>NC_088931.1:25595000-25817500 GCF_038396675.1 Hydra vulgaris
AGGAAAAATGTCTAAACATCTAAAAATTCAAATTATAGAGAAAATATTTCACAGGAAGTTAGGAATTGTTATAAATAATTATAAATTAATTATAACAATTATGAAAATAAGTACCTTTTAAAAAGTTATAAAATAAGTACCTTTTAAAAAGTTATAAAACAAACCAGACCAAAATTATGCTAATTCTAAAGAATTCTTTTCATAATTAATTTTTTAATTTTAATGTAGCTTATGCAACTTCCTGGTTGCAAAAAAAATTACAGATACATAATTATTTATAACAATTCCCAACTTCCTTTGAAATATTTTCTCTATAGCTTTTTTTGCAGACCTAATGCCAACCTCTAAAAGATTGAGTTCAGCAAATAATTGCCAATCACATTTTTTTTAATTCTGAGGGTTGTATATATATATATATATATTTATATATATATATATATATATATATATATATATATATATATATATATATATATATATATATATATATATATATATATATATATATAGATATATATATATATATATATATATATATATATATATATATATATATATATATATATATATATATATATATATATATATATATATATATATATATATATATATATATATATATATATATATATATATATATATATATATATATATATATATATATATATATATATATTGGAACAATTACTTTTTTTTTCAACAAATAAAAATTCAAAAAATAAGTTTTTCTAACTGTTCCTGTAATTAATACTACTATAATTTATTATTGGAATAAAATGGTATAAATTATTGCACAAATCAACGAAAAAATAGCGCAAACTAAAATGACCTTACATAAAATTTCCAAGAAAAGTCTGAAAATTTGAAAACCTGGCAGTCTTATTAGAGATGTAAAAGAGATGATAAAAAAGTTTATATACTTTTCTCAATGTATTTATTTATATTTTAATTTAGGAGTTACATTAGGCAGCTTAATAAAGCAGTTCAATGGTGTCA
The DNA here is from genome assembly GCF_038396675.1 of Hydra vulgaris. Classification (NCBI taxonomy): domain Eukaryota; kingdom Metazoa; phylum Cnidaria; class Hydrozoa; order Anthoathecata; family Hydridae; genus Hydra; species Hydra vulgaris. The sequence continues at coordinate 25,595,997 of NC_088931.1, forward strand.
TAAAAATGATGTTATTCATAGAGGTTTGTAAAAGTAATGCTATAAAATAATGATAATAATTTTTTTTTAAATTTGGTTCATTTGATGGGAGTTACTGAAAAACAAGGAATAGTGTTAAAGTGCAAGGAAACGGATGACAGAAGACTTGAAAAGTTAATGGTAGGGTTTCCAATTATCCAACATAAATGACTATCTAGATATTGAATAATGAAAATTCAAATTTTTCTGATTATTATTATTATTCTGATTCACTCCAACAAGACTGCAAGCAAACAACTATTAAGTTGGGAGTTACTAGAAAAAATAAGAAGAAGAGTTATAGAGCAAGGAAATTTTTGACAGAAGACTTAAAAAGTTGAAGGTTGTATGAGTCAGGAAAACATGAAGATGGGAGAGAGTTCCAAAAGGTTGAAGTGTGGGAAACAAGCTAGACAAATAAAAGTTTTTGGAACATGCAGGAATAAATACAGTAAAAGAATGAGACTTTGATGAATAACAAGTCAAGCGAGAATGAGTTTTGGTTGATGGAAATAGAGATAAAAGCTCCTTTGAGCAGCAGCCATGATAGTATTTGTAGAAAAGAGAAAGATGTGACTTTATGACAGAAAAAAGGCTCAAGCTTAGCAGATAGACTGGGTTTAACTACGTTTACAATGCGTTTTTGGACTTTGTCTAGAAGAGAAAGAGCATCATTAGAAAAACCAGCCCAAATATGACTGCAGTATTCCATACAGGGATGAATAAGAGATTTGTAGAGGTAGAGAATGGAATCAGGTGAGAGAAAATGGCAAGCATGGTAAAGAGAAGCAACCTTAGCAGATGCTAATTTAGCAATCAATTGTATACATGGTTTCCATGAAAGGTCAGCAATAAATGATAGTCCAAGAAGACATAAAGAAGAGGACTCAGTGAAAGGGTTGCCATTTATTAATATAGGAATGTCGACAGTACCGCAATAATTGTTTGCAGTAAATAACTTAGTTATTTACTGGATTAATTACTTAGTTGGAGTTAAATGTTATATCTGGATATTCAAATAACAAATAAGAAAATTAAGATGATAGATTGAATTAAATGCTCATGGTGTTTTTAACCCAATAGTTCAATTTAATTTAAGTATTTCAGTTACTTACATTTACTTACAATGAAAATTCATAAAAATAATAAAATAATTGTATTATTTAAATTCATTTTTATAAAATGGGTATTTTGAAAAAAAAAATGTATTGAAATTGTGTCTTATTTCAGTTATATACTTCAATAATACTTCAAGTTGAGTTACGTTATTAAATGTTAGTAAACAGTTTAAAAGATAACTTGAGATTAGTTTCTTCGCAAGAAAATTTAATTATCTATAATTTAGTGTAAGTTTATTCAAATATATTTATTACTTTCAGATTTAATCAAATTGCTGCAAATATTAACTAGTTTCAATTAGTCTTCAATATCTTATAAACTTTAAATTTCCAGACAATAAAATTTTTTAACATCACAATACATTGCAAAATAAGAATTAAATTAGACTAAAAAACCTGAAATTTCTAATTTAATTCAAAGTCTGAATATTAGATAGTCACAGCTGATGTTATTTATTAGTATTAAACAAACCTTATACATCCTAAACATCATTAATACCATTTTAAGAGAACACCATTTGATTAAACATCATTAATCTATTTTAGGAGAGCAGCATTTGGTTGGAATCAAATAGTTAAATATTTGATTTTTCTGAATAATAACTGTGGCTTAGTAAATACAAAAATCATAATATAAAACATTCTTCAAGTGGCATTTAGAACAAAGAAGATGTTGAAATTTTGAAAAAAAAACTTAAAAATACCAACAATTCCAAGACATTATGAATAAATGATAGCAAATATATATTTTTTATGAGCGCAATGTAAAATTGCTTGTGTTTGTTTAAAATAAAATTAGTCTTTGGCTTTTTTATTTTAAAAAAGTTATGAAGATTTTAAGGATAAATGTTTTTGAAAAAAAAAAGGTTAGCAAAAATTTTATATTTTTAAAGCCATTATGAATGGTTCTAGTCAGCTTGCCTTTATATTTGGATATATTTTTTGAGTAGAGTAAAGGAACTATGTTTCAGAAATAAAAGCAAAAAAATGTTTTAACGAGTTTTTTAAGGGGAAAAAACTAGAAAAATAAAATTTTTTAAAGCATGAATGGGCAGATACAGTAAAAGGATGTACCTCATTAGAGCAGCGATCATGATAGTATTTCTAGAAAAGAAAAAGAGATGCAACCTTTTGATGATGGAAAAGTGGCTCAAGCTTGGCATTAGCTAGTCTAACTATATTTACAAGGTGTTTTTAGATCTTGTCAAGTAGAGAAAGAGTATCGTTCAAAGAACCAGCCTAAATATAATAACAGTATTCCTTACAGGGATAAATAAGAGATTTGTAAAGGCAGTGAATGAAATCAGGAATAAGAAAATGGAGAACATGATAAAGAGAAACAACCTCAGAAGATGCTAACTTTGTAATGGATTGTATATATAGTTTTCATGAAAATTCAGTACTAAATGGTAATCCAAGAAGAAGTAAAGTAGAGGGGTGAGAAGATTGCTATTCATCAATATAAGAATGTCAACAGTTTGCAATAATTGTTTGCAGTAAATAACTGAGTTTTGTTGGAGTCAAATTACTAAGCCACTGCACGCCCCAAGTTGTTCCAGTAGAGAAATTAGTTTCAAGATGTTCTAAGTATCTAATCCAAAAGATTAAAAAGTGACTTTTTGTCAAAACTGGAGTATAAAGTTGAATCATTAGCAAAAAGAGCCACTTAAGATGTAAGATTTTCAGATATAAGATTTTCAGAAAGATTGTTTGTATAGATAAAAATAAATAGGGGTCCGAGGATAAAATTTTGAGGTACCCCACAAAATACTAGAAATGAAGAGTGTTGACCTTCTAGGATAACTTTAATACTGCAGTTAGAAAGAAATGGTTTAATATCTCAAAAATTTTCACAGATACACCATATGAATCAAGGTCATGGAGAAGACCAGTATGCCAAAATTTTTCAAAAGCTTTTGAAATGTCAGGAGCAATAGCCCTTGCCTCACTCCCTCTATCTGATTATACTGAGCTTTACTGAGCTCTATAAATAACTTTTAATTTTTTTAATTACTCTCTTGACTATTTTTCTTGAGCTGAATACTTAGTTTTATGTGAAAATATTTTCATAATAGATTACAAGTCTATAAATTTTTTTAGATATTAAACCTGAGAATTTACTTATAAGCAACACGGGCACATTAAAATTGTGTGATTTCGGGTTTGCAAGAGCCGTGTCAGGTACTGCCAATGGTCAATATACAGATTATGTTGCTACTAGGTGGTATAGAAGCCCTGAATTACTTCTTGGGTATTTATTTTTGTAACCTTATATTGAAAAATTGTTTCCTATATATTTAAATATTTTTGTTTTTTAAGTATTTGTTTGAATATGTTTGTTAATATTCTTATATATATATATATATATATATATATATATATATATATATATATATATATATATATATATATATATATATATATATATATATATATATATATATATATATATATATATATATATATATATATATATACATATATATATATACATATATATATATATATACATATATATATATATATATATATATATATATATATATATATATATATATATATATATATATATATATATATATATATATATATATATATATATATATATATATATATATATATATATATCAGACCTTGTGATGAAGCGGGGTGCGTTCGCATGTGAAACATGCCCGCAAATGGTCTTCTGGGCGTGACAATTAGCGCTCGCTAATTTCTTTAAGAGAGTAAAAAATTGCGCTTGTCTGAAAAACTTGCAAGGGAGAAATGATTTATTTCTTCTATTTGAAAGTTAAATTCAGCATGGCAATTTTTTTTAATTTCCTGCTGAATTTTATCATATTACCCCCTAATTGTACCCTGCTTAAGTCAAACCATTCGCTAACTCGCACAATTTTTTTTGGGTCCATTTGACAAAACTTAACTAGGACTTTTACTTTGAAATGCATAAAAGTCTATGTAATAAAATATTAAAACTTGCAACACTTCAATAACAGTTCCAAACTTTGAATGCTTAAAAATTAAATATCTAGCATAATAATTTATTTATCAAAATTTATTAAACTAAAACTTCAATAATAGTTTTAATTTCGTACAGGTTCGATCACATTCTATTTATTAATGACCATTACATTTAAAATTAAAAAACATCAAATTAAATTCAAAACATTAGATCATCAAATACTTTTGTGTCAAATATAATTTAACAAACTAAATACTTTTACTGATATCTTCAAGTTAGTCAAGCTAATAAAGTAAATAATAAAGTCTATTTATTAAAAAAGTTGAAGCCAAATGAAACTAAAAATTAAAACTATAACAGAAAAAATCAAAATAGTCTCTTCAGAGTCCGAGTTAATGGGATTCTACTGTTTATTATTATTTGTTATATGTATTGTTTAGTGAAACTTTGGGAGGCGTGCTCACAAACAACGAAAGAAAAAATTTAACCTCACTAGTTTTATGCCTTCATGACCTAGTTTTTACTAGTGTCAAAAACACATTTCTAAAAATATATGTCAGTATATAAGTTATTTATATAATGTATAAATAACTTATTTATAAGTATATATATTTTTATAACTATATATGTTATAGAAATATTTGAGAAACTTCCTTTTTGTCATTTTGGAGATTGACAAATTACCTGCCAAATTGTTCTAGAATATATATTAAAAAATAAAATAAAGTTTAGAATAAACCAACAAATATATAACTATAAAGTTGTTGCATATTTTTCTTATTTAAAAGTATCTATAAAATGGTTAAATTTACTTAAACACACTTTAAAAATTAATATGAGTAAAATTAATCACTTTAAAATTGATCACTTTAAAATTAATTACTAAATTAATTAACTGTTGCTTGATTACTGCTTCTATTTATTAATACATTTCATTAACTAAATCATACAAAACTATTTTTTTGTTCTTTGTATTTTCCTTCTTGATTTAATACATTAAGACTATTTAACTTTTTTTTTGTAAATACTTTTAATAGTAAATATGGGAAAATGGGGACAAGGTGGTTTTTCATATAATAACTAAAATAGCGAAAACAAAGTTGTATTATATCTTGTATTTTAAACCTTCAATTGGTTTTACTTAAATATTGTTAATGTAATTTTATACACTTAAGTTTATTTTTTGCACTTGAAAAAATAACTCAGTTTTGGTTATTACTATTAGATGGCATCTTTTTGGTGTCACTTTTTTAGGGATATTTTTTTGTAATGCGCTTTACATCACAAAATAAAACTTTTTTATTTTGTGATATCTAGTTAGAGTAGTTAGTAGTTTTTAAAATTTTATAAAATTGGAGACAGAAAATGCATTATAATTTATCTTGCCTCAATCATATGATCAGTCATGTTACAATTTATTTACAAATCTTTATATTTACCATGCTAGTTAATGAAGATAACCCCCTTTTTAATAAAAAAATTTAAGTTTATTTTGGTTTCCAAAATTTTACATACTAAAATATAGAGTAAAAATGGGGTCAAATGGAAGGTCAATCTCATTTGTTTCCTAATGGTACGCCACTTCCTGGCGTACCATTATTGTTGCAAATAGTCGGTAACTAGTGTGATGACGTTATTGTAAGTTCTACCAAAGCCCCAATTAGATAATTTGATGAGTGTATCTACCAAAACTGATTCAAGTTGTTTTGACAATCTCGTGTTTGAACCACTGCCAATTGTTTCACCTATGCCGTGGACACGCCTGTGAAGAGTTGCTACTGTTATTCTGAATGATTTAGCAGATTTGTTAAGTGAAATTTCACCGCTTTGTACTTTAACCACTGCAAGCGCAACTTGCTCTTTGGTGTATAGTTTTTCTTTTTCTTTGCATGCAAAATGTTTCATATTTAATATTAAAATAGATTTAACAATAATCCATTTGAAATTTATGCAAAAAATTTGTAGAGATTACTTTGTCACTTTAGACTTAATTAATTAATAAAAACCGCATTGAAGTAGTTAGCGTATTTCATTCATTCATTAGAATCATTTAATAAAAGCAGTCAGTAAAAGTCATTCATTTAATTCAATTTATAGTTGGAGATTTATTGGTCACTTGAAATTTAACGAAAAAAAGCCGCATTTAAGAAGTGAGCTATTGCTTCACTTATAATTAGTATATTTCATTTAACCCCACAGTTCTCCTTTTCTGTTTTTTACTCATAACTTTTTTCCTAAATAGCAAATTTAATTTTAATTCTTGAGCAGCGTAAAAAGTTACACCAGAAAACTTTTGAAGTTAAATGATATCAAGTTTAACTTCTGAGAGTTTTAAGTTCATTTTTCAAAATAGTAAAAAAATCTTATTACGTATACGAAAACTTAAATCTTATATCACACCTTATATCACATCTTATAAATTGATGATATCACATCTTACTCAGAAAAGTATTCTCTACAACATAATTTAAAAATATTTGCAAAAAGATTATCCAATAATAAATTAAGAGGAAAAAAATAAACATTGTCATAACTATTTCATTCTACCCGCTACTTCATTCATTTTATGCTGTTTTACTCTATAATATCGATACTTAGTTACGGGCTTAACATTAATTCAAAATCTGCCATGGTGTTTGATGTTTTTGTTAACAAACACAGAATTAAATTGGCTTTTAATAATTTCTACCAATATTTTGTTTGATTGTTTGTTATTGGCTTTAAATTTTTCTGATTACTTAAGTACTTGGTTTAAGCTGGTGTAAACTCACACACACACACACACACACATATATATATATATATATATATATATATATATATATATATATATATATATATATTTAATTTTTTAATTCTTTTTTAAATGATTTTCAGACCAATTTTCACTTCTTTTTTTTTACTTTTTTCCATCAGATGAACAAATGGTGGATAATGTAGGATTTTCTTTATTTTAATTAAATATTTAAATAGCTGAAGAATTCCAAAGGGCTACTTTGCATTTATTAAAAGTTTTTATTATTAAAACATTTTAAACATACAAAAACATGCTATCCAATTTATACTATTTAAATAACTTGATTCCATTTTATAAATGGTTAGCTGTAAATTACACATTTCTAAATATAATTTAAATAAAGTTAGATTCAAGCTTATCAGAATGCAATTTTAAGATCAAACAAACTGTATGAGTTTGTTTGATCTTTATTTTCATTGAAATAGTGGTATATCTACATGTTAAACCAAAAATCAATAAAAATTATTTTTTGAAATAGGCATTCAATCCTATTTACTTGATAAAATGTATTCAATGCAGCCATTAGACCATATTTGGATCTACCTACAGTTAATAAATATTTGGATCTACCTACAGTTATTATTGTCCAATCTTGTTCAATGTTACTGGATGTAAAGAAAGTATCTTTAAGTTGATAAGAATTTATTTTATTATCTATATATAACACTGCACCACCTCTTATTCTTCTAGTTTTTTTTTCTTGCTTCTTTGTTCTTGAAAAAAATTTGATAAGTTTTGTTAAACTTATAATTAACAACATTTAAAGGAATGTAACCATACATTCAATCAAACAGCTTCTGCATGATTATCTGATAGCAGATTTGCTTCATTTATAATACAAATAAGTAAGTTTATAAATCCTGAATAACTTTTGAATGACAATCAGCTTCGATTTAATCTAGTAGTTGATAAAGAAAGTAGTGAAAGATAAGCATTTTTTTGAAGTATTTTTTATTGGGTTACAGGAGAAAGAATTTTTTCAGAAAATCATCTTTTTACTTTTGGACTTGTTTCTATTATGCTCCACTTAAAGAATAAGGACTGCATGATGAGAACAACATTAAATATTTTCTTAAAATGTTTCTAAATTTTTGTCAAGATTTATTTTAAATTGTTTATAATATTGTGTCTAAATAGCATTTTCAATAATTTCTTTAGGACAAAGAACAAGTACATATTCATCATTATTTTTGGGGCAATCTTCTGCACAAATATTTATTGTTTTTTATTTTCTATTTATTTATAACCAACATTTCATTTTTCTTCATTTATATTATTTTAAATCAAGTTTCTACTTGATTTAAGTCAACATAAATCTTATAAACAGTGTTTACCTTTAAAATTTTTAATAATATTTGTTTACCTTTTTGCTGTCCCTGTTACTTATATCACTTGCTTCATTATTATTTGTTTGTTATATCAGTTCTCATGTCAAAGTGTGCCAAAAATGAGTGTATCAGCCAAAAATGCTTGTTCAAAAAAAGATTTTTGATTTAAATTATATCAAATCATGCTTTTTGTTCAAATTTTTCTTTTTGTTTTAAATGAATAATTTAAAAAAGTAATTGTTTGATATAAATAATTAAAATCAAGTCAAGCGATCAATGTTAAATATTTCTAATAGAAATCTAAATGTTTTTACATAATTATTTATGTTATGTAAAAACCTATACCGTGTTTATACTTTATGCAGAAGCGGAAAGACACGTCCCTAGAAGTACCATGCTTAACTTGTTTCTCAACACAGTGACCTTGTTTGTCAAGGTTCGTGTTTAACAGTTAGAGGGTTGTAACCACATTAAAGTGGCTCTCATGGCCTTAGGGAGGTGAATAACATTTAAAAAAAATAGTGTTAGAGTGGTGTATTGATTACTATTTTGCTTACTTTTTTTCTTATTGGCACTTTTTGTTTTTAACTTCATACTACAATACTAATTTCATTTAATCTACCTCTTTACTCAGTTAAGTCTCTCTCACAATGCTCTATATTCTATATTGAACTATAACATCTCTGCATCTATAAACATTTGCAATCCATTATAATCCATATGGAAGCAAAGGCACACATACATAAAGTATCAAGCAATTGTTTTTAGTGCACGTTATGAAGATATAGTAAAAAAAATGTTTTAGTTTTTAAAGTGGCGCTGAAATGAATATGTAATTGAAAAAAAAAATTTTGTCTTTGGTGCTCTTTGAAAACACTGAATGAATCAGCAAAAAAAAAAATAGGGTATGCAGTGATAATAAAAAAAAAAAAATTAAAAAAGAAAAAAAATTATTTAAGTCAGTATTTTTTTAAAATATATCAAACCCTTTTAAAATGTTTTATAATGTATTAAGAAAAAAGTGTCTTTCAAAATAGTATTTTAATTTTATGGAATATGATATATTCAAAAGGTCAATTTTTAGATATTTTTTTATTCTAATTTTTTTAGTACTCTTCTTATATAATTATAATTGTTATAGAGGTGGATATGGAAAAGCTGTTGATATATGGTCCATTGGTTGCATACTCGGAGAATTAAGTGATGGACAGCCAGTATTTCCAGGAGAAAGTGAAATCGACCAGTTGTATGTTATACAAAAACTTATTGGACCACTTCCTCCATCTCAAATGCATCTATTCAATATAAATCCTAGGTTTCGAGGTTTAAAGTTTCCTACAATAAATGGGGCTCTAACACTAGCAAAGCGTTATTCCCAAGTTTTAAGTCCAGATTTAATTGAATTTATGGAGTGGGTACTTCAGCTTGAACCAAGTAAACGCCCAACAATTGATGAATGTGCTGAACACTATGCTTTTAATGAAACCCATAAGAATGCTGTAAATTCACAGGATAGCAGCAGCAGCTTTGAGGAAACAGATGAGCAATGGCCTGAGGTTGAAATAAGTTCTTCAAAACAACTAAACTTACCTAAGAAAGATTTAATTTCAGCGACTAAATTTACACACAGCCCAAGTGAAAAATCTCAAAGAAAAAATTCTACCTTAGCATTAAAAAATAATTTTGCTTTTCACAGTACAAACAATAATGAAACAAGTGATGAAGAACTTGATGAAATGCAAGGAAATAATACACTAGTACGTCAAACGGAAAAAGTGGTTGTGTTGAACAAACCAAAAAAACAGTCGTTGGTTGCTAAGTATAATGTTAATGATAAATCTAGGGTAGGGTCTATTAAAGCTTTCTTGGGTGCTACTTCTTTGTCACAAATGTCTAACCTCATTAGTTCTAACTACAATCAACAACCAGTTAAACTTAATAATGACAATAGAAACATTTCTGAATTAGCTAATCAACCAAAATTTACAGAAAAGACTGAGTATGATGAAGTATGTTATTTATAGTGGTTTTAACTTTTTTTTGTTTATAAAATTTTGTAAGTGTTTTTCAAATACTCGTAATAAAAATTTTAGCATTATAAATGAACATTTTAAATTTTATCATCAATATATGAATTTTAATTCAGAGCTTGGGTCAACTAGAAAAACTTAGAACATTGTCAAGGCATCAAAAATGCAAGTTTATTTTTAGTATTTTTTATCATTCAAGTTTTTTGAGTTTTAAAGTGTATTGTGTTTAATTAGTTGTGGTATTTCTGATATCAATCATTACAATAATTTTTTTATTAGTAGCTGAGGTAGAAGATAAAATTAACGAGTTTATAAATCAATCCCAGTTTGTATCTGTGTTAGCGTAAGTTAATTTTTAAGTTTAGTTTTCAAAGAGGGAAAATCTTGTTTTGTGTATTACTTTTTTAATGTTTTACTTTAAAGGCGTCAAAAGATGATCGATAATCAACCCCTTCCTTACAAAAATAAATTTGGTCAAAGTCAGGTTTAAAAAAATATTTTTTATTTTAATTTTATTTTAGCATTTATTAAAAATTGCTACAACAGAAAAGTATGCATTATTTCTATTTTTATTATTATTTTCATTTGTTTTGTCATCATTTTGTTATTAGTTCTTTACAGTTATCAGTTTTATTTAGGCGTTCTATTATTGCATCTTATTTGTATTTTTTTATTACCATGTGTTATTCATTTTGTTTATCAGGTCATTATTTTTATTGATTACTGATCTTCAAATAAAGGTTAAATAATTAAAATATATCAGTTTTTTGTAAAATAAAGTATGTAAATATTTTCCTTTTAATTTAATTTTAATTTTTTAATTTTAGAAAAGTTCATATTTTCCAAAGAAAAATTATCCAGACAAGTAGGAATACATTTTATTTCATTTTGAAGCAGCTGCTTTTTAGCAAACATTCAAGAAATTTTAATAGAAATAAATGTTTTGCATAAATTTTAGAAATTTGTGTGAAGTTCCAAAGTTGTCCACTGAACAGGTAAAGTAACTTCTTTTTCAATCCTTTTTTTAGGGTAAAACCACTAGTCCCATTAAAAACTATAATTCCTTTAATATTATAATACTAAGTATAATGCTGTAAGTAACTTATATAGATTTAAGACAAACAAATACAAAAATCACTATCAAATACAAAGGTCACTAGGCTCACTGAAAATTCAGTTATGATCTTTTTCTTCGTGATCAATCCAGAATTTATCAAGTCAATGAAGATTTAAGATCCATGAACATCTAAGATGTTAGCCTCAAGAACCTGATGTTTGGCAGGAAAAATTGAGAATATTAAAGTAACATTTTTTTTAATCTACCCAGAATCAGAAACCCTCCAATTACTTTTCTCAGCGTTAGTGAGGGCTTTAGAGCTTTTTAAACCTCTTTCACATTGTTGTGAAGTTGCATCTCCTTTTTTCTGCACATACTACCATTCTTGCAACTCAAGTGAGCTATTGTCTATTGCTCTGTCTACCAAAACAGAAATTTCTGTGACTTGTTATTCATCAAAGTTGCATTCTTTTACTCTATACCTTCATTTAAAAAAATGTTCCTGGTATATCTTTTTACAATAACATGATAATAAATAATATTTGGTAGCCTGAGGCAGTAGTTACGGCGATGATGGTTAATATTTCATAATTTCTACTTGTTCGATCTTGTATTGAACTTGACCTAATAGTTAGTATGTTTGGTTTTTGCTACAATTGCATTACAGTTTTATCCATATTTTAAAAACAGTAAAATTTATAATAAAATTCCATGGTTGTTTATAGGTAAGATAATTATAGGTAAGATAATTATAGGTAAGATACATTAATAACGACAAAGCAAATATTGCCTAATGAAGTAGTTTTAATTTTAAAGTAAAATTATTTTATTATTAAAATAAACCATTCCGTTTTATTTAACTTATAAGTTAATAAACGAGAAAATCTGCAGGACAATTTTTTAAAGTTTTAACGGTTGAAATGTTCGAAATAATACAGGTGGTTTTACCCAAGATTCAATCTAGTTAGACTGGTGGAATTCTAAATATCCAAAAGCGTAATATTTTTTTTTTTAGGTATTGAATCAACAAAAAGTAAAGTTTATTAATTGCAACTATTTCAATAGTCGTTTGATTTCTGAGTCGAGAAACTACGTAGTTTTTTCTTTCTTTTTTTTATTTAAATTTTGTATTTTGCAAAAAGAATGCTCAATGTTCTTAAAAACAGAGCAGAGTTATAATAGTTAAGAATACTTATCTAAATCATTTTTGGATAAGTATTCTCTACTTCTAATCTTTAAAAATATTTAATAATTTATATATATAAATATATATTTTATATATTATATATATATATTTATAATATATGTATATATATATAATATATATATATATAAACATATATATATATATTATATATATATAATATATATATATTTTATATATATATAATATATATATATTTTATATATATATAATATATATATATTTTATATATATATATATTATATATATTATATATATATATATATATATATATATATATATATATATATATATATATAATATATGTATATATATATATATAATATATGTATATATATATAATATATATATAAACATATATATATATATTATATATATATATATATATATAAATATATATATATATATGTATATATCGTCGCTGCAAAACAAGGCTATCTTAAGTCCATTTTTGCCGTTCTGAGAAAAAGGCATTTAAAGTTTTAAATTTATCAATGTGTTTGATCTTTTGAATCCCCTTTTGAATGATTTTAGTCTATTTATAGCAAATTCTATTATTTTTTATAAAATAACAAAACAAAACAAAAAATATTTTAATTTATGCAATTTAAAAAGTAAAATTGACTTAAGATACTCTTAAAAGGATCTTAAATATAGAAAATTTCACAAATCAAATATCTTAAGTCCATAAACTTTAAAATTATTTAATTATTAAACTCTTATTTTATTAGGTTATTTATTTAGCGCTAATAATCAAAATAGTTTTAAAATAATCATTTAGTGATGGAATCATCAACATGTAACAAACTTGAAAAACACTTAAAATAAATAAAACAAAAGGTGGTACAAGTAACAAAGCTTTCATTTTGTAATGTCTAGCTTTTACTCAATTTTCTAAATGGTAGAAACCGGCTCTGCACAATATCTTTTGGTTGTTTGATGACTTGTTTTGTAATATCATTTGGGTTGTTAATTTGGTTTTATCTTTGGTATTTCATCATCAGCAGCATCCTTCATACAACTGGCTCGAATCTTAAGGTTTTGGTAGAAATGATGATGCTGTTTTGGAATATAACCTTTGTTGCATAGGGAGAGAAGATCTTTTATTTTCAGTGCACTAATACCTCTTGGAGCAAGATACTTCTGCTTTTGTAATTGTATATCTGCTGCTGGTTTAGTACGACCGGTCGTTTTTGATCGAAAAATACAACTTTTATATTCTTCATTACTGTATTTGAAGTAAAGAACATCTGGATATTCTTTTAAAACTTTTAGCTGTACAATACTGGCCCACATAACTTTTTTTGGTTTAGATTTCTTTGCACCTTTTGATTTGGTCGAATTTGACATTTTAAAGCCCCTGTTTGTTTGCTAATACTGCAGAGTATGCTGGAAATGCTTTTTCATTTTTAAAATTGATTATGTCATCATGATTTAAAACAGTTCCACAGCTCCAGTTGTACCATAAGGTGATAAAAGAACTTGCTCTAAATCAAAAGCTGCTGTTACAATAATAAAAAGCTCCAGTTGTACCATAAGGTGATAAGAGAAATTGCTCTAAATCAAAAGCTGCTGTTACAATCAACGATGTTTTTATTGCTTCTTTCTTCCTTTCTTCTTTATAAGATCGAGTAAATTTTTTGTTGCTGACATGTTTGTTATACTTTTGATAATCTTCATCATTTTTTTCTATTTTGTTTGTGAAATTTTTACAGGTTCCACATTGATCTTTCTTAAGTTTTTGGAATTTCAAACGAAATCTACGTTTAAAAACTCTCTGATAGAACTTGTATCCTTCGATAACATGATTTTTCTCACTGCAATACTTTATGAAGAGTCTATGCATTTCCTTAACTGAAAGCTCCTGAGGAAGAAACTGTGATTTTTCTGTGTGACTCACGTAGTGGGATTCAACCTCTCAAAACATTTGAATATGATCGATGACTTTTTTTCCCCGTTCAATTGCTATTTTTCTTTGGTTTTTGTGGCAACCTCTTAAATCTTTTTTAACACTTCCTCTAGCAGTTTTTTTTGCCATCGCTATTTTTACTGTCTGCTGTGATATCCCTAAAGTATCAATAAACATGGTTGCACAAATACACATTTTAAGAGCGTCGTTTTCTTGACATGGAAAGCTGTATGTAAATGTTCGGTTTCTATTTTTTTTCTTTTCCACGTGCTCCCTTTTCCTTCTTCGTTTTGGTTCTTTCTCTATTACCCTTGCCCCAATGTATTGGCGCCTTAAATCAATACACTTCATTGACCAATATGAGGTAAACAATTCTTTACAATAGTTCTCTGTAAGATTTTCTGCACACTGAAACAAGCATTTCTTGCCACATCCTATTCGCATTTTCTTACCCTCAACCACTACTTCCTTTCCTTTATTTGGACCAGTCTTTTGTACATGAGAAAATCTCTGACCTGTGTTCACCTTAAATTTTCGAATGTTTTTAATCCATCGTGATGGGTCCTACTTCTTTTTTGGGTTTGTATCACATAGGGTTGGGATAAGTTCTTCAGTGCCAGATTTTTCAAGTTCAACAAGTCTAAATTTTTCACGATCACTTAGGTTCCAAAGTATTGCTGCATCAATATTAGTTTTATCAAAATCAAATTTTGGGTATTTATTAAAGTTTTTCAATACTTTTGTTATAAAGAATCTTCCAAAACCTTTAGGTATTATCTCTCGGTGGACAGAATCACTCCCTAAAAATAATGTAATAATTTAAAATAACTTTTAATGGCACTTACAAGTAACATATATATATATATATATATATATATATATATATATATATATATATATATATATATATATATATATATATATATATATATATATATATATATTCTCATGCATGCTTCTAATTTATAAATTAATTCCAACGCCCCCTGACATCAAGATAAAACATCTTACATTCCGTAGTAACTTCAAAATTTCCACTGAAAATACAATTTCCATTGTATGTCAGGTAGACATTTTCGCCATTGTCTAAGCCTTGTTTCAAAATTTTCATTGGTACGAAACATAGATCATAGGCCAAATTGGAACGTTTACTGCATCCTATAAAACATAATGAAGTCACCTTATTGTAATAATCTATATTAATTTTTTTTTACAACTAATTATTTTAGGAGAGAAAATTTTTTGCAAAGCTTAAATTATGTCTTTAAATTAATTACCTGCTACTGTAAATATTTACTATAAGGTAATAAATTAATGTAAACTGTAAAATATATTTAACTAACTTTTTATTTAACTAACCTAAAATGTCGCTTTTAACTATTAGCGTATTTGGAACTACCAAACTATTATCTTTGTCAACATGATCCATACAGTTACTTGTTGCAACAGTCACAGATGTCATATTAAAATCTTTTAACTAACAGCATAAGACATGTAAAATTGAAAATAAAATTTGTACATTAATTTTCTCAAAATTTCATGTCTACTAATAAGTTATTCTAAATAAGTCCTTTAGATTTTATACTTATAGAGTTTAAAAGTTCATTGCGGTAAAATACACTGAGGCATATTTGTTTAGACGCCTCAATTTTTTTCTCTTTGTCTTAATTTTTTTCTATGAATTGTCAACTGATATGCATGCAAGTTATTATCAAAATAATTGTTGTGTTGTGGGCTAATAAAAATCACAAAAAAAATTTTTTTATGTGTCTTTATTAACATGAGAGTATGTTTGATATACAAAAGCACATTTTTTAATTGGAATATATCTATAGACGCAGTCATATTTTTGACATTAAAAGATGGAAATTAGCAATGCATATGTCCTCCATTACACTGGATCACCTCAAAAATTCTGCCTTTCATTGACTCCACTAGTCGTTGAAGTGTAGTTTGATCCAACTCGGACCATACTTCAAGGATTTTACACTTTAACTCAGTAACAGTTTTAAATTGGTGTCCGGCTGCTTTAGCGTCATAAACTTTTCTTGATAGCATTCCCCACACGTTTTCGATTGGATTTAAGTCCGGGCTACAAGCTGGCCATTCGAGAACCGGGATGTTGTGGTCTTTAAACCATTTCATAGAATGCCTAGATGCGTGAATTGCAGCATTATCTTGCTGAAATATGGCATTATCGTCCATGTTTTCATCCATATAAGTTATGAGAACATCATCCAACATTTCTG
This sequence comes from Hydra vulgaris, assembly GCF_038396675.1. NCBI lineage: Eukaryota > Metazoa > Cnidaria > Hydrozoa > Anthoathecata > Hydridae > Hydra > Hydra vulgaris. The sequence goes on from NC_088931.1 coordinate 25,612,669, forward strand.
TATACTTTATCGAGTTCATTTTAGGTAAACCACAACACAGAGTCAATTTTCCTGAATTAGAAAATCCACCCCAAACCATTAAACTTCCTTCTCCATAATTTGTTTGTGAGTCATTTATTCCTCTTAGATCATGCCAATAACAACTGTAAGAGTCCGGACCATCTAAATTGAACTTTTTTTCATCTGAAAATATTACGTTTTGCCACTCATGAGTCCAATGCATATGGTTTTTAGCAAACTGTAATCTAGCAATTTTATGGTGTTTTTTTAACATTGGTTTTTGGTGTGGTTTCTTCCACTTTACGTTTGGTGTTGTACGTGGTGTTGTAATGTAGTTTCGTACAACATGGTCAGATCTTCCAATTTTTCTTGCTATTTCTCGTATAGAAAGTGCTGGTGAGATTTCTGAGCCACGATATAAATTAATTTGTATTTTTTCAGCATCTGTCAAATACTTTCCTTTAGGCATTTCGTAAAATGCAATAAAAATGATACTGGCAGAGCAAAAGATCAAATTACACTAAAATTTATCAATGTATTTGTGTAAAAGTGATTAAAAATCAATAATTACCGTTATTAACCTGATTGCGTCTCTAGATATATTCCAATTAAAAAATGTGCTTTTGTATATCAAACATACTCTCATGTTAATAAAGACACATAGAAAAATTTTTTTTGTGGTTTTTATTAGCCCACAACAATTATTTTTATAATAACTTGCATGCATATCAGTTGACAATATATAGAAAAAAATTAAGATAAAGAGAAAAAAATTGATGCGTCTAAACGAATATGCCTCAGTGTAGTTATTACATGCGGTGAGTTTTAGCATTCTGAATATTATTCAGAGTGTTATAAATAACTGTTTAATAACTATGATTGCCAAATGATAATTGTTAAACAGTTAGTTATATCATTCTGAATATTATTCAGAAGGCTAAAACTCACTGCAAGTAATAATTATTTTACCACAATGAGCTAACTTTGAAACTCTAGTAAGAAACTTACTAAACTCAGTAGAACTCTAGTAGAAACTTACTTAATATTATTACATGGTCATAATAAGTTTAACTCATTTTTTATACAATAATTTACTTGAAAGATAGTATAAGCTTCAAAATAATTTACGATAACACTTTAAAAATACCAAATAAATACACATAAGATAGTCTTGCTTGAGTCTATATGGACTTAAGATTTAAGTTTTTCATGTCTCTTTAAATATTTTTTTCGGACATAAGATATTTGAATTTTGGTCATTGTCGCCTTAATTTAATCATTTTTGGTTACATACATTGTGAGATGATTTTTATGCACCTAAGGAGTACTTCTAGTCAAAAATGGACTCAAGATTGTTTTGCTTTGCAGCGACGATATATATATATATATATATATATATATATATATATATATATATATATATATATATATATATATATATATATATATATATATATATATATATATATATATATATATATAAAATATATATTATATGTATGCATGTATATATGTATGTATATATAATATTTTGAAACATTTTTTAAAGAATACTGTCTTAAACAAAAGTTCATATGCTGATTTACGTTTGCAACCTTTGAAAAAACAAATCTCAAAAAAAGTCCAGAATAAACCTAAAAAGTTAGAACAATTGTCACATAATAATCGACCATCTTCTGCACAAAAGTATTCTATTGGAGCAATAGGAAATTGCGAAATGCCAGATATATCTGGTAATTTCCAACACAGTGTCGCGAAATCTCGATATGAAGGCAATGAAAAATCAGATTCAACAACAAACTTTCCCTATTTTGACGCTACAAAATCAATTTGGAAACTTCGAGAAAATCATATATAGTTTGAATTCAGTTTTTACCTTGAGATTTTAAAATGGATTTACGTTCTGCTATTTCCAATCTTTAAAGAAAGTATCTATATTTTTTGGTCTGTGAATAAAAATGTTACTTTCCAAAATTAACTTAAGAAACCCTTTTACATACCGATGGTTTTTATTTTTTTAAACTTTCAATGTGATGTCGTTTTTCAGAAGATAACTCAAACTCACTAAAGTTAAATGAAAAAAGTCAACTTAATAGTTAACATGTAACATATATTTAAAGTATAAACATTTTCTATTTAAAATATCTAAATCTAGAACTTTATAATTTTGATATTATCATTTTTATATAATCTTGACTAATTTTTGTTTTTGACTCAGTTGAGTTATTTGTCAAGTAAAGAACTATTTATTAAAAAACATAATTAAGTATATTTGTTGTTTTTTCTTTAAATTTTTGTCTTATTTAAGTTATTCAACTAATGCACAGTGAATCGCTTTATACAAACTAGGTGGACAAAGTCAGTTAAAGGAATCGACTAACTGATGATATTTTTACGATAACAATTCCTCAACGGTAACAACTTAGTGTGTTGATTACGACAAACATTTCAGAGCTTTCTATTAACTTGACGTTAAAATTTAATTTCATTTGTGAAAATATTTTAGTTACAATTATAAAGTGCTTGAAATACGATTTAATATGATTTTAAGAAAGTAATCTTTTTGTTACTTGTGATGGATTTTACTTAAGAGTGTAAGTACTTTGTATTTTATTGAAAATTTAACTCAAATAAATAGAAAAAGTGGTGCCCTGTAGATTTTAAAGCAAGATTGTAAAAATTGCAAAGCATGTTAAAAAATTTTATCCACATGTATCCAGGCAAATTTTTTAATATAGTATAACCACAACTCTACGGTTTTTTTAAAATTTTGCTGCCCGGATCTGCCCGTTTAATTTTCTTTTAATTTTTTCAGATCAAGTGTACTTTTATTTCAAATTTAGAATTATTTGAAGAATAGCTAAAACATCCGAAAGACGAACGGAATTCTTTTTTTGTGTGACATTCTTAAAGAGTTTAGTACAGAAGATGTGACAAGTGGTTAGTGAAAAGCGATACAATTTAAAATAGCAAACATCCGCTAAATTGGAAGAAAAGTGAACTGCAGCTAATAAACCGATAGACATCTTAGTTAAACCGATAGACATCTTTTAAATAAAAACAAAAAGTGGGTTAGAGGGCAATAATTTGAACTAAAAAAAAAGTTTCCATAGTAGGGGATTCAAAAAAAGCAAATTTTTTCGTGGTAGAGCGGAAAATTTGCTTCTGGTAAAAATGTTACCACCCTATAATGGTCTTATTTTCTGGCAAAGATGTGAATTTTCAAAAAAATTTAAAGGTTTTCTAGTACCAATTAATGATTGCATTAATTCTAATGAACTGTCTTCGGAATTATCATTTGAAGAGTTTAAAAAAGCCTTCAAATCTTTTAAAGAAATAAAGCAAATGGTGACAATGACATAAGTGTTAATGTAGTTATAGACTGTTTTGAATAACCAGAAGGTGTCCTCTTTAAAGTTTTCAAAGCGTTAATAAATCAAGGAATTTTTCCTGATCAAATGAAAATCGCAAAAGTTCAGGCAAAAAAGGTGACAGAACTAATATTAGCAACTGTGGACCTATTTCTGTTTTATCTACATTTTCAAAAATTTTAGAAAAAATAATGTATATTATTATCAATAATGTATATATGTAGAGTATATCATTATAATAACCTATTATATAACAACCAATTTAGCTTCAAAAAACACATTTCTACGGAACATCATTCAATTTGTACGTGAGATCTGAAATTCTTTTGAAGATTTCCAACACATACTTGGTGTTTTTATTGACCTTTCAAAGGCATTTGATACAGTTGAACATACCATCTTACTTCATAAACTTAAATACTGCGGAATAAATAACAAGGTAATAAAGTGGTTTGAAAGTTATTTATCAAGCCGAAAACAATATGTTTCCTGTAATGATGTTTATCAAAAAGATTTATTAGACATATCATCTGATGTACCGCAAGGCTCTATATTAGGGCCACTTTTTTCTTGGTTTATATTAATGACTTGAATAAAGCCTCAAATCTTCTTAGTATGTTAGGTGAAGACACTAATCTATTTCTTTCTAATAATGATGTTTGTAAACTTTTTTCTACAATGAATAACGAGCTTAAAAACATTTTTACCTAGTTCAAATATAAGAAATTAACTATAAATTTTAATAAAACAAAATATACTATTTTTGATTCACTAAAAAAAAAAAGCGTTATCTATCCATAAATTTACTTCTAATTTTTTTCGAACATAGTGAGATTAAAAGAAACTACGTTACAAAGTTTTTAGGAGTTTTCCTGAATGAACACATTACATGGAAACATCACATTGATTACATTTGTATCAAAATTTAAAAAAATATTTAAATTTTGTGTAATACTAAAGATTATTTAAATAAAAAGAGCTTGTCCCAACTTTACTACTCGTTTATTTATAACTTTTTAATTTATGCAAATATTGCGTGAAAAGTACTGATAAAAGTAGATTGAAATGCCTTTATAACCGTCAGAAGCACACAATTCTTATTATTAATTTTGCAGATCGTTTGGAAATGAGATTACTTAATATATATGAACTAAATGTATTCAATATCTCATGTTTTGCATATATGTGTAAAAATAATTTAGTTTCTTAGGTTTTTAAAAATATCTGTACTTTAAAACTTGACAATAAATATGCCCTATAAAATAATTATTAACTTAAAAGTTAGTACTACTGATAGCAACATCTTGAAATTGTTAACTTTCTGTTATTATTAAACACTAGTTTTATTTTTAGTCTATATAATTTATAAAGTATATTTTCTTTCATCATTGTAAGAAGTTTATTTTTTTGTGTTATATCGTCATTGAAAGAAGTTTATTGATGCATTTTAAATAACGGCTTGCTTAAGGTTCTGATGAGAAGATCTTCGTGGCCTTCTTTCAGTTACCTTGTTTATATTGTTTAGCATTGTAAATTTTTGAGAGGTAATTTTTGTTTATTATTATTATTTTTTTAAATACTATCTCTATATATTTATAAAACGACAAACTAATGTAAGCAAACATTAAAAAATTCAAAAAAATTAAAAATTAGTATAATTTAAAAATATTTAATAATTCAAATGTGTCACAACACTTTGCAAAAGTTGTGTGCAAAAGTTGTATTTAAGTATAATTAATTACTGTTCAAAATTTGATGCCCACGGACAATATGTTTTGTTTTTAGCAAGGAGTCTTAAATTAAACGAAAATTGTCAAGTACACTGTTTTTATTACACTTTTATATTTTTAAAAGCTCACTTTTTAAACATGTTTTTAAAACCGGGTACATTTTCCCATCGGTATAATTGCTACTGTTTTTTTTTTGAATTCTTATATAATTAAAAAAAGTCCAAATAGCGATAAAAAATATTTTATATAAAATATTTTTGATGCCCCACAGACCCGATGTTGACTAGGGTTTATCACCATCAGGCTCCGAGCAGTCTTAGCGCACTGCGCTAAGACTGCTCGGAGCCTGATGGTGATAAACCCTAGTCAACATCAAGGTTCTCAAAAAATGATGAGGCAATGAATGAGGATGAGGAATCTTGATGACTATGACTATAACTCCAGACCGTCGACTTAATCCTTTTAGTAAATTCAAAGAAAGCTTAAAAATATCGCTTTTAGAATTCAGACCCAGTGAAAAAGCGCACATGGGATACGCGTGGATTTTTTCCACATGTAACCCATGTGGGGATTATTATTTTGTCCCATGTGGGTTTCATATGGTAAATCCCACATGGATTCCATATGGTAAATCCCATATGGGATACGCGTGGGTTTTTACCATATGTAACCCATATGGGGATTATTATTTTGTCCCATGTGGGTTTCATATGGTAAATCCCACATGGGTTTTATGTGGTAAATCCTACAATGGGATATAGGTGGAAAATACTACATGTTATAGATCTTAAATGCCACATATTTTAATCAAAATGGTATAAAAGTAGTCAATACTAGACAAATGAAAGTCCGAATGCTTCTATGATAATTTTTAAAATTCTTTTAATTTAAAAATTACTTAAATTAAGTAATTTAAAATTAATCATCGAAGCTTTCAGAGAGGCTTAACTTTATCTGGTATTTGCTACTTTATCCCATTCGGTATTCAAAACGTGTAGCATTTTTGATCTTTTACATGTGATGTTTTCCACCTATAACCTATGTGGGATTTACCTTGAACTATTATGACGAAATTTTATAAAATTAAAAAACGTGTTGCAAAATGAATTTATTTAAAAATAAATGCTATTAATCAATACATCCAAAACGAATATTAAAAATATTATTTTTTCTTTTGCGATTTACACGCCGTTTTTTATCAATTGAATTAATTAAATCGCTTCGGCTTGTATAATACCAAGGTTTTTAGTATCTTCTAACTTTCTTCAAAAATTTTCTAAAAAAAAAAAATATAAATACAAATATATATAAATATATATACATATACATATATATATATATATATATATATATATTATATATATATATATATATATATATATATATATATATATATATATATATATATATAGAAAGAGAGAGAGAGAGAGAGAGAGAGAGAGAGAGAGAGAGAGAGAGAGAGAGAGAGAAATTTTAATAAGGAACCTTATTAGTCGAGCAATTTTAATTATTAGCCAGTTTGAAGTCATTAATAACTACAATATTTCACAAATAATTATTTCATAATTTATTACTTACAATGACTAACGTATTATGCGTAATTGAACACATATCATGCGTAATGAGCTTGAACCCATGAGGAGAATCCTGAAAAAAAGTGATCAATAAGGATAAGTAGTTAAACAAAAAAACAAAAACAAAAATGTAAAAACCTACTTTTTCAATGATGTAGACTTCTATAATAACAGGCCTTGACATCGCGCAAAATGCCGTAAAAACTGAAGGCCGATTAAACTTTCACTTTTACTTATATTGATATATTTTTATATTAGGTAAGGGTGTAATGGCAGTCTATGTTTTCTAATAATAATCTCTAGTAAAAACGGAAATATAAAAAGAAAACCAAAAAATTGTTAAAAGATAATCATGTTTTTCGTATTTCAAATTTCATTAAGAATATTTATGTAATATTAAATAGTATCAATAACAAGCAGAACCATAACAAAGTATATATCTATATATTAGAAAGATAACTGTATTTTTAATTTTTTTGCTAAAAATGGTAACAATAAAAATCACCAACAATAAAAAATACCAACAAAAGTTGATTCAAGCAAAAAAAAAGTTTTATCAATATATCTCAACAGGGTTAAAGTCCTTATACTTGGCAACTTGTAGTCAATACACAAACAATCATATAAACATCGTCGCATAGCAAAATACTCATATGCTCTACATATAATATCTGAAGTATATAAAACTTCACCAACATTAACTTTTCTCATAGCATTAAGGTGTTCGAATAGAATATTTGACAGAAGCGAACTTTCTTTATTTTTTAAAAAGCTATTGCTTCAAATAAAGCTGATTTTGTTTTTATTAACTTTAATTTGTTTACAGCTAAATATGAAATATTACAAGTTGTGCCATTATGGTTAGCTACAAATAAATAATCATTGAAAATTACTAAAATAAATAATGGAACACCAAGTTTGTACAATTTTGATTGTATGTGCAAACTTTTTTTATTAAGCTGGAAAACAATAACATTGTTATTATCACTTAACAAAGATTGAATATCGTCAAATATAAGTTCATCCTCTTTAAGAAAATCATTTAACTCATCTGGTAAAATGCTTTGAAAACCGCTTGAAGTTACATTTTTTCTAACTTTACTTGCTGGTGTGGCTAAACAACTAGGCGGAATATTTTAAAAACAGATGGTGGGTTTAAAGGTCGTTGCTTCCCATATTTGCTTTCAAAAGGTGCTTCATTTGGCCAATGCAGTTGACATAATGCTATATAGTCTGTAACAATAAAACCAGTTCTTGGGATAGCTTCACTACATCTTTTTCTCTCCTCTAGATTCTTCGGGAATTTATAAATTGATGTTTTTGTCGTAGTTGAGTATTGATATTTTTGTTGTAGTTGTAATTGATATTGTAGTTGTAGTTGAATAAATTGATATTTTTGTTGTAGTTGAGATAGTTCGACTTGCAAAGAGATACACAGTATTTTAAAGGCATTTTTAAGGCATTTTAATTATTAAAAAAACTTATCCTAAGTTTGACAATACTATTACCTTACAATGTTAACGCCTTTGAACCTTACAATGTTATCGTCTTGATGTTGGGCTATCTAATTTATAAACCAATCACATTTTAAAGATTTATTAAAAAAGCGCAAACACAAACTTTCGTCTAATGTTAAAAGATGAAAATGTAAACAAAGTATTAGGAATTGGCCTTCAGTTTAACAACTTTGTTGCGCGATGTCAAGGCCTTTTATTATAGAAGACCGCGGTCACATAATAAACACATAATAAACAAACATAATAAACAAATAATAAACATAAAAAACACATAATAAACAAATATCTAAATTTCTATAAGTAAATTTATTCTTTGATCATTGCCTTCATATCCTATCTTATTTTCATATCATAATCTATTATGGATTATTTATAAAACATATCACAACAATATTATTAAATTTGTGATGTTCAAATATCATATGAACATTCTCTAACATGTTCATATGATATTTGAATATAGTTCTTGAGTATATTATCTGCAAACAATTGACTGATGCAAGTTCTAATGTTGTCAAAAACCAAGCATGCATGCATGGGACACTGCAGTGTCCCACAAAGAAATGCAGGTTTGAAAGTTAAATTTTGTTTTATTAAAAAAAAAAATTAAAATAGGGGGGAGATAGGGAGGTTTCTGTAACTTTTTTTAGGCTCCAAAACTTTTAACTTTATATATAATAAGGTTCATAAAACTTAAGGGACTTACGAAGTACATTGAGGAACAAAAACAGGATATTTACAGAAACTTTTCAATTTTCAATCTGGAGTACCACAGTGTAATTGGGAATAAAGTCTTTGGGTCCAGTATTCAAAGTAATACAATCTAAAGTAATATATAAATTAAATAAAATGCTTTAAAATGCATGCAGTTATACATATAACTCCTGATAGTTAACTATTTGTATAACTAGTTATACATTAAATTTATAATATAAACTTTTTTTTTAGGGTTATGCTTGAACAAATTAGAACCAATTAATTCAAATTCAAGATTTAGTTCAAGTTCAAGTTATTTGTTCATTGTTTTTTCACTATTTTATATTTATTTGTTCAAATTTGTTAACTAGTACTAATTCTTACTACAGTAAGAATATTTATCATTGTTGAAAATGATTTTATTAGTAACTTAATTTTACTATCAACATATTTTGACAACACTCTTTACATTTTAAATGATGACAGCTTTACTTTTCTATTGATGTTAAATTTATTACGTTTCAATAACTCAGATTGAATTTTAACTGTATTATTGTAAGCTTTGTAAGGGTTTGTTGTATCTCAAATGGTGTTGTAAATAAAGTAAAAAAAAAAAAAAAAAATATATATATATATATATATATATATATATATATATATATATATATATATATATATATATATATATATATAGTATTTAGGCTATGGGATCATCCATAAATGATGCCAGTAGATAGAGGGGCAGTGTGAGTTTAACAATAATTGACAATGGGGAGGGGATGTTGAGACCAAAATAATCTCAATTAAAAAATTGAATTAAAAAAAAAAAGTAAAATATTTTATTTTAAAACAATTTATGCTAGCTATGAGCAGGTTTTAGAGGTATTTACACCAACAATGTGGTCTAAAAACTTCTTGCTTTTGTTGCTTAAAACTGTAGAGGATCATAGGAAAAACAATTTAAATTCAGAAATTAGCTTGCTTATCTGAAAGAACAATTTATGTTTTTTTTTTTTTACTTTTAGTACTGTTGAGAATAAATGTATAATTGAACCCGAAAAAAATTGATGGTATATGCATTTTTTATATTATATTAACAATTCAGATATACTATCATAATACGATAACAAAAACTGACATCATTTTCAATGGGAGATGGCAAAAAATTGACTGAGTTTGGTAAAGGGTGAAATTGTTCAATAAACCGGGTCATCATCTGACATCATTATGCATAGATGACCCTACGATTTAGGTAAAATAAGTAATCAATTTGCCATATTTCTCTTTAGAAAGTGTAAGAAAAAAGCATTGTTATGCTGAGAACCTACCTATTGAGCAAGCTTTGACCACCTATTTTATAAATTTGAGAGACAGAAGTGGAAGTGCGAATCACAACAGAACTAATAACAATGCTCTAAACTGATTTTAACTTTGTAGACTAACATTAATATAGTATTTAGTAATAATAAATGAAGTTGTCATGATTTTTATAATTTGTATTTATTTCCACTAATTATTAGTTGTCAGTCTCCATTTTTTAAAATGAATTAAAAAACTATTTATTTATAGTACAATAATAATACATAAATACTAGTTTCCTAATGCTATTATCATCACAATGTTAATGGTATTCATTTTAAAGTGAAATTTTGTATCAATTTTATTGTTTTAATGTTATATTTATATATATATATATATATATATATATATATATATATATATATATATATATATATATATATATATATGTTATATATATATATATATATATATACATATATATATATATATATATATATATATATATATATATATATATATATATATATATATATATATATATATATATATATATATATATATATATATATATATATATATAAATATGTATATATATATATATATATATATATATATATATATATATATATATATATATATATATATATATATATATATATTATTTTTACTTTATTCACAACAACATTTGATATACAACAAACCCCTACAAAGCTTACAATAATTCAGTTAAAATTCAATCTGAGTTATTGAAACGTAATAAATTTAACATCAATAGAAAAGTAAAGCTGTCATCATTTAAAGTATAAAGGGTGTTGTCAAAATATGTTGATAGTAAAATTAAGTTACTAATAAAATCACGTTCAACAATGATAAACATTCTTACTGTAGTAAAATATAGTACTAACTGATAAATTTGAACAAATAAATATAAAATTAACAAAAACAATGAATAAATAAGAACATTAACTTGAACTTTAACTAAATCTTGAATTTGAATTAATTGGTACTAATTTGTTCAAGCATAACCTTAAAAAATAAGTTTTTATAACAAATTATATGTATAACTTGTTATACATATAGTTAACTATCAGGAGTTATATGTATAACTATATGCATTTTAAAGCATATTATTTTATTTAAACATTACTTAGATCATATTACTTTGAAAACTGAACCCAGAGGCTTTATTCTCAATAACACTGTGGTACTCCAGTGTTATTGAGAATAAAGCCTCTGGGTTCAGTTTTCTGTGGTACTGTGGGACACTGCAGTGTCCCATACATGCAAGATTGGTTTTTGACAACATTTCAACTAACATCAGTTAATTGTTTGCAAATAATTTACTCAAGATCTATATTCAAATAACTATTATATTATCCTAATAATACGTCTATTTGCACAAATCTTAATCTTATTTCTATAAAGAAAGATAAAAATTATTCGTGGTACTTACATACTTGCTTGCCATTCTCTTTATTAATATAAAATTTTTTCACACAATATTAACGCAACGCAATGCAATGTTGATTTAAAATTTTTTTTTTAGTTCCCAGCTTTTAAATTAATTCCCATGCAAATCCCACAGGAAACCCACGTGGGATTTCCCATGTGTGTAAATACCATATGGTTCCCACATGTAACCCATGTGGGATTACCCACATGGGTTTAAGGTGACAAATTTCGATACGGATACCACATGGGAAAATCCGTCCCACATAAATCCCATCAATCCCACACGGAACCCACGCGGAACCCATGTGGGACGCGGTTTTATTTTTCACTGGGGAGATTTAAGGTATCGCTTCAAGCCTCAGGTGCTATAGCTTATTTCACATTTTGCACAACGTAAGCCTAGTCACTGAATCGGATGATTGATAAAAACAAAACTACTGGAGAGAGGTATCAAACCATGGAAGAATTTAAAGTCAGAGTTGGTAATGATCTTTTAACACGTCTTTATTTCAACGACCTACGTGCAAAAACATTGTCAACAGAAACAATTAAAGAGAAATACTATTCTTTGGTAAAAGAATGTTTTACCGGTTTCAGAAACAAGGTTAACTATTGCGGAAAGTATTTACTATTTACCGGTTTCAGAAACAAGGTTAATTATTGCGGAAAGTATTTATTACTAAGGTTAATTATTGCGGAAAGTATTTTTACAGTGGATAAGCCTGGAGGTTTTTCTTGTTCTAGATTGTCATGGAACGATTGTAAATACTGGAATTTGCAATGAAGTACTGCATTGTTTTAAACCAAAAATTGGTTTAAAACAATGCAGTTGATGCAAATGTAGATGGTTTTCCATCTACATTTTAACAAATTGACTCTCCGCCACTGTTCAAGCGCCTCGATGATTTCACCTCCACACCTACTTCCTACACTGGTTGTTTTGGAATATCTTTGAAAACCTGTAAGAATTTTGACAGCCATCCAGATACTTGGACCGCAACGTTACTGACCCAGTGATTTCTCGGAACGCTTACTTTGCATCTCCCGAAAACATTATTCTAGCAATGCTAGCTGGTAAGAAAACACAAAAGCAAAAAAGAAAAATAAGAAGAAAACATATGCTTAACATTACTATTTAAAAATTAACAACCAAACTAAAAGTTAAAAAAAATTAAGTAAATTACAATACAATTCCACGCAAAAATTACAAACGCTAAACAGTATGATAAGATATTAAAATAAACATTACCATAAATTTTTTATTTTAATTTGAAATTAAGTTGAGATGATCAAGACAAAAATAAGTGAGAAGCGATGACTTTTTCAGTTTAATTATTTTAGTTTTTGATCTTGTTACTTCAGGCACCATCACCTGAAGAATTTATCACACGGAAATGTTGTTAACTCTTGATTTTTAAGAAAACTAAATACTTTACTAGAGTCGACAAGGTTCTTATCTTTACAAGAAATTATTTTTTTTAATATACCTTTCAAAGAGATTAATTTTGCTTTTTTATTTTGTAGCATAACGTTTTTAACTTCAAAATTAAGTGACATTTTAAATTAACATCTTAAATTAGGCGACATTTTAAATATTATCAATAAACCATTTATATTTCAAAACTAGAACAAAGAAAATTTAATTCTATAATTTTTGGTGGCGGACAGTTGATTAGTGATAAGGCATTAGCTTAATATGTAGATTCAAAATGTACTAGTCACTCTTTTGCTGAAAGCTGTTCATGAAGTATTTTTGTCTTACCTACCCAGCAAACATTGTTTTAGTGGATTTGAAGTGAACCTATATTGGCATTTTTTCGCGGTTTATTGGAGTTTTGCTCATCGGTTACTTATTTTGGATCATTAGTGGCAGCCGTTATAAATGGCAAGCCGATGAATTTCAGATATATTAATAGTGGCTAGTCATCGGTTAGTCTCTTTTGGTGGCTGCCACTAATGGTCCACTAAGTAACCGATGAGCAAAACTAAAGTGGTCCGCTAAAAGTGCCTGTATAGTTTTACTGAAATTCTGCTATAGAATGTTTGCTGGGTTAAATTGAAAAACTTGTGTCACCCTCCAGAAGATTTAATTTAAGTGTTTTAAACTTTAGGCCATATTGAATAAAATAATTAAATATTATTTGAAACACAGTCAACTTCTCAAAAATGAATCTTTTAATATGTCACTTATATTGACGAAAGTTCTGACCACAGTACCTACAAAGTACCCGATCTTACTAAAGCAGAGAGAATGTTTGATTTTCAATCAAGACAAGAAAGAAAAAAGCTTAACTCTCAACTCGCTGTTGATACTACTTTTCGATATGATATCCGTGAAAACAAAATTATCAGTTTAAGAAATTACAATCCAATTGACCACACTGCTTTTTTAACAAGTTGTTAAAAACGAAATCTACATAGGGGAAAGGCGCCTATAGGGGAATAGGCGCCTGGCATACTTAACTTTGAAGCTTCATTATTCAGTATCCTGAAGACCAATAATAAAAGTTTTGATATGAATACATTCCTTGTTATATCTAGAACAATAATTACCTTGGGAGTTTTCATCAGTTTTATTTTTTTTATAAGTTATTCTTATTGTATAAAAAAGCGCAAGTATGCCATCATAGGCAACCACTGCTCCTATGATGGCATAGGGGAGGATGGGGCTAGTTAGGATCGAGGGTAACTTAATGATTTCATTTAACCTTAGTCTTCCCTCAGAAAAGTCAGAAATTACTCGAAACCATCCTAATTTACCATTTCATGCTACACACCAGCATTGCAAAATTTTGCGCATGCGCATTGAATATATTGCGTTTTACGTATTTTTTGGACCAAAAAAAAAAGTTGGAGCATCACTTTCTTTTAACTTTACTTAAAAATAAGTTTTTCTTATAAAAAAAAAAGGTTTTCCCAACTCTTCAATATTTCAACACCCCCAACTCGTCAGTATGCCATCATGGGTAAAAGTCATCATTTTCATTAAAACAAGCTGTGTCTGCTTTGTTCAAAAGATAAAATTAAAGTAACTATTCCACTAAATGCACAAAACTTGAATATAAAATGCATGAAAATTTTATTTCTGCACAGGTAATAGTAAAATCACAATCTTAAATATATGAAGGAAATAAAACTACAACAGCACATCCCAAAATCGATTTTTGTTGATTATAAAAACAATATTTGTGCACAAGGGAGGTTTTTTCATTATAACTAATGTAAAGTCAGTATAGTCATGTAGGTCTAATCATTTTTTTACCAAAACCAATTTTAATGGAAATATGACCGGTATACCATCATAGGCGCTATGCCATCATAGGCGCCTTTCCCCTACCTTTACATACATTTCGAAAAACTTTTGAAAGAGGTCTAGCAAAAGATATGAAAATTAACAGGACTTTTTGTAGGCAGACCGAATCCTTTTTATAACAATACAAATGTTAAAAACATAGCTAGCAGGTTATAGTAAATGATAGAAACACAGCTAGCAAGTTAACAGTGCTTTAATGCTTTAATAAAAAATATAAATAGTTGAATTTAAATTTTCAAAACGTTTTGAATCTTCTTAAACTCTAACTCTCTTTTAAGTATGATAAAAAATATTGACAGATGTCGTTATTTCTGTGAATTATTTTAAACTTAAACTTGAAATATAGATTTTAATTAAAGTAACTATCCTGAATAATGATATACTTGTCAAAGCGTACTCGGTACACTCACCGAATTATTGGTCACAGCTTAAATATAATACTATACTATTACTATTACCGTCACTATATAAGTAATATATACAGTAATATGCTGATTTTTTAATAGAGCTTATAAAACATTCCGCTAAACATACAAAAGCTACTGTGGACACAAAACTCATACATTCACAAAGAACATTTTTCTTTTATGATTTTTTCTCATTTTGCCCAAAACAGTGGCGCAAATTACGACAGTGTAGGTGTCACAAATTGATCTCTAGAAACCTGACTATTGCAGTTTTTCAACTCATAATTTTTTGGATTATAATAGGATGTTAGAAGACTTCAAAAAAACCTTGTTCTACTTTTAAAACTTGTTACATCGGCCGTATTAAATAAATTAGCGCTTAAGCGTCTCATTTGAAAGGAGGAGCTTTCAGAGATAAAAGCTCCTCGCTTTTAAATGAGACACTAGTTAGTTAGTTCGTTTTATTTATTTTTATTTTTATTTATTTTTTAATCCATTTATTAAACCAAAAGTTGAAAAATTACAAGTTTTTTATAATTTTACAAAATTAGGTTAGGTGTTACTCATATAGTTGAAAACTAGTCAATGGAGTGACAACTAAATAAAATAAACAAAAAAATAAATAAATAAAAGCATGTGTAAATTAATCTAAAGATAATAATATTAACGAATCGTTATTAACGATAAAACTATAATAAAGTAAATAATAAGACAAAAAATATAAAAACTTTTAATCACAACAGCGAACAAAAATTAAAACAATTAGCAAAACAGCACAAATAAAAACAAACTTTACGCGTACGAAAAGGCAAAACACAAAAACTACAAAAAGAAAATGCAAACAAAAAAACTTATACAACATAAAATTAAAAAAAACAAACAATCTTTAGTTATCTTTGGCGAAAAAAAAAAGGTGTAGAAAAATTAGTAAAATGGAAAAACAGCGAACAACAATAAAAATAATTGGCAACAACAGCACAAATAATTGCAAACTTTACGCTAACGAAAAGGCAAAACACAAAAACTACAAAATGAAAGCAAAAACTACAAACGAAACTGAAAACTTCTACAAAATAAAAATAATTATAATAATTTTTTGTTATTTTCGGCGAAAAAAAAGGCGTAGAGTAGTTGGTAGCGACTTAGTACAAAAGGATGTTCGAAATTTCTTTTGTTAGTTTTTTTAAATGTTAATTTTGAGTATTTACTTTTTAAGTGTTTCTTTATTTTGTTTATTTTTTTATTATTTTTTTTTTTTGTATATTTATGTCTTTTTATATATATATTTTGTATATTTATGTTTTTTTTGTATATTTATTTTTTTGTTTTGTTTCTTTATTTCGTCAATATGCACACATTTTACAATGTTATTCTTAAGATCTAATAAGTATATATAATTACAATCTGACTTTGGCAAGTAGAAGACAAAATGTCTTATCATCAACTCCCTAAGTAAAATAGAGAAAAATATATTTTTACAAGTTCTAATATTATATAAAAAAGTAAAACTAAAAAATTAAAAAAAATAAATAATTAAAACGTTTGAAAAAATTTATAAAATGTTTACAAAAAAGAAAAAACCTTTTTAAAAAAAAGCTTTTAATCGGTACATATACGTATCATAATATAATGTAAATATAAAAATAACTTATTGTAAACGTAAATATAAAAATTTACAAATAGGTACATGTATGTGTACATAATATATACTTATATATATTTAAATGTAATGCTTTTTTCGAATTATTGATTTATAGTTGGCTATTCACGTATTTGTAAATTAACTTTTGATTTTTCTTTTGATTTTTTTGATTTTTTCTCCAACATCACTAAGTTATTTTCATAATTTTCCTGAGCCAACATCACTAAGTTATTTTCATAATTTTCCTGAGCCAACATCACTAAGTTATTTTCATAATTTTCCTGAGCCAACATCACTAAGTTATTTTCATAATTTTCCTGAGCCAACATCACTAAGTTATTTTTATAATTTTCCTGAGCCAACGTCACAAAGTTATTTTCATAATTTTGTCTAGCTTTTCTTGATTTTGTATCGACAATCTTACAAATTCTTTTGTATTCATTCACAAAAGATGAAACTTTCCATCCTGAGGAATAGTTGCAAAATCAATTTTAATAATTTTTTAAGATCTTTTTTTATCATAAATACTCGCTTTTTTATTATTTTAACTTTTTAACTGGAATGTATAGTTTATGCATTCTAAATATCTTCTGAAATTCATTTCCTGGACTGATTTGCCATTCCTTTAATCCTTTAAGCTGAATGGAAATTTGTTTTCATATAATCCCGTACAATGACTCTCTCATTTATGAAACTGTACTAATTTAAAAAAAATTTTGTAACTTAAAATAAAGTGCCCTCATTTAATATTTCCTAGGACTGGATGAGATTTTATTTTGAATTATCTATTCTATTGTGTTGTAAATAATAATTTAAGAGTGTTATATTTATTGTTCGATTATTGAAACGTTGAAAAAGAAACTTGCTAAATGATTGAGTAATCGTTTAAAGTATCATATGTGATACTTTGTAAAATATGTATTCTTGAGAGTTATCATCGTTTTTAATTGATTTGACAACACCTTTGGACCATTTAATGTTTGGAAAATTAAAGTCCCCCATAAATATAATAGTCTTGAAATTGCGTTTATCAACGTAGGATCTTGAAATTTTAAATACTTTTGTATATACATCCTAATAAGTAGCCATCATTAAAAATAATAAGTGCAATCCATATTTGCTCAATTTTCTCGGAACTTAGAATTTTATCTTCAACTTGCTAAACATTTAATACTGTCAACCACAAGACTCTTATTTATAAACTACGCAATTATGGAGTAGTTCACTCCAACTTAAAGTGGCTGCAATGTTATTTACAAAATCGTAAACAAGGAGTACCATTAACTTAACATATTCCCTATTTGAATCAATAAGTTGCGGAGTTCGCCAAGGATCAATACTTGGATCTTTGCTGTTTTTAATTTATATTAATTATATTTATTTGTCTTCAAAAATACTTAATTATATTATTTTTGTTGATGACACTAATGTTTTCTTTTCTGACTCAAATTTAAAAAATATTTTTTATATTGTAAACTCAGAATTAATTTATCTTAATGAGTGGTTTTTAGCAAATAAACTTTCATTAAATATTGAAAAAACGAAATATATTTTGTTTGCTAAACCATCTAAATCCGAGAACCTTCCACTCAAATTACCTGAACTAACAATTAACAATATTAAAATAAAAAGAGTTTTTTCAATGAAAATACTCGGAATAATTTTCGATGAACATTTAAATTGGAAAAGCCAAATAAAGCTAGTCGAGAACAAAGTTTCAAAGACTCTGGGGATTATGTACAAGACAGAACATCTTTTGAATAAATTATGTTTAAAAAATTTATACTTTTCATTTATACATAGTCATATTAACTATTGTAATATGGCGTGGGCAAACAATCATTCATCTTTCCTAAAAATTATTTATACAAAAAAAAGCAAGCGAGTTGATTAGTTTTGGGCGCAGATAGATACGAAAGTGCCAAGCCGTTACTCAAGGAAATAAATGGTCTAAACGTATACGAACTAAATATATATCATAACTTGTTATTTATGTTTAAACTTCAAAATGAAATGATTCCAAAATATTTTTTTAAAAGTTTCACTCGAGTTAATCACAAATATGAAACAAGACACTCAATGAGTAATTACTACATCCCACAAACATAACTCAAAAAATCTGACTTTTCGACTATATGCCGGGGACCACGCTTGTGGAATTCGGTTCTTGACGAAAATATGAAAAAAATAAAATCTATTGATACATTTAAAAGAACTATGAAAAAACACTAACTATATTTAAACATTACGTCTCATTTTTTTTAAAAATTGAAATAATTTTTTATTTTTAAAGTATTTTATTTATTTTTAATATTGTATTAAATACGCATATGTACCGATTTGTTATTTTTTTTTTTTTTTTTTTAATGTTGTATTGAATATGTATTCGAATATTTAGTGTTTTGTAATTTTTTTTTTGTTATTTTTAATAATTTTTTTCAATTTTTTCAATTTTTTTTTTATTTATTTCTTTTTCTTTCTTTTTTAATTTTATTTTTTTATTTATTTTTAATTTATTTTTTAACTTTAAATTCTTTTTTAACCTTTAAATTTTTATTCTTTTTCAAACTTATTAACTTCACTCTTTTATATAATATTAGAAGATGTAAAATTTTATTGTATTTTTCTGTATTTCAAGAAGGGGCTTAATGATAAGACACTTTGACTTCTACTTGCCCCAGTCAGCTTGTAATTACATATATTTGTTTAAATTTATAGATAACATTGTAAAATGTGTAAAATGACGAAATAAATAACATTAATAATAATAATAATAATAATAATAATAATAATAATAATAATAAGATACAAAGTTTCATATCTATGTATAATGCAACGTCATTACCAGTTCTATCATCTTTACAACTTTTTTTATACGAAAAGTAATCTTCTAAATTTGTAATGGTGGTCTCTTTGAACTAAGTTTCTGTTACTTTGATAATACATGGATTTACGTTACTACATAATACCTTGAGAATTTTAAAGTGGCAGAAAATCTGCAGAATATACAGTATACTTTGTTTTTAAGTTACTTCACTAACTTATAATTTAATATTAAAACTTAAAAGGAAAAAAAACTCTACATTTTACAGGAATAATCACAAAAAATTACTTTTTTTTGAATGTCTGTAGATTTGCCATCTACTCACTGTATATAATATTTACATTATTAGACTGTTTAAAACAAAAATAAATACAACAAATAAAACGTTTAGAGAAAATTTAAACATATCAAGCAAGTATAATAAATATAAGTACATAACATACATAAGTAAAGTAAATACTACATACGTACAATAAAATAAAATAAATTAAATATGAGCAAAACAAATGGAAACATGTCTTATTTTGCCCCAAAATATTTCGATACCAAAATTGCCTGATTTACGAGCAATATAATTAAAGAAATTAATTTTAGGTGTATCGAAATGACAAAATAATGCCTAATAGTGATAATAACACACAAATTTTAATAAAAAATTATTTTACACTCCGTGAGATCAAAAACGCTAAAAAAAGTTATAATAACAAAGCTTCAAAGTTCGAAATTGTCATATACCCGAGGTTTGAAAAGATTGTCACTTTCTACATTTCTATTTCAAATTTTTTCCTAACAGGGTACAACTTTACACGGCAGTTACAGTGCACAAAATTTTATAGACATAGTGAGGAAGTCATAAAATTGTGTATTTTTCGGTTGGCCAGCTGTCAAAAAAAACTCAAGAAGCTCAAAATAAAAATTGCAAAAAATTCAGCTAGAGTTATACTAAATCATAGGAAACAGTCGCGTATTTCCTTTTAAATATATATTTGCTTAATATGTTATTAATAACATCTAACTCTGGAATCTTTTAGAGAACTGCCTGCAAAGAAATGCGATAAATTACCAGCAGATGCTTTGAACTTGACTGTTCCGACATATTGTTTTAAAGTGAATGTTCTACAAATCATCATATTGTTTTAAAGTGAATGTTCTATAAATCATTATGTTGTTTTAAAGTGAATGTTCTATATGTCATCATATTGTTTTAAAGTGAATGTTCTATAAATCATCATATTGTTTTAAAGTGAATGTTCTATAAATCATGATATTGTTTTAAAGTGAATGTTCTATATATCATCATATTGTTTTAAAGTGAATGTTCTATAAATCATCATATTGTTTTAAAGTAAATGTTCTATGAATCATCATATTGTTTTAAAGTGAATGTTCTATAAATCATTATATTGTTTTAAAGTGAGTGTTCAACAGTTATCTAGGTAATAATATAATTTTCTCCTTTTCTCTCCAAATCTTTTTAGCAATTTATTGTTTTGTTTTTTAGAGGTTTTGTTAAAATTTAAAATTAAGTCAACATTTTAGCGTGCTCAAAAACTAGTAGTTTATGTTTTTTAATTATTTTTTTAATTATTTTTTAATTAGATGTAAAAATACAAAAAGTTTATATAAAAGTACAAAAAGTATTGATTTAAAATAAAGTTGTCATATTCTACAGTTTTATAAAGTTAAAAATTATTTTCAATTATTGACTTTTAAAACAAGTTTTTATGAAAACCATAACCCACACCTCAATCGTAACCCATCTTAGCCTCCCTGCCGCCCTCTTGCAATATTCCCCCTTTCCCCTCTCCCTAGGCAACTTTATAAATTTGCACATAAATTACATAGAAAATAATAATTGAATTTATAAACAATACATTGCAATAAAATGTTACATGCATCATAAACAGGAACTTTTCATTTACATAAATTTTTTTAAATTTACAATTACAAAATTTTGTTTTTTACCTTTTTGGGAAGTATTATCAGTATTTTTAAAAATCTACAACCTTAAAGGATTTCACAATTCATAAATCTTAAGAAATTCTATATAAAAAGTATTTGTTTGAATTACACGTCAAAAATAAACACAATAAAATGTATTAACTATATTTATTTAGCTTCTATTGACGTTACAAATTATTTAAAGTTTCTCATACGAACAATATTCTGTTTAATATATTAATAGTGAATGACTTTTCTTATTAAATTTGGTATGGTTTATTTCCTTCATAAATAAACTTTTTTGCTAACTTTGAAGAAAATTATTTTCGTATTGCTAATGTTTCTTATATCCTTGGAGAATTTATTTAAATCTTTAGTGTCTTTGAGTTCCTATTCTATTGTGTACATTTGCCCCAGTTCTTTATGAACTGCACATGTTCCTATTTTTTAATAATGGTATGCTTTGTTACAATTTTTTTCCTCGGAAAAAATCTCAGTAAGTATCAGTAAATTTCAGTAAGGTAAAAAAGTAAGTGTAAATTTTTTCCTCTGAGCCAGAAAAAGTTATCGACTGTGTACCACTACTACCTACTATATGCGCACCCGCAAGATTACCATAATGGTTATTGAATGATATAAAATGAGCTTTGGGATTGCAATGGTTATTGCATGATAATTGCAATGGTTATTGCAAGATATAAAATGAGCTTTGGAATTGATTGCCAGTATTTATTTTTGGACCCCACCTATATGTCCAGCCATTGTAACTGCATTGTCATAGCTTTGAACTAAACAGTTTTCATATTTCTAGTTTATTTACTTATTGCTTATGGAAAATTTGAATTGTAATTGCTTCTGCTTTTTTTCAATTTAACTCAATGAAATCAATAAAAGACTCTAATCTCAATATGTACATATCTGATAATTTGAGACAACTGGTCAAAGTGGGATAAATTGGGTGTGCTATCAAAATAATAGCCTATTAATTCGCCTTCGTAATGTCATCCATTTTTTTCTAAAGATGTTCAGCATTTATTGATAATCTAAATTTCTTACACAAGATCTTTGTCAAGAACTGCTTACTTATTTTAAATGGCAGATACATGCCTATTTCAATAAATTTGCAATATCTTTTAAATTTTAGCGGTAATATTTTATTAAAGGTATTCTCTCTTCTATAAATGTTTAAAGAACATATGCCAGATTTTTTTAGAATATCCCTTGATGCAAAGTTTTTTTTACTTTAGACACTAATTATATAAATATTGTTCCTCATAGTTATTGACTTTAGAAGCAAGGAAATCTTTATCTGTAGCTAAGGTTTTGGTCTTTGTTTAAAATATCTCCTTTAACTATATCAAAAAAACATAAAAACCACTGTTTATCATAAAAGCTTACTATTTTTAATAAAAATGTGCAGGTTCACTGGGTCGTTAAAACCAAGAAACATATGTATGTAAAAAAAACCATCAATTGTTTGGCATGTATTTATATGTGAGTGTGTGCATAGTATGTTGTTTTTTTTCGTTTTTTTTTTTGTTTTTTTTTTAAATTTATTTTTTAAAATTTTTTTTTTTAATTATTCTCAATCTAACAAAAGAAATTTAAAAAAGAAAGAAGTAGAGGATAAATTTAAAAAAAAAAATTTTTTTTTTTTAATTTTAATTATATATTTTTTTATTTACTTTTTTTCTTTCTTTATTTAGAATATAATTTTCAAGAAAATTTAATTAATATTTAAAAGATTTTGTATTATCTTTTTTACGGTTTTTAAAAGCTATGCTATGTATGGTATATATTACGGGGCTAAGTGATAAGACAACTCTAGTCTTCTTTTTGCATAAATTTACATGACTTCCTGTCATGTAAATTTTTATTAATTTATTTTGTTATTGTAATTATTGCCAAACGGCGAAATATGTATAATAGAAAAAATAAAAATAAATAAAAAATATTTTCAAAAACCAATAAGTAACTTTTGTTTTTCGTTTTTTGCATTACGGCAATAATCATCTATGGAAGCTTCGAAAAATGTTACTTAAACTAAAAGATTAATGCATTAAAGCTGCGACAATGACGTTAACATAGCAGGTATATAGGAAAGATCTCAAGCTTTGGCTTGACAAAATAATTCACAAACTAAGTTTGTTTCTTGCTCTGCCCACTGCTTGAACTTATGTGGTGTTTTGCTATTGAATCATTAGCTCCTGAAATCATTTCTGTAAATAAGCAAATATGAAAAAGAACTATTTTTCCTGATTAAACTGAGAGCTAACGCCACAGAGAAGCATTGAAAAGCTATGAATGTAATGTATTCAATGTTGCACTGAACAATCTTAATAGCCAAATGAAAACAAGATTTAAATATTTGAAAAGAAATGTTACAAGTTTTCTTTCATTTGATCTTCATAGAAATCTTTAACAGACAAAGACCAACCTTTTAAACCTGAGAATGAGAAAAAGCTTAAAAAAACTCTATCCAACTAACCTAAAAAAAGATCATTTTTCTGAGTAAATTCGTCATTCTTTTTTAACCCAAAACATTTCACGGAACTTCTTAATAAAACCAAGTAAAAATATTGCACCAAATGATTGAATTATTCGTCAGTTTATGTTTGGCAGCTTATACTATCTTATAACGAACTATTTTCTAACTGGTCTTTTTCAGTTCATACTTAGATACATTTAATAATACGTACGTATGTATGCACATGTGTCATATGTACATACATATATATTTACATACGCACATACGATATATGTCGAAGACAAAAATAGATGAGTGCTTTTACTAATTTATTATTCTCTGTCCTTTAAGAACATTGAACACTCTGCTTGTAGAACACACTAACATAATTTACGTACATATATACTAAACCCTCTATTGTGTATACTAAACCTCTATCAACCATGCCAACATCACCTGGTAGCAACTTTATTTGTCAACAGTTGATTGGTTTCCTTGTTGTGATGCAAAAGTATGGTTGAAATATCAAAAATATGATTAAGTACAATTTCTAGAACGATTTATGCAGCAAGCACTCAAATAAAACCATGACTCGAATGGTATCAAAGTTATACCAACAGTTATATTAATACAAACTCACAATAAGTATACAGTATTTGTTGTGAGCTATCATGGTGGCTTATTTAAGGTTCAATTTAGTAAAAGCTAGTGAGGCTGGGTTGGAACACTGAATTTTTTAAAATAGTAACGGTATAAATATAACACATTCTGTTTTTTATAAACTATAAGTAGCACATTATTGTCTAAACATAAAATACTTTATCTCAAGTATAATAACGCTGGAAAAAGCCCCACTATTTTATCTCAGAGACAATGCTATGATTTTTAGTATTCTAAGAAATTTCTTTTCAAGTGCAATCCAAATGTCTGTTTTTGACTATTCTTAGTGGCGGATTTCCTTTCAAAATCAAACATAAACTCTTTAGCTATACGACAACTTTGTTAATGTGATTGCTTACTGAAGCAATGATTCCACTTCATTGTTATAAAACTGTTTTTTTCTTTTGTAAAAGAACAAGTTGACAATTCTAAACTACTTCTAGAAGAAAAATCATTTTTCAATGTAAATAATTTAACTTCAAGAATCTGATCACGAGACAACTTTGATAATTTCTAAAACTCTGGTGATCTCTAAAACTCTGAAGTATGCAATATTTGTATGTCAGGTATAAATGCTCCTAATAGAAAGGCAAATACTTTTATTATACAGTGCTTCTTATAATTAATGTATCACTTTGTTTGGGATGACAAATTTCCAGGTGGCTTAATAAATGTTTTAAAGCAATCTCAAGTTGATATAAGGCATGGAAACTTGCTTTTAAATATTCTAGAAATCATTTTAAATATATTTTTTCGATCCTACATTCTTATAAAAGATCATTTTGTATACGTGGTATTTTTCTTAATCCAAAAATATTTAAGGTTTGTAGTCTTTAATATTCCAAATAAATGTACTAAAAAACTCAAAACTTGTGTTATGCCTAAATTTTTCCATAAGCTAATAAGTTTTTTATTTAATTTTTAAGAAGTATTTTTCAATGTGGTTTTAATCATTCTAAACTTTGATCGACAAATAATAAATAAGGGATACAAAATTACATAGTTAAAAAAATAATAAAAAAGTATTATAAGTAGCATTAATTAAGTCAACAAAATAGAGGGAAGGAGGGGAGGGGGAAATTTCTGGAAATTTTTGACAATTTTTGACAAGGGGAAGGGGAAGGGGGAGGGTCAAGAAAAGTTGACGTCAACAACGTTACTTTTTTAAACAAATTTAGTTACTTAGTTACAAGTCATGATATTGGCGAGAAAAAAGGTATCAAATGAGACTATTACATACCAGGATCAGAAGACCTGCCACTTGCAATCGAAGTTGCTCAGATAGAGAGAGATCTTGGAGTTCTTATCTCAAATGATCTTAAACATAATGCTCAAGTTTCAGCAGCTGCGGTGAACGCTAACCGCTCCTTAGAGAGGCTGAAAAAAACTATCCGCAGTCGTAGTTTTTCTCGGTGGAAAGAAGTGTACACCACGTATGTTCGTCCTCATCTAGAGTACGAGTCATGTTAGGGCTTCCGACACTTAAAGAAAGAAGAATAAGAGGTGATTTAATTCTGATGTTCAAGTTTATGCATGGATTTGATGAAATAAACTTTCATGTATTGTTCAATCGTCCTTCGTCGTCAAAGTATATTATGCTTGGTCATAATCAAAGACTTGCACCTCAATTGCATGCTAAGAGAGAAATTCTTCACGAACCGTGTTGTGTTGCAGTGGAATACCCTGCCGCCAATATTAATTGATTAAAATTTCGTCAACATTTTCAAAAATCGACTAGAAGAACATTTAAATTTGTTAAAAGAGAATTTTTAAACGATAACTGGAAATAAACTCTCTCCTCATGTGTTTCTAGTATTCTATTATGTTCTTAAAGTATGGTACTTGTGTCGCAGATGTGCACAAGTATCGTAAGACTGTTAGTATAGAGGTGTCTGATGCAGCACATCTTTGTTGGTAATTTACACATAGCAAACATTTATGATTTTTCAAAAGTTTATAAATTTATTACGGATGGTTGTAAATATTTTAAATTATTGACCACTAAAATAAACTTAAAAAAAAGAAAATTAGGCATCGTTTGTAACCTTGCGCTACATACTCACCCAACCATTTGTATTTTAATGACATTTTCTACATTCTACTTTTTTCAAACCGTGTTGCACTTTAAAAATACCTGACACATACAGAATTAAATGAGCACACGCGAGATATTTACTCGTAACACTCTTATTTTTTCAAAGTTTGTGTTTGTAGGCCTGATATAAAAACAAATAAAGATTTATGTAAGTACATAATCTACATTATATTATTTAAATGTTTATACCAGAATCAGCAATCTACTGTTAGCAAGCCTAGTATAAACATTTGATACTAAAACTTCAATGTTATAATGCGACTTTCCAACTCCATGCACAAGTGCTATTATAATATTGAAAATAAGATGTTAATAGCTCTTTAAAAACTGGAGACTTTTTATAAATTATAAACTTTGGGTCTTCTCAGAAGACTCTTCTGTCTTAAAAGATTGCTAACCCCTTGTTTATACAAATTATCAAATGCATTATCTTGTTATGCTAGACTCTATGAGAATTAGTTTGCTTTAAATGTGGAATTGGATTAGGTCTACAGTTAAAGTAAGGAGGATAGGCACATTCACATTTTGTGACTCTGCACTGTACATAAGTTAATATAAAAATATTATGATAAATATTTAACATTATCTAGAAGTAGGTCTTTTGACGGAAACGTTGAAATACATATATATATATATATATATATATATATATATATATATATATATATATATATATATATTATATATATATATATATATATTATATATATATATATATATATATATATATATATATATATATATATATATATATATATATATATATATATATATATTATATATATATATATATATATATATATATATATATATATATATATATATATATATATATATATATATATATATATATATATATATATATATATATATATATATATATATATATATATATATATATATATATATATATATATATATATATATATATATATATATATATATATATATATATATATATATATATATATATATATATATATATATATATATATATATATATATATATATATATATATATATATATATATATATATATATATATATATATATATATATATATATATATATATATATATATATATATATATATATATATATATATATATATATATATATATATATATATATATATATATATATATATATATATATATATATATATATATATATATATATATATATATATATATATATATATATATATATATATATATATATATATATATATATATATATATATATATATATATATATATATATATATATATATATATATATATATATATATATATATATATATATATATATATATATATATATATATATATATATATATATATATATATATATATATATATATATATATATATATATATATATATATATATATATATATATATATATATATATATATATATATATATATATATATATATATATATATATATATATATATATATGTATATATGTATTTCCTAACTTTCAGAATAATTAATATATATATATTTTTTAAGTTTGCAATTATTAATCGTAATATAGCAACTTAAAAATATAAATTTGTTTTGTAAAAGAAGATCTTGAAGATCTTATTAAAAATTTCAATTATTATGATTTCTTTATCATAGTAAGAATCTTGGAAACCATTATTAACATAATATCGACTTGCAGTTCTTTGATAATTGAGTGAATTTAATTTTTTTTACCTTCTATCATGCACTGAAAGAAGTTTAAACCAATAGTGTTGCATGTAGTAATCACTTTTACTCCTAGTCACTTTTTGTTCAGAGCAAGCCTTTGTAATTTTAAATGACTATATATATTTAAAAAGTGTTTATAAGTTAAAAGTTGAACTAAGTTTTTTTTTCTAAACATTTTACTTTAAAACACTTTTTCTTGAAGTTGTAAACTACTGTTTTTATTACTATTTAAAAATGTTCAATTTTTTTTCTTATTTTTTAAATTTTGCATAAGAAAGAAGGGGGGGGGGGGGTAAATTAATTATTGATGTAATTTTATAGGAGGTTCTCTGAAAGTTTGACAAGTTGTTGATGAGGGGGAGAGGGGAGGTAAAAATTGCCAAAAAATTGTTGATGTAATTAATGGACAGCTCCTAAATATATAACCTAAAATTAGATTTATCAAACTTTTTAAAATATTTTTTCTTTGATTTAAGAAAACCTTTGTATGCTCAATTTAGTAACAAATTATTTGTGATAAAAATATTTACCTGCACCAAAATATGCTTAACACATGCACATTTTAAAGTATAACCATAGATTTGCATGATTTTTAGTCCCAACTATCTCTTTTAAATTTTATTTCAATGAAAACAAAAGAGTTTTACAATTTTGAATTGTGTTAAAAAATTATAAAAATAATAATAAAATGTAGTCTTCTTGACAGTAGAGTGGACTTGGGGTAGCAAATAACAGAAAAATAATACTTAGTCCTTGGCCTTAAGGAGATATAAAAAATAGAGCAACCATTTATTATATATAAGATTTTAATACTTTTATTTTAGGATTTCTAAAGATTTCTTTACTATATAATTCTTTAAAATTTTGAATTTTTAAAAATCCTGGTAATATTAAATTTTTTAGAAACTCATTAACTTCTTTAATCTCTAACTTTATTAATTTTTTCATCAAATATTAGTTATAGCATTTATCAATTCTTTTTTTTTTGTAGGTAATATAGTGTCAACTTTAAATGCCGAAAAAATTATATGAGTATACTAATGTAGCAGATTTAAATGTCAGTTTACAAAGTGCTAATATATTTGGAATAGTCAAATATTTTCGACCACCAGTAGTTGTTGAAAAAACAGGAGATTATAATGCTCAATACACTATAATTGATCCATCAGTTGGAAATAATTTACAAAGTGGTGTTCGTTGTAATTTATTTGGTAAAGGAAATACGCTGCCTGATGTTCAAGTTGGAGATATAGTTCGTTTTCATAGACTAAAGGTTGATCAGTTTAATGGAAGATTGCAGCTTAAAACAACAATAGGATTCTCCTGGTATGTTTTATACATTTTATTACTGTTGTTATATGCAAAATATTATAAGGTTATAAAAACTTGTTTATATTAAGTAAGACTAAGATTTCATGTATTTGTAAGTACTTTTTTCTACTGTTAATTTATAAAAAATCTGATAATTTATGGTTAATAATTTATAGAAAAGTTTATAATGCCAAAGTGTAAGAATTATTTTGTCTGTTAAATCACTTGTCAATGATAATCATGTTACAACATATGTTGTAACATGATTATCATATCATATCATGTATATTAAATAAGTTACTGAAATGATGAAAGTATTATTATTTTTAATCCTATTTTATTATAGGTGATCAACGGTCTGTATGTGGTCTGGACCCCCCACCCCACCCCATAAGGTGAGTGTGAGGGGGTGAGGGGTTGCACCAATCAAAGACAGGGAGGGGGGCAACCAACTTTTAGTAATTTGATTTATTTTTGTTAATTCCCTTTTAAGACCATAACATTGTATATTTGCTGGAAAATCTGGCACACATTTTTGAATGTCACTATCAAAATTCAAATGTTATGGTAAAAGCATGAAAAAATGCAATAAAGATCTAATGGCCTTAACTGTATATTCATTAGAAAATGAATCATGTATGTTTCATGTTAAAAAATGAATGCTTGTATCTTTGTAAGTTGATAGTCCTCCTCCCCCTTTGATTAGTGCCACCCCAACCCCCCATTTCACCTTAGGGGGTGGGAGTGGGGGTCCAGACCACATACAGACTGATCACCTATAATAAAATAGAACTTAAAGAAATAATGCATTCATTTTGAAATTAATTTAGATATTTAGATATTAAGTATCTAAATATCTAAATTAATTTAGAGACCTTCATTTG
The DNA here is from genome assembly GCF_038396675.1 of Hydra vulgaris. Classification (NCBI taxonomy): domain Eukaryota; kingdom Metazoa; phylum Cnidaria; class Hydrozoa; order Anthoathecata; family Hydridae; genus Hydra; species Hydra vulgaris. The sequence continues at coordinate 25,643,555 of NC_088931.1, forward strand.
AACCATAATGAGGGTCTCTAAAAAGTTACTGCCCCCTTTATTTGTGCCCCTATCTACTATAAAGACCAGATCAAGGAGAGGACAACTAACCATATCTTTCTTTTTATTAAAAAATGACTTATAATTAGATGCACCCTTCACATAGGCCAGTTGGCAGATTAGAGGGGGACTGGTTTCTAGTAACGCATTCGACCGTTAATTGAAAAATAAGATTATTTTAAAATGCTAGGATTTTTGGTGTGGATTTGACAAGTTTATAATGTTTGCATTTTCAGATAGCTGGGTCTTATGGTTTTAAATGCTTAAATATAATGATTTGACCCTACTTCTAATCCAATTTTTCTAACTTTTGTTATAATTGTTGAATTCAGAACATTTTGTTAAAAGTATCAATAAAATTTGGAAATTGCTTGACTCATCATTCAGCAAGGTTACATCCTTTTACTGTATCTGTCCCTTCATGTTCTTAAAACTTTTATTTATCTAGTTTTTCCCCTCCAACATCAATGGTTTGGAACTTTTACAGCCTACAATTTTTCAGGTATTTGGTCAGCTGTTTTCTTGCTCTTTAACAACATACTTTGTTTTCTTGTAACTTAATAGTGGTTGCTTGCAGCCTTGATGGGAGGGGAATATCTTTATATATATATATATATATATATATATATATATATATATATATATATATATATATATATATATATATATATATATATATATATATATATATATATATATATATATATATATATATATATTATTTTTTGATGTTGTTGCAGCAGTAACTTCAGAGCTTACATCATTTTTGTTGATCCTAGTCATTCTCTTTTTTTTAACCTTATTGCATTAAAGGGTTTGATCCACCATTAGATTGTCTAAATTTTTTTTTTTTTATATCTTATAACACTATAGAGTACTTACTCTTTTGATTAAAACTACTTTTTCTTTTAATCATTTGTGTTTACCTTGTTCAGTTTTATCCTAAAATATGGAGTTGATTAAAAGGCATTTTTTTGAATACATGAATTTACCGTTAGACGTAACCATATTACTATAGTTATGATAAGAAAACTATTTTCTTAAGAATTTCACTACGCTATTTGTAAATAATTATTGAAAATTGTTTAAAGTATTTTAACATTTATTAACTTTATTTTAGTAAATTTAATATTAGTAGTTATTAATGTTTTAAATATTTAGTAGTTGAATGTTTAAGTACTTTAAACAATTTTTAATCATTATTTACCTTACCTTTGCATATATTAAATTGCATAATATTTGTAAAATTAACAAAATAGTTTTGCGTCTTGCATTCAAATAACTAATCCAATAAAAAGCATAAACATTTAATAAATATTTGTAAAATTTTGATTTAAATATTAGCAAATCTGTCCATTTAACTTTTACTCAAGAAATGATTTTTAAAGTGATTTTAAAGCTCATTTTAAATTAAAGATAATAAGAAAAAAAAAAAATTATGGTAAACACAATTTATTAAAATGATATAGTTTTTTGATTAAAAACATATTATATTTAAAAAATTATATATTTTTATTTATTCATTAAGTATAATTTAAAAAAAGTTACGTTTAATAAATAATACGTTTAGTTACATTTACTATGGATTTTTTAAACATTAAAAACATTGAAGTTTAAAAATAACTAGATCCTAATAAAACTTTTATTAAGTTATTGTAATGGTTATTTTTACTATTAGTCAAAAAGAATAGGGAAAAGAAACAAAACTTTCTGAAAAAGTTTACATTTCATTTTTTCGTTTTTCTTAAGTAAACTAAAATAGAAAGTTAAAGATCAAAAGTTCATTCATTCAAAAAATTTAATTTGTGTGATAGTTTGCAAGATACACTAAAGTTTTTTTTGCCTTAATTCATTTATTATCGAAAGTTGCTAAGATAAACTGAAAATTATTTATATACTACTGCATTTAAAACCAAATTTTTAATTTTTCTATTTTTAATTAAAGAGCAAAATAAAAATTAAAAGATAAAATAAATTTTAGGCACTTTTTTTATAATGCTCATACCGCTTCAGCGGCACTAAAACAGGTCTCAGTTTTTCCCTGGCATATGTCAACTATATATAGTTATACAGCAGCAAAAAGGTTCATACTAATATAGCTATGGGCAAAGTAAATAATTACTGATATAGCCAAAGGCAAAAACAAGTGTACATACATTGACTGATATATCCATAAGCGTAGCAGAGTTTTCATGTATTTGTTGCATCAAATTGTAACTGGTAATAAAAAATAGATTTATTACAATAGCCCTAAACACAAAAAGACATAGGTTCATCCAGGCAAGCTACCTGCATTAACAGAAAAACGAAGCATTTATTTAAGTAAGACAATGTTATGTGTTTGATTTAATCATACACAAATGGTATATAGTGGTGTTTTTTTTGTTTTGCTTGCAAAGGATGAAAAAAATGTTTATCTTTTATGTCTATTTTTATATAGAAAAGTTCATTCATTTTTCTTTATTTTTGTAAATAAAATGTTATTGAATATGAAAATTTTAAAAATTAAAATAACTCCAGGCGAGAAAACAATTAAAAAAAAATATTTTGTAAATAAAATGAATGAATTTGATATTAATATTGTTTTATGTTATATAGCTCAAATTTAAAAAACAAGTTTTTTAAAATTTAACCTATATGACATAAAAACTATTTACAATAAGCAGATTTTACTCAAATTATTAAATATGCTAATATATCTATCAGTGGCGTCGCTAGGGTTGGTGTTACCCAGTGTGGTAAACTTTTGGTGTTACCCCTATAGATTTTCACTAGCATGGCCAATGATTCAGGTTTCTAATTTCTTAAAAAAAAAAAAAAGTAAAGCAAAATGATCCTTTAGAGAAAAAGTTGGAGCATACGAATTACAATCTTTTGAATTTGAAAAGACTTCATTTCACACAAAAATCTTGAAATTTTTTTGTGTGAAATGAAGAAATAGCAGAGTTACTAATAAAGAATATCAAAAAATCAAAACCTGGAAACTATTGATTAGGCCAAACACAAATATTAACATGAGCATGGGCAGTTCTGTCATATTTGCATTTTTTCATTTTGGTATCGGCCTTCTGTTTCATGTTGTGATGGTGTCATCTGGTGCAGCCTGCACCCCACTCAACCCCTAGTTATGCCACTGATTCTATTAATGTTAAATATATTTGTTTTTGTTTTATTCGAGTTGTAATTATATACATAAACTGACAAAGTAAAAAGCATAGACTTTTATGTTACTAATTAAAAAGTAATTTATTAATTTAAAAGTAAATTATTGTTATTATTAAAAAGTTTATTAGTTCTCAGAATTTACATAGACTAAACTAGATTTTATATTTTATTTTTAAAAACTTTTCAATAGAAAAAAAAAGTTTTAATTTAAAATAAAAAAATTATTAAGACTGTTATTCTTTGTTTTAATTTTATTCTAGTTCTAAATTTTCTTTGTTTTTTGTTTTAAGTTATTTATGTTTATGTTTATCACATGTTTACTGAAGTTCAGTTCAATGACTTAGTTTTCAATGAAATTCCAATAAAAATCATTTGATCCTCATTTCATCTTAATTTTTAAAAAGTAGTTAAGAATAAAAAAATTGGAATAAAAAGTCAAAATAACTATTAACTCTTTCACTTTCAGGGTCTTTTCTGCTACATTCGTTTTAAAGTATTTTCTGCTACATTCATTTTAAAGTATTTTCTGCTACATTCGTTTTAAAGTATTTTCTGCTACATTTGTTAAAAGTATTTGACTCAAAATTACCATTTCTGACTTAAATACTTCAAATTACTAAAATTAATAAATTAATAAGCACTTTAAAACCTTGAATTTTAAAGTGCTTATTAATTTGCTTAAATTAATAAAAAAACTACAGAGTTTCAAAAAAATTTAAGCAAATTTTTTTGAAACTCTGTAGTTTTTTTTTTTTACGAATACAGTAATCTGAAAAACAAATATTTAAATATTTAAGCATCATCTCAGTAAAATGTCACCTGATATCAGCAAAAAATGCCATCTGCATTATTTCAAAATTTCACTTTTTGACAGAAAAATCCGAAAAATAATTCAAAGTATTTACAAAAAATAATTAAAACTTATTTGAAAAATAATTTAGAATCATAAATAGTTCATGAAAAAAATGAAAGGTTTGTCATAAAAATTTTAGTGGAAGAAGAGTTATTTCTTAAGACTTTTCGTTTTCAAAATAAAAATTTTAATTATAAAGTTTTTAATATAAAACAAAAAAATTAATAGTAAGATAAAAGATTTATTCTATCTACACCAAAAACAAAAAAAAAAGAATTAATAATCAACTCTAGTTTGGTAAGTCCTGATTCAGGTAGGCAAAGTTGACAAACATATGTAGTTTTCGTGGTTGACCTTTTGCTGATAATTTACCTCTTGCAAAGCATAATCTACATCTTTATTTATACATATTTATTACTAGCTTTATTCACATATTTATTACTAGTATACACACACATACTACATATAAGGGTGTCCCAAAATTTCAAAAATATTTAAATTTCAACTTTCTTGTAGTTTTTTCCCATTCTCCTTTACCCTAGAAGTCTAAAAATCACAAAAAAATGTTTGTATCTGCATTAAAACAGATAGATGTAAATATTGATTTTTGACAGAAACTGAGCAAATAATATAGTAGAAAAAATCTTTATTTAACAAGTAATTCATACAGTTTTAAGTTATTTCTTTGTCATCTCCTTTGTGAGCTTTTTTCTGTTGTCTCTTGCAACTAACATTACATTTTGCTTCATGTCCTCATATTTGTGTGAGTTTACAAAATCTTAAATTAACCGAATATTTCGCTCTGCACAATCATTGATGCACATACTATTTTTCACAATTGATATGAAACTTTTAAGACTAGGGGTGTTTTGGTCCTCAACCTAACTCTCCACTTTAGTGGTGTCTATGTCTGCAACCTTCAATAGAACCCAACTCTGAGGCCCAACAAGATCAATCAGCTCAGTTGATTCTTGTATTGTTGGAAGTTGGGGTTTGCCAACTTTGAACTTTTTTGGCACATCAAACTCCAATAGTCTATTCAACATCTTTACCTTTACTTCATAGTCTAAAATAGCTCCTCAGCAAGATACCATGTGTGTCTTTGCATACTTTTGAGTAGAACATGCCCCAGCTCTGGATATTGCTCTTTAATATGAAATACTTCTTTAAAAGCATTAAGATCATTGTTTGGAGCATTGTTAGTGAGATATGCTTTCAAAAACCATGGAGTATAGCAGATTGCAACAAAGAAAGAAGCAGTTTCCACCATGGTTTTCTCTTCTTCATTTGTGACTTTAGATATCTTTGAAGTCATTGTGAGTTTAAGAAGATGCAATACATCTGCCATGAATCTTGCTTCATGGCAGGCTCCTGGTTGGTGAAGAGAGAAGTTAGGAACTTCTTCACCTAGGTAAAATACCACTAACTCACACAGCTCCTTGTAATCACTTCTTGAAAAAGTACCCAATGTAATAGCTTGCTCTCTAAATTCTAGGGCTGCTCTTGCTGTGGTATGTAGAGGAGAACCAACTTCTAGTTTACTCCAATCAAATTTCACTAAATCATATATATTCAGAGATTCTTTAACATCTTGCCATACTTTTTGCAGTCTTGTGTACAAACCCTTTCTTGGACCCTTTGTTTTTTCACCTGTCAAAGCCTCCATGAAGTGTAAAATGTGGACTTCCAATATATGCCTCCTGCGCATAAACCATATAAGTGGAACATCTAGACTGGAGGCAACAATGGCAACAGCTCCAAAAAATATCTCAGTATTTGATGGTGTAGTGTCACAACATATAGCATAAATTTGATTTGTAATACCATAGTATCCAAGCATGTTAAAGATAACTTCAACTTGATCACAACCTTTGGAGCTCTTGGCTTGAACCACTCCCAAGAATATGTCATCTGTATCTTCTATGTCTGGGGAAGTGACACTTACAGCTATTCTTTCAACTGTGACAGGTATGTTCAACTGTTCTTCTATCTGCTTCACTTGTTTTCCATCAAAATGAAGACAAAGTCTCTTTCCTTTCAATGTGTCAAATATGTCCTGCCTTGTCTGATCACCTAATCCTTCAATTTGTGCTTCTTGATATTTTGATTTCATCAAAATTCACACCACCTTTTTTACATATAGTTGCTACTATTGAAGCTTGAGGTCTTATGCCAACATATCTTGCAGCAGCTACAATTGTGCATTCTATCAGTTCTTCAGGACTGATATGTATGGTATGATTTTTTTGTTTCTCTGTTTCTTTTATCCTCAACAATCTCTGATATCTTTGTTCTTAGTTAATCATGGTTTTTTGATAGTTTTTGTCTAATTCTTCTGGAATATATTGTTTCCTTTCACCCTTTTGGTCTTTGTAGAAAAGCAAATCCTAATCTTTTGCATTCTTAGAACGAAGACAGTCAGAAGCAATCTTGCCCTCAATATTAGGAAAAGAAATATCAAAGAGACAGTTACTTTCCTCAATAAAATCCAATTGTATCTTTTAAAATTTATCTTGACTTGAACCCAGTTTAAACTGCGTAATTTTCACATCTTTTTATACTTCTGATCTAGCTTTAGAATCTTTTCTCTTACAGAAGCTCCCTTCCAGATTTCTATTACAGATGAAGAAATGCATCTTTTTCTTGTTGTAGAACAAGGTACATCTCTACAAAGTAAATCAAACCCTACCCTACTTGGTTGGTTTGAATCTTGCAGATCTAAAATAAACAAAAAACATGAGCTAGATTTTAAAAAGGCAAACATGAGAAAATTCAATTCTTTTGTTATTCTGTCACCTTGTTGACCAGACATACTCCAGATGTCTCAACACACTGCCAACACTTGGAAGTTGATTCTGTGGAAGCTCATTCAGTGGGTATTTCAGAAGGTAAATTAGCCTTCTTGAGTTTGTCTGTATAGAATTCTTCCTCTTTTTTCCACTTGCTTTGCTTTTACACTTAGTTCTTCCCATTTTATCAAAATCGTATTTAATGATAAAATAAATCGTAATGATTAATAAATCGTATTTAAGCTAATTAAATAAGATTAGTAAATATTATTTCACAGTGATGAAATTTGAAAAGAATATAACACAAATCTTAAACAAAAAACTTTAAGAACAAACACAGTTGTATATATATATATATATATATATATATATATATATATATATATATATATATATATATATATATATATATATATATATATATATATATATATATATATATATATATATATAGATGAGCACTCTGACATCACACTGAAATAGTCTGCTGCTGGGGACTTCAGTACATACATCAACTGACAAATAGCCTGATTCACAGCGGAGTGCTGCTACATGGACTGAGGGTTCGGCATGGGGCAGCAATCTTTTTGTTCATTATTCTTCGTTTTTTTTTTCTTTTATTTAAAATGCAGTATGCTATAAAAATAAGAAAATAGTGAGCAAATGCTTATCTAAACAAACTATAAAAGATATATATATATATATATATATATATATATATATATATATATATATATATATATATATATATATATATATATATATATATATATATATATATATATAAAATTTGAGTGTAGATATCGTGTATAAGAGTGTATGTTATATTAATAAGAAAACATCAAACAATACGAGTTCTCTTAATACAAATAATAATTCATTTTGAGAAAAATTTCACTGGGTTATGGACACCAGCGTCATCAGCTCGTAAAATATTACAAAATTTTTTGAACGTTAAAAAAAGTTTAATAAATTTTTTAACTGGCGTCAGCAGTTGAATGGCTTCTTTTTTCTTTACGTAAAAATATAAAAAATGTAGTCCATAATTTAGTTTTGACAAATTGCCCATTATTAAGATTTATTCCGCCATTCGATGGGAAACATTGGTACCTCTGTATTTCGAGTGCTTCACATACTTTACGATCGAATTTTTTTATTTCAACTTTAAGAGTTTTAGTTTTCTCCCAATTTATTTTTTCAGAGCAAAATGCTATGTGTGGCAATTGCTGATTGATAATGTTTGCCATAGTTTAAACTTTTTTTGGTGTTGTTGAGTTCTTGTTCTAATTTGTAACTTTGTTTCTCCTACATATTTTTTTGAGCAATTGCATTCAACTAAATATGTTCCAGGTTGGCTATTTTGGGGCAATCTAGGATTTGATTTAAAAACTACTCTATATCCAACTTTTCTAAATATTTTCCTTAACTTTGATGATAGTAAAGGTATCCACGGTAATGATACTGTTTGGAGAGCATTGTTCTCGGATTGAATTCTATTGTTCTTTATGGACCATTTTTTCCTAATTTGATTTGCAATACTTTTTAGTTGGTTTTCGGTGTACCCATTTTCAATAAAAACTTGAATAAGAAAGTTTATCTCGTTTTTTAAACGTGTAACACTGCATATGGAGTATGCCCTGTGAACATAACCTTTGAATATTGTGCATAAAATTTTGAAGTCATGATTCGAGTGTGGTTTCATTTGAATATTTGTAATGGCTTCTTCTCTGTAGACTTTAAACTCATACTTACCTTTGCTGTTATTTATTATTGTTATATCTAGGAAATTCAGAGTTTTCTTATGGCTTTCTGTCTCAATTGTGTATTGTATTGCAGGGTGTTGTTTATTTAAGATTGTTTTAAATTTCTCTGCTTCTTGGAAGTTTGAAAATCTAGCATGGCTATCATCAACGTATCTTAGATAGGATTATAAGTTGAGAGGAGGATTTAATGTCATTGCAATTTTGAAAGCGTTTTCTTTGTGATGTTGTAGAAAAGATTCTGCCAATACAACCATGAATGAAAGACCAATATGGCTGGAATTCTCCAATTCATGGATCTCGTTGTTTCACAAAATAGCAGCGATGTAAACAAAGCTCTATAAGTGTTTTTGTTTCTGATATAGTAAGCTTGGTAGAACATCTGTAGGATTCATCTTTATTTAATTGATCTATAAGAATTAAAGTAGCTTCTTTAAGTGGAATTTATGGATACAGGTTTATTACATAGAATGAAACTTGAACTTTGTTTTCGTCAACATTCCATGAGTTTGCTTTACTAATAAAATGCTATTTTTCAAACGTGTTTTATTTTTATTTAAGATTGGTTGTAATGCTTTAACTAAGTAGTTAGATATTCCATAATTAGGCGTGCTGATAGTTGATATAACTATTCTCATTGGGTAAGATTTTTCAGGCTTGTGAGCCTTAATTAGACCATATATACGAGGTGGGATTCGATCACTTGGATATATACTGTCATATTCTGTTTTTGAAAATCAGGCTAACTTAAAAAATGACCATTCTGCCAGCGCTTTTTCAGGCGCATTAATTTTCAAACGGAGAAGACTGCAATGGGCATTAAATTTGTTAAATTATTCTCAAACAAACACCTGGTCATTTTCTTGTATTTGTTAAAATTTAGTTATAGCAAATCACATAATACTCTAGTCCAAAAATTTCTATTTCACAATATCATCAATTTCCTAAACTAGAATCAATTGGAGAAATGCCAAATAATTGTGTTTTCCAAATGATCCTTGCAAAAATTGTACTTCTTTATTTTTTAAAGTCTTTTTCTCTGCAGTTTAAATTTTTTCATCAAAAGGTCATAAGTGAATCTGATGATTTTACCGTGTTTTTTATGTATACTCTTATTTTCTTTGCCTCTGATAGCACCTGTGCTATGTTTTCTCTGATAGCACCTGTGCTATGTTTTCTGATAGCACCTGTGCAATGTTTTCTGATAGCACCTGTGCTATGTTTTCTGATAGCACCTGTGCTATGTTTTCTGCAACTTAATAAAATGTCACTTTAGAACAAAAATTTGTGACAGAATCATCAGTATTGATAATAACACTGCAAATCAACTATGCATGTTGGTGGGGTTTTATGCTTTCTCTCACTACTGTGTGAGTGATACGCTAATAGATATTTTGTAGAATGATATGATTTTAGACATTTGGATGCTCCTAAAACTTTAAGTATTTGTTTCCTACAAATATTGCTGCAAGCGTAACCAGAAAAATGCAGATAGTTTAAACCGTTTATAGATAACCCCGCTGATAGGTTACTGAAAAATATTGATGTGCTTTCTTTACTTCTTTTTAAAGAAAACATATCTCTACTGCCAAGAGCTTTTCTTTTCTCAAGCTGGTCTTTTAAAAAATCAATATCTTTTTCCTTGCCTTCCGCTTTTCTCATTTTATCTTTCATTGTTTTCTTAAACTACTATATTCATTTTTTCTTCAAATAATATTTTTTACTTCAGCAGGTTTTCTGTTTCTTGATAATATAAATGTAAATTGATTAGAAAATATTGATAAAAAATATTTTAGCTTTTGTATTGTAAGTACTTTAAATCTACTAAGTATCCAAGGATCCATTAGTTTAAATAATATGCAGCAGTCAGACTTGTTAAGTGGATAATTATATATGAAAGAAAAACTTCTTTTATTACTACCTACTAAAAATAGATAATGCGGAGTTTAGCTCTTTAGCAATAGCCAATTTCTTTGCTCTAATTTTTCCAACAAACCTTTTAACAAAAAAATATTTTATAAAATCTAATACTTCTAGCTTTATTCGTTGCCATTTTATTGTTATTTTTTAAAATATGAATAAATTTTAAATATAAATATGAATAAAAAATTGTCATATGAAATATATTATTAAAAAAAACGATTTTTGACAAGAAAATTAATTTTAAATTGTAAAGTAACATACAGTGTGAAACTATTACGCATTAATAATCCTTCTGAAACTTATATTCAGGAGTAATATTGAAGTATTATATATCCAGTAATGTTATTGATGTTTGTTATTATTGCAACAAAAAGCCAAAACAAACACCTGTGTTTTTTTAATTTTTGAAGTCTATGTAAAATTAGTCAAATCTTTACAAAGACTTTTTTTTTCTTTGCAAGTAAAAAAAAAGTCTTTGCAAGTTTTTTTTTATATTCTGATTCACTACCAACAAGACTGCAAGCAACCACTTTAAGTTGGGATTACTAGAAGAAGAAAAAAAAACTGAAGGGTCTATTTCGAAAAGTCCAAAAAAAAAAGTTTTAAAAAAATGTATTTTGATCATTATTCTCTAACTTATTTTTAAAGAGCTATACAGTTATAGAGTTGATTTAGTTATATGTTAAATAGTACTTGAGTTACAAAATACATGCTTTGATAAAATCTGCTTTGAACAGACATATAACTTTTTAAAATAAGCGATTGAGATGACTGATCAAAATATGTTTTCGTAAAAGATTATTTTGTGATTTAGGCACTTTTCAAAATAGACCCTTCAATTAAAGAGAAAGGAAACGGTTGACATAAGACTTAAAAAGTTGTAGGTTGTATGAGTCAGGATTACATGAAGATGGGAGAGTGTTCCAAAGGATTGAAGTGCGGAGAAGAAAACTAGACTAATAAAAGTATTTAGAGCATGCAGGGACAGATACGATAAAAGAATGATACTTTGCTGAGTGATAAGTCAAGCGAGAATGAGTTTTGGTTAATGAAACTAGAGATGATAACTCCTTTGAGCAGTGACCATGATAGTATTTGTAGAAATGAGAATATGCAACTTTACGACGATAGGAGAGAGGCTTAAGCTTGGCAGATAGAGTGGGTTTAACTACGTATAAGGGCAAATAAGAGATTTGTAGATATTGGTTCAACAATTGGTTCACCTGTTTAATTGGAGTAAAAGTAGAGAATGGCCATAAGATTCAAAAGTCGAATGAGAAGAAAAGGTCTTTGCGAATAGTTTTGCCTTGTTCTTGGTAGAGGATTAGAAGGCAGTAGAGGTTAGGACCAGTCCCATGAATGAGAGATGGAATTTTAGACTTACCTTTGTTAATAACGCTGTTGAAGATTTTCTAAGTCTCTAGATTTCCTAAGTCTCTAGAGCCTAATTTCTGAGATAAAATACTAAATTGAAAGAGAAAAGTAAAAAAAATGTCTTTACAAGCAAAAAAAAAAGTCTTTAAAAATAAAATAAAAAGTCTTTATACACAAAATTTTATATATTTTTTTATTTTTATTTTTATTCACTTTGCTAAGGCCATGAAGGCCACTACAGTCGAGGTTTAGTTGTGGTTACAACCCTCTCTCAACTCTATAACTCCGAAACACGAACCTTGATGAACAAGGCCGCTGCGCGGTGAAGTAAGTTGAACGCGGTACTACCAGGGACGTGGTGGGGATGGAACTCGGAACTTCTCGCTTATAAGACGAAAAAAAAAAAAAGAATCTTTACAAGCAAAAAAAAATCAAAGAAATTAAAAGAAAGAAAAAAGAGACCCTTTCTATTAAGGTGTTTAGGGTGTCTGCATTTGCAAAAAAAAAACAGTTATTTTAAAAAAAAAGATCTTCATGATGACTAGAGTCACTAAAAATTTCGATTTGTTAACTTTGAAAATAAAGGAGTTATGATTTTGTGTCCATTTTATGTCGATCTTGGCCCACTGCGTTCTAATTTGAAAATCATAAAAATATTACTTCCTTCTGGTTTTTGGTATTCAGGAGCTTAAAAAATGTAAAGAAGCTTATGGACTACTTTTTGTTAAAAAAAATTAGGGCTTTTAAGTTAGAGAAACGATCAATTTTTAAATCTAAGCTAAAATAGGTTCCAAGTTGTTAAATCTCATAATTTTTTTTCTCATTGCAGATCATAATTTACACTAACATTTTTAGAGATTTAAAGAGAGAGATTAAAAGCCGGAGTCCTTTTGGGACTTCGCGTCCTTGATTGAAGGTATTACTCGTACTACATGATATTTATTATTATTTTTTATTACAGGTTGGTATTTAATGAATCAACAACGCACTCTTCTCACCCAAAAGTAACAATAAGTAAAGAAGATTATGCTAAGGTTAAAGAACTAAGAAATTGGTACGAAAGTATTAAGCATAAATTGGTTGAAGTTGTTTCTTTGACTTCAGAAACAAAACTTTGTAATATAAAACCAGAAAGTTTTTTTAAATGTGTGGTTTATGTTATTCGAGTTGTACCGCTTGTGTCAAATACTTGTTGCCTGCTCACTGTTACAGATGGTTCTAAGGTTTGCTATAGTTCATTTCGCCGCAGAGGATTGATAGAACTTGAACTAAGTCCCATTTTTAAACAGTACTGTTTTGATATATGCGTGTTTGGTGAACTAGTAAACGAGGTCCTGCCACTGACACCTGGAAGTATTGTGAACTTGGATTGTGTTCATGCAAAGAATGTCCCTCCCTCAATTGTTGATACTGTACAAAAGGAGCTAAATTTAATTCCAGTATTTCTAATTTTTATTTTCTGTGTTTACTTTTGTGTCAGTTAACTTAGAAATAACTTGATATTAGATAATTTACCTAGTGATCTTTTCTAAGCATTATAAACCAATTTAGTTTTATTTGTTTCATTAGATTTAGTTTATTTTAATAAGTTCGTATCCTTTTATAAATACGAATTATTTTCCATCTACGCAAAATTTTTTTTAATATTCAACATTTTTATATTGAATATTTATTAAAATTAATTAAATTAGATTGCTGCTAGCCATGGCTGGATTGAACTAACCTTACCCTCTAATCCTCATTCTTGTAATGGCTTTAAAGTTCTGAGCAAGGACGATGAACGAGCAAATAAATTGACAAAGGAAATACACGATCTGAGAGCTATTTTGGATATCAAGATCTCAAAAGCCAATGAAGAGCGTGCTCGCCCTTTACAAGAATCCTTAACTATTACAGACTTTCCACTGAACCCATTTAAAACGCTAGAAGAAGTAAAGTCATCCAATGTTCCAAATAAGTTTCGCTTAAGAGTAAAGATTATTGCTGTAAAACCATCCAAAATTCAAGAATGCATAGTAGGAATTTGTGGAACTTGTGATCAACTTGTACAATTTAATGATACTTTTCTTAAAGAAATTGCATTTAATGACACAATGCAATGTATTAATTGTAAAAACGACCTTATGAACATAACATATGCTTTTGAAATTTTAGTTTTAGACTCAACTGGCCTTTTACAAGTAAATGTATTTGATAAAGAGGCGCATCGATTCTTTAATAATGTTAAACCTTCGTTATTATTACGTGATGAAAATATAAGGTTGAATTATGAAAACAAGTTAAAACGTATCTGCAATGAAGGTAAGTCATTAGACTATGAAGAGGAGTTACCATGGGTAGAGATATGTGTTTGCTCTTTTCATTCTATTAGTCAACCGAATCACCCAAGATACAGTTTGTTTGGAACTTCTCTTATATAATGTTTTTTAGTTTTCTATATATCTTCGATTCATAAATTAAGTTATGTAAATGTTTCTTTCAAAAAACAGTTACCTGTTTATGTATATGAGCCGTTTATTTTAAAAGTGGCACAGTTCTCCTTTTCAAAAAAAATCGAGTTATTAATGACAATGATTACAACGTAACTATCTCTTCAATTGTGAAATTTAAACCGATTGGGTTGAAAGTTATTGAGATATTTTGAAATGAAGTTTTGCTAGTTAGCGGTATAACGGTATATGTTAAAACAACAACTTTTAAAAGTCTATGTTTAAAAATAAAGTGACTCATGCCACTTTCAAAATAATATTTCAAAATATGTGTGTGTGTGTGTGTGTGTGTGTGTGTGTGTGTGTGTGTGTGTGTGTGTGTGTGTGTGTGTGTGTGTGTGTGTATCTACATCAGTTAGATTTTTTATATGTTTAAATAATGGTCAATTTCCCAATGCTCCAAACTTGTTATGTTCATGCTTAAGTCAAAATATGTTTTGTAAAAAATTTTCGTTTTGGAAAATTTTTTGGAAATAATTTTTTTTTAGAATATTAAATAAAATAGTTCCAATAACAAAGTTTAGTTATCAAAAAAAATTTGAAATTTTAAAATTTTTTGTAAAAAACATCAAGTTTTAGCCGAAAAAGGCCTAAAATTGTACACATGAATGAAACAAGAAAACTCAAACATGAAATGTCTATTTCTCTCAAAGTTTTGCACAGATAATCTCTCTTATATTATCTAGTTCCTGAACTAAAATTATGTTCATTGCACAAGTAGAAAGGCCAATTTTTGAATTTTTTTATGACTCATACCGCTTTTCGGGGGGTTTACATAAAAAAATTATGAACAATGAGTAATAACGCTGTAAATAAAGCACCTAATGTCTTGATTTTAGTTCGATCTCCAGATCTAAGTGATAACTGCAAATGATGAAAATTATAGCTCCATATCTTAAACCAATCTTTAAATATCCTGTTTCACGTAAAGGTAAATAGTGAAAAATGACAAACTGAGAAAACAACATTTTAAAAACAAATTTTAAAAATTAAAAATAGTCTAAAACTTCCTAAAAGCACACAATTTTTTAGCTTCAAGTACTTAATCTTCATCAAACCAGCATTTAGATAATCCTTTTTAAAAGATTTCTTTTTTTTATTAAAAGTTTTTTCTTTTCTCTCCATAATACTAACACGACGTCCATTTTAAAAAACCGGTTACATTCTTGCAACTGTGTGGTATGTTAAGATATTTAAAAATACATTTAAGACTATGATGTTCCTTTGTTCAAAATCAAAATTTTACTTTGATTTCTAGGGTACATTTCTTCATTAACACATTTTTGGACCAAATTATTGATCCCATCATTGTAATTTTTTGTTTCTCCATGAACTCCTTTTCACAAATTGATCATCACTTAAATCTTTGAAATTACTTAATGCAGTATCATGGACCCATATAGGTAGATTAACTTTTAGTTTATAGTTGTTTATAGTTCACCTTCTGATTTTTTCCAATTACACTAACTTTCAGGGTTGTGCAGGACATAAAACATGGCGTTGCAATTGACTTTTGAAATTGGTACAGTAGAAGTGTATTGTTCTGAAAAGCAACAATAAAAACACTGTTTTTTGGCTCCAATAATACGCCGTCTCGATTTTCATTGATCTTTTTCGAGAGCGATTTTTTAAAAGATTTCTACGGGATAAATGAATAAGTGTTTGCTTTTGTTCTTTTGTTCAGTCTGAGCTTATCAACTAAAGTAAGTCAAATCTAAATTAAGTCTAAAGTAAGTCAAATCAAATCTAAATTAAGCTTCACAGCATGCTCTATAATACCAGTAAGGAGATGTTTTTTCTTGCTATAATCAGAATACTTTGAACCTACACGATTCAAAGGATCATGTATTCTTACACCGACGCATTTAGCACATAACGTTATTCCATTTGATATGTCAGTTTCTATTTCACCTTCCATTATTATCTTTTCTTTAAATAAAAAGACAGTCAACTATACAAAATAGTTTTTTTTTTTATATAAAGTTCAATATTTAATTCGCAGCTGTTTCAAACACATTGATAAATATAAGTATTTTTTAAATTGTTTTCCCAACAGCTACGATAACAAAGAGAAATTTATTTTTATAATAAAATGAATACTTAAGCTTTCAGAAATATTTAATTCTTTTTTTTTAGTCATTCAATAACGTCGTGGCAATTGAACTACGCTTTTTTTTTTAATTTGAAGCTATGATATCTAGGAACACTATTTCCTATTTATTTAATTTTTTAAAGTGGTACCCCAAGAAATTAAAGTCAGTTTAAAAAAAAAAGAAAAAAAAAAATTTAAATTTAGTTTATTATTCTTTTGTTCACAGAATACAAAAACTTTTAACGCAAAATTTTAACTTTGAGTAGAAATAATTTGGGTTTATATCAACCAAGTAGTTTAAAATGTCCATAACAACGCCATAGCAACCAATATATAAACAATAATATTTCCAATGTATAACTGCAAAATTCAATATATCTTAAATATTAAAAACTATTTGAGTATTATAACCTACATTGCTTATTTTTTTGGTCATAAGTTAAATGATCATTCGAATTATTAACATATATTCGAGTTGTTACAAAGATTGTTTAAAGCAGTATTTCTGAGAAGCCGTGGCGGCTCAGAAATACTGCTTTAAACAATCTTTTGTGGTGAGTTGCAAAAAAAAAAGTATTTCTAGTACTTTGGAATTTTCCAAGTTATACTATTTACTGTTTGTACTATCTTAAAAGCATAATACCTAAAGGTAACAAGCAGAATTTTGTTTTAAAAAAGAAAAGAACTAATGTTTACCTTCTTAATCGTTGTAAAAATGATCAGCAAACAAACTTTCATTTAACACAACATCAGCAACCCCAAAAATAGAGTACCCTCCAACAACAATTTTCTTTTAATAATCCTGAAGATACTAAATGCTAATTCATTTTGATTGATATGACTATTTTGAAGAAAATGTTTTAAATTGTTGTATGTAAATTATGCAATTCATCACTGAAAATAACTGATATATTAGGTCTGAGAATGGGGTTTTCATTGAGTTATATTGTAAAACTGTGAAAAAGCTAACCAGTTTTTTAGCTCAAACACTATTTCTACTGTAAATAATGTAGGAAGAGAGCCATATGATGTAAATATACGTTCAGTGTTGCATTCCGCGAAATTGGATTAGGCTTTCAGGCTATTAAAACTTTTGCAATGAGTATGAACACCCAAAATATTTTTGAAAATGCTTTTGATAATTTAAACAAAAAAAAATGGTCTAGTATATACTGCTTATATGAATGCTAAAACTAAAAGTATGAACAAGGCAGCCTAAGAATGCATAACAAATGATCTGGAAGGTCCCGACTGCCACCATACGGTGGCAGTAGGGACCTTCCCTACAATTGATATTTGTTTCTTAATGGAGTCACGACAGCATTAATCGGTAAAAAGTGCATAGACTATGAAGTTTTTTCAAAACATTGTCGTACTTGTCAATATCGGGAAAATAAAACTAACAGCCCTGAGTATGAATGGCGTGTTAAGCATATATTCAATATCAACCATAAAGGCTCTTCTGGTTCAATGGAATCAGCTGGTGCTATCTCAATATTTAAGCGGTCCAAAGCAAAGTATAATTTTATATATAAAGAGTATTATATATCTTGGAGATGGAGAAACTTCATCATTTAATGATGTCATGCAAAGTGACCCACATAAGGAATATAGTATCATTCCTGTAAAGTTAGAATGCATCGGTCATGTGCAAAAACGTCTTGGTACTCGCATTAGGAATCTTATTAAAATAAATAAAAAGACACAGACCTGTCTGCAGGGTAAGGGTAAACTTACAGAATCAGTAATAAACTCTCTCCAAAACTATTATGGTTTAGCAATTAGAAACAATGTTGATAGTATATATGCTATGAAGAAAGCAGTCTGGGCATTACTTTTTCACTGCATTAAATTTGATGATCAAGAATACCATCATAGAATGTGCCCGCGAGATGAAAATAGTTAATGCAAGTATCACTACAATAAGATTTATGGTACAACCACGTACAAACAACATTTATCATTATCAATAGAAATTTTTAATTTATTAAAACCAATTTTTCAGGATTTATCAGCAGATGAATTGCTTTCAAAATGTCTTCTTGGTTGAACGCAGAATACAAACGAGGCGCTCAGTTCAATAATCTGGAAACGCTGTCCCAAAATAATTTTTGTGAACCGATCAACACTGGAAATTGGAGTAAATTCTGCTATATTAAATTTTAATGATGGTCAAAGTGGTGTTTTTCTATATTATTAGAGTTTAGGTTATACAAAGTCAGTCATAGCTAAGCAAAAAAGACTTCAGTTTTATGACCATGTAAAATTTGTGGCCCCCTCAAATTGAAGAGAAGGGGGGGTTATTCTTTACATGGTTATAAAAACTGAACACTAAATAATTTCAACCTAAAACTTGAAACATGTCGATGAATACATAACTAGTTTATATTTATGGAAAAAAAAAAAAATTCAACTCATTGCTCCTACGTTTAGGGTGGGGTAGGGGCTAAGATTTTAGGGTTTCTTGTTCCCATTCTCCTATCACAGCAAT
Organism: Hydra vulgaris; assembly: GCF_038396675.1. NCBI lineage: Eukaryota > Metazoa > Cnidaria > Hydrozoa > Anthoathecata > Hydridae > Hydra > Hydra vulgaris. Next base: position 25,662,530 of record NC_088931.1, read on the forward strand.
TTTTTTTTGGAAAGAACCTTTTGGTCATACATATGAACGTAAAAAAATTTGGAATATTCTTTTTGCTTAAAAGTTGTTTATTTCAAACATTTACAATCCTTCTTACGCCACTGCTTTTTTTTCTTCAATTATTTCGATTGAAGGAATAAGGCAATTATCTTAAATTTCAATACATCTATCAGCATTAAGTCAACTTTCAAATAATCGATAGCATCTAAGTCTTGCATAATTCATGCAGGCCCAAATGCCTACACTGTTACTACCTTGCTTGGTTCACTTTCCTGTACAATTCAAATCAAATCACTCTTGAGGTGATTTTAGCGTAGAACGAAATTCTCGCGTACCTACCTCAACATTCATTTCGTCTGAGAATATTTTGCCACTTGCAGTACGACCAATTTTTATGTTAATTTCACCAGAAAATCCTTGCTTTTTGTTCTTCATTTGATGATAACTTTCTGTCATGTTTCATAAAGCGAATTAAAAAATGTTCATCTCATTGTGTTGTTATAGTTGGCCAACCAGATTGTCCCAATCCTTCATGTCACCTGTTTCAGTATAACGTTTTCAAATACCTGCACCAATTGAATATCCATTATTGAACTTATTGGCTATTTGACGATGAGAACCTTAGTTTTAAAGAAAAATAGATTTGTAATGTGTTTTTTCAGAGATTCTCAGCAATGATTTTGGAGTTTCATGCTGTATTTCTTCGCTCATTATGTAGTTTATTAATATATAACTTATTTGCGCTTTTCTTAAGTTTTTAATTTCAAAGTTAAAAATTAAAAATTTAGAGCTAATAAATGCTAATGAAAATTAAATTAAAATTATTAAAGAAAACCATTAATATGTTACACTAATTTTAAAAATAAACCAGTGAGCATTAACTTTTGACCAACAAAAACAATCAAAATAATATAGTAGATGTTATAAAGTTACATATAATTTGACATACAAAACAAATTTTATGGAATAACATGTCAATAGTAAATACGATACTTATTAATTAAAACTAATGAAATATTTAAAAAGTTGAATATTTTTCAAAATAATTTCAATCAAACAAGATATAAAAAAAAAAGTGAGCTTAATTAAGGCCAATGGTAAGTGTATATATATATATATATGTATATATATATATATATATATATATATATATATATATATATATATATATATATATATATATATATATATATATATATATATATATATATATATATATATATATACATACACTGTAATGTATTACATAGTATACTTTGCTTTGACATTATAATTTTTCAAGGTTTGATTTGCATACATTGAATGTGTGTGCACATTATATACATTGTAATTCAATCTACATAATATACACACAAAATATGGCATACAAATTGTAAATAATATATGCTTAAATGATTTTAATATATTATATTGTAGTATATTATATAAACTATATTATTAGTTTATATTACCTATATTATAAAAGCAAAAATAAATTAAATGCAAACAAAACTATTTTTATTCAGAAAAAAAATTTGAATACTCAGTTCTGAAAACAATTTCAAACCAAAATAAGACTAATTTAAATAAAAAAGTAAAAAATAAATTGTAACGCTCACATTTTTAGAAAAAGAGCTATGAAATATAAACAAATCGCGCATTTAACAGTTAGATAAATGTAGCAGAGACTCCCAGTTTTTCAAATACTAAAACATCTATATCTTGTTTATATCATTTTTGAATTAACAATTCAATTATCTTTATAATTATTTCATTTTACCAAAAATATACAAATAATAACTACAAAGTAAAACTTTAAATATGTTGTTGCAACCGGTTTTTGCATTTAATCTAGTGGTTTTTTTCACGAATCTGGTGGGTTTTTTCATTTAATCTGGCGGTTTTTTGCATTTAATCTGGCGGTATTTTGCATTCAGTCAGGCGGTTTTTCTTTATAATGATAAATAATTTTGCTTTTATTGCTTCATTTAATTTAACTTCTTTATATACAATTTTTTCAAATTTTTACAAATTTACGTTTTCTCTTTAATCTTTTAAAACTCTAAAATGAATCACGCACAAAGACAATGCTCAGAAATTAATGTAATTTTGATCATTAGTCTTGTAATTAACGTAGGGAAAAGTGCAAAAGAAGTATTGGAAATCGTGCATAGAAGTGAGACTTCAATGCGACGCCTGGTCCATCAATATATATTAACAGGTAATACCAATCCTGGTATTAGAGGTGGTTTTCAACAGTCACGTTGTACTGAGGAAATAAGAAATGAACTATATGAGTTAATTGGAGATAACAGAAACTATAATCTAAAGTAAATAAAGGTAGAATTGCGAATTGATGTCAATGTCTCTACATTACGGCAATGGTTAAAAAAATTGAATTATACATATAAAATTTTAAGACCCATTAGTGAAAGACGCAATACTGCAGAGGTAAAGAAAAAAGAAAAACATATGTTTCATGTTATTTAAACTTGACATTGCAACATCGTTACAGAAATATCATTTATATTGATGAAAGTCTTTTCAATCTTCATATGATAAGAAACCACGGAAACAGTTTCCGAGAACGACCCCAAATAAACGTGTATTGTCATCAAAAGGCCGTAACATAACCATGATATAAGCTTTAAATTGTTTAAACATTTCTTAAATACACTTAAAAGCATTTTTGGGGAAAAAAAAGAGTTTACCTTGTTGATAGACAACGTTAACTTTCATCATTCATTATCAGGTTTTTATAATAGTTATTCCTGTGAAATTCGTTTTTTACCCCAACACTCACTTTTTTTAAATCCTTGTGAAGAGACATTCTTGAAAATTAAGAATACTACAATAGGAAAAATAGCACATTACTGAACATGGTTTTTCAAATTTCGCAAGACAAATTTCTGCAAATCTTTTCTAACGCAATGTGTTAATGGAGATGACATTAATAGAGTCGTAATTTTTAAAAATTTATTTTTTCCAACTTGTATGTTACACACACACACACATACACACACACCACACACACATATATATAATGTATATAAATAAAAAATTTCTGAAAACATCATTTCTTTCTAATAAGCCTATATTGGTTAAACACAGTGTAAAATGAAAAAAGTATATATATAAATATAAATATATATATATATATATATAAATATATATATATATATATTTATATATATATATATATATATTTATATATATATATAAATATATATATATATATATTTATATATATTTATATATATATATATATATATATATATATATATATATATATATATATATATATATATATATATATATATATATATATATATATATATATAAGGGTGTACCGAAAAAAAAAATTTTCTCTTTAGTTTTGTGTGTAGTTTTGTCCGTTAAAAGTGAAAAGATATTGTTAGAATGGATCTGATTTATCTTAGAGAGAACTTAATAAAAAATGAAAAAAAAAAATGTTATGCATCTTAACTTCTGAATTATACTAATAAACTGTCATCGCTGTTTGATATTGCAGCATCTAATGCAGAAAATTTGATAAGAAAAGATACCTCGCGTAGTATCAATAGTCTGATCTCAGATATAGATTTTCTCTCAGATCAGCGTCACTTAAAAAAGCAATTTTTGGGCCCATCAGACAAGAGTTATGCTATGAAAGTGAAAGGAAAGGAGAAAAAAGAGAAACATAAAATCAAGGCTATTGAAAAAGAAAAATTTAGAAAGGAAAACATATAAGAAAAAAGTTTCAATGTATTGACAGCATTTGATAAAGAAGACAAAATTCATGATAAAAACGAAAAGAGTACTATAGCTAGATGGAAAAAACAATCAAGATATTAGAAAACCCTAAAGTTTCCTTAATGGCTAATAGGTTGAATCTATCCAACAGAGAAAGATCGGGGATCATTTTAGCTGTAGCTGAAACAATAGGTCACAATTTAGATAAAATATCTATCTCAAAGAGCACAGCGAACAGATCAGGTAATAAAATTCGACAGAAAGTTTCAGATGATATTAAGAAAACATTCATTTTACCCGAGTACTCTTTCATTCACTGGGATTCAAAGCTGGTATCTGAGGTTGATACCTGTACCTGAAGGGATATTGTTGTGTGTATCCAGGATTCCTGATACAACTGGGCGAAGTCAGGCAACAGCTACCATAGATGCTGTAAAGACATCGAAACTAGAAAAAACACTTGTGGCAATAGTTTTTGACACAAATCCATCAAATTCAGGTTGGATATTATGCCTTCCATCATTCTAAATGGATGTGTACAATCTTGTACACATCAAAAATATTTGCTCTTGCTGACCTGGTAAAGTATGAAAAAGGTTTTATAGAGAAATTTTGTAAACTTTGTAAACTTACTTTACTATTTTATGTGAAAATATAGCTTACGTACATAAGCACAATTGATGCCCCATTTTATGGTTTGGACTTCTACAAAGAAATGCTTATTTATAAAAAAATTGACAATGATGTTGCTGTTGCTGCCCTGGAAACATTTATTCGGCATCTTTGGTATTTAACCGAAGAAATGTCCCCTCTCATTATTTTCTGGTAAGATTTTTAAGTTCTTTAAAAATTATAAAGTTCCATATTTAGGCAGAAAAAAATCTTACGACAAGGGTATTATAAGAACGGATATGAAGAGGGGGGGGGGGGGACATAAACCAGATGACAATTTATTTTTAATAAATTCTTTTTATTAATTTATTACAAAACTATTTGAAATTATAATAATAGTTATATATATTGGATATATATATATATATATATATATATATATATATATATATATATATATATATATATATATATATATATATATATATACAAATAAAAATTATAAAGTTCCATATTTAGGCAGAAAAAAATCTTACGACAAGGGTATTATAAGAACGGATATGAAGAGGGGGGGGGGGGACATAAACCAGATGACAATTTATTTTTAATAAATTCTTTTTATTAATTTATTACAAAACTATTTGAAATTATAATAATAGTTATATATATTGGATATATATATATATATATATATATATATATATATATATATATATATATATATATATATACATATATATATATATGTATATATATATATATATATATATATATATATATATATATATATATATATATATATATATATATATATATATATATATATATATATATATATATATATATATATATATAGTTGTTATATTGGATATAAATAATAGATATATAAAAGGAGTATATTAAGGATTGTTTTGGGGCAAAACACTTTAAAGGGGTTATAAGGGGGTCAAATATGAAATTTTTTTGAAAATAACATTTGAATAAGTTTTATTAAACAAAATCACAAAAGAAAATTATAAAAAATGCTAACATAGTTGATTTTCAAAAATAATTTTAGTCCATTGTGTCATTTTTTTAGGAAAAAAAAAACACGAAAAAAAGCTTTTCTTATTTTACTTAAAACATCAACTCAATCCTGCGTTTTTTCATAACTGAAATTTTTTTTTGGTAACGTTGATTTAACACTGAAAACAAAATATTAGTGGACAACAAGAAAATATTTTTTTATTGAAATATATGTAAATATTTATAACAATCAATCTAGTTTCCTTTCTTTTTCGCCACCTTTTCAAAATGGAGCATATTTTAAGAAGTCAGACAAAATGCCATCAATAAAAGTGTCAGTCTCTTCATCGCATTCAATAAAAGAAGCTGTAAACAAAAATAAAAAAGTTTTATATATATTATAAAGTTATAACCTTCATAGCACCATATAGTCTGGTAAACTTCTGTTAGTATAACAAGAAATTAATAATCAGTCCTGATCTGAATAACAAGTTAACACCAGGAGTAGCATCTGGTTGTAAAAATTGCCTAACCTCGCTCATAATGCATTATAATCATATTAATGAAAATAAAATTATAGACATTAAACATTAATTGTCCTCAAACCATTAAAATTATACTACCAAATAAGAAGCCATTGTTCCAATATATACAGTTATAAGTTTTTATAAGTTTTGACACTAAATGATATAACTTTTTAATAAAATACATATTAAAACTCACTCCTGATGATTGTGTTTTTTTCGTCATCTAATATCTTGTCCACTTGAACAAATTTAGCTACCGACAAAATAAAACTTATTTTGCTTATAAATTCACTATTATAATCAGGCTTTGTCACTGTGTTTTGGGATTTCTTATATCAGTAAAAAAATTTAACACTCTCTTTTAAAACTCTATAATTTAAAATAGTTTCACAAAACGACTTTTGGGTTATTCCATATGAAATCACCTAGTTTTTGAAAAATGCCCCAGGATACCACGTAAAATTTTCTTTAAATTTTGACCACCCACGGCTTTTATGAAAAAACACATTCCTGAAAATTTCAGTTTGATTAACCAAACCGTTCAAAAGTTATAATTGAATTAATATTGACAAAAATCTGGAAAATTTGAGTATCTGGAGCTTACAGTAGATTTTTTTGATTTTTACCAGATCATAACTTTTTAAATAAAAAAGATGATCACCTGAAATTTTTCAGGTTAATAGTTTTTCAACCAAATTATCTGTTTTTGAAAGTGTTTTTGACTGATTTTAAACAGTTTTTGAGTTCTTGTACCTCAAAGTTGCTAAATAACACAGTATAAGAAAACGTTTTGGAAACATTAATGTGCTACAGTCCAATACCAACAGACAAGCTGTGCCAATTTTTTGTTGCTTTTGTGTACTTAGAGTAACCACTTGTGGAAAAAATTAAAGTTATGTGTTAAAAGTTATTTTAGCACTTGCAGCAGCCTGTTAAAACTTCACTTTTTTTTAAAAAATACGATAAGTTACATTAACTTTGTAGGCATAGAAAGTAGCGTAGACAGTTAAAATAAATTATGAAACTTTTTACTGGCAAAGTTCTATATATAGGTAATCGCAAAAAAAAAATTAAAGACCCATACTCTATCTTATCACATGATTGTAGCCCTATGACTTATGTGTATATTTTATTTTTTCCCTAAATAAATATAATCAGTTTTTCATAAAATAAAACTATCAGTGTCTTAACCTAATTTATTTGATGTGATTTTAAAATATATATTTGTTAAATTTTATGCATATAATATAATTATAATGATATTTTCACATGGTTATAATTTGAGTGTAAAATACTTCGATTGCTTTAAGACTTTGTATTAAAATCTAAATCTGCACATTGTTTTCTGGATTTTATTATTTTAGTTTTTAATATTGCAAGAACCAAAAAGTAAAAGTTTTGTGTATGCAGAAATTTATATATAGAAATAGTTTAGTGGTTGCATTTTAGACAGTTTTAATCGCATTTATACTTGAGATTTCACTTTTACGACTTTATTACTGGAAAAATATAAAAAAGTTTATTTTTAGATAATGTTACATGTTTAACTTTAATATTTTTAGATTAGTAAAAAATGTCAGAGAAATGTTGTGTGGGAAGAGTTTTAAATGAATATTGTGATAAAATGTCATATTGTAGAATGGTAGGAAGAATAAGACTAAAAGATACTGATATTGAAGTTTTAATACAAAGGATAGAATACACTTTCGAGCCAATTGAGGAGATATGTAAATGTGCCCCAGGGTATCACCATGAAAAAGCCTATATTTCTAGATATGAAGCACTTCAAAAATACTGTTGTGATCCATTTAAAGTCCACAAGAAAAAAATTATCAAGGGATTGTGTAAAGTTAACATATCAATTGCAAATCATCTTAAGATCAAACCTGTTCAAAAAGTTTTTACTAACTGTATGAATGAATTCAAACTTGGAAAAATTACAGAAAGTAGTCAAGATGAAGCTGCTGAAGAAGATTTGAGTTGTTCAGACCTTGATAAGACAATTCTTAATAAGAGTGTGTCTTTATTGTAAATATCTCCACTCAAAAATGTAAGAAGATGCTAAAAATCAGGATATGGAAAGCAAAAAGTTAAAAAATTTGCAACAAGTATGACAAACCTAATAGTGTCAACATTGGATATAGACACAAAAGATAAAGTATCAGATAAAGAGCAAAAATGTATAAACTGTAATGATTTAGACCAACTGTTAGATGCAATAAAAAATAAAATGAAAATAAGTTTGAAGGAAGAAAAAGTTCAACTACTAACACTAACTTCTGTAAATTGAAAAAACTTGCAAAACATTTTTAGAACATCTTTAAAAAAGCTCAAAAGTTGAAAAAATGAAAAAAGAATACTTGCTAAACCTGAGGCTAAAATAGGACAGCCTTAGGAAGATATTGTTAAAAAAAACTCATTGAAGTTTATGAACCCAAAGAGTTCACAAGACAATGTCCAGAAAAAAAAGATTTTGTTTCTGTGCGTAAAAGTAATGTAAAAGTTCATAAACAAAAATGTTTAATATTAGTTCAATTAATGGAACTTTTTCTTGAGTTTAAGAAGTTATACCCTAAACACAAAGTTCGATTCAGCAAGTTCTGTGAACTAAGACCAAAGTGTTACATTATAGTTGACAGTAGTGTAAGTAGCTCAGTTTGTGTATGTTTTTATCATCAAAAAACTAAGTTGATGTGCGCTGCTTTACCAAAAGGCCATTTAATATATTACAAAGATTTGATGAAAGCATGTGTTTGTAATATATATAGTCGAAGCTGCATATTCCATCTATATTCCAATTCCCCTGGTAAAGTAAATTCAAAGACTTACTTGGAAAATGTGTTTGAAAATAATAATTTTGATTTTGATGATCATATCATATACAAATAATGGGTGTCCAAACAAGAATTATTGAGTTTATTGAAACTCAAAGTGAAACTTTGTATGATCTTTGTCACCATCACTTTATCAAAGAAGCACAATCCTCCTACTTATCAGAGGCAAAAAGAACATTAAATCAACACATGTACCATCTTGAAGATCACAATATAAATGCTGAGCACCACTTCTTTGCTACATCCCATGGCAAAAGTCTATGTGATGGAATAGGAGGAACTATAAAAAGAGAAGCAGCAAAAGCAAGTCTACGAGCAGCAAGTTCTCACACAAAATGAACTGTTTACATGGGCTGAAAAAAACATTGAAGGTGTTAAATTATTTTACATTTCAAGTGATAATATCAATAATCATGAAACTTATTTTAGCCTAAAGAAACAATATGAAGAGATGAGTACAGTCCCAGGCTTAAGAAGCTATCACAGTTTTTACCAGGTGGAGAGAAATTATTTTTATGGAGAATATTTAGCGATACTGTCTATGATACCCATTTGCTGAATAATATTAGCTTTGCAAAAAAAGATCCTTTAAACTTTCAACCTGGTAAATACATTGCATGCTTTTACGATAATGAATGGAACATAGGGTTTGTACTTGAGATTTGTAGTGTTAACCAAGATGTTAATGTAAAATTCATGCGTAGAAACAAATTAAATTTAAAATGGACTAATGATGCACGATCAAGTCAATGCCGGATTCCATTTGACAAAGTTAAATTTCAAATACGTGCCCCATCCATTAAGGGTAGAAGTGCTTGTGACTACAAACTTGCTAATAGTGATTATGAAAGTGTTATATGATGATATAGTATGTTGCAAAAGTGTGTCCAGTTTAAGAGACCGTTCGTCCGAGCGAAAAAAACCGAGAAAAGCGAGAAAACGAGAAACCGGTCGAAAAAAACGACAAACCGTTCAAGAAAACCGAGAAAACTAAGAAAACGACCTGAGCAAAAAAAGGGAGAAACGACCCAAAAAAGAATTTGCGTAATGCGCATGCGCAGACATAATAGAGAATTAGGTGTAAAAATTTTTTTTTCATATAAAAAAACTGTTACAGTTAAAATAGGGTTACAATACTGATTTTTTTGTTCTCTGAAAGTAGGGTAGTTCTTTTTCACGAAATTCTCAAACGTCATGTTTGGCTAAAATTCTTTTCCAATCGTCATGTAGTGATTATAAATATCGAGTTCTTCAACAAATGGTTTGTTAAATTTTGTAGACATTTCCAAGACGAATAGTGCTTCTTCTGTTGACAAAACAATTTTTTTTCTTACCAGACAATTAGAATTTCCTCACATTGTATTAGTTAGCTAAAAAAACAAATAAATTTATTCATACAAATATTTACAATTTGACTCGAATGGGGGGGGGGGGGGCGTCACATATCCATACTTCTTCATTTTCTATTGTTTTTTTGTTTATATTTTTTGTTTCTAGTTTTAGACATTTTTCAAAATCAATGCCTTTTAATGGTCTTTTTAATTTCGTACAAGTTGGTTTGAATTCAAAACTTTCACCATCGAGTTCACACTCCCAATCATCGTTATTATTATTCATTTTTTTTATATCTAAAAAAAAAAGAATGTTAGTATAAAGTTGTATAAAAAATAGGAATAAAAAAAAGGAATAAAAAAATAAGGAATAAAAAAGACAAAAATGTTATAAAAAAATATATTTCATATAAAAAATTAATTTCTTTTTAATAATTCACATGCTTGGCAAACACCACATTTTTTCGTGCAAAAGTAGCGCTCATTTAATAAGCGTGAGTACTTCATCGCTTCGTCTTTCATTTTGAAAAAATAGGGATACATGGCTAAAAAAAGAAAAAATAATAAACAAAATAAATTTTTCTATATATATTAAAAATAAAAAAGAAAATATACTTCTCATTTGTTTTCTAATTTTTTTAGGTGTTTTTTTATTTTTTGCGTATCCACTTGTTTTCATTTTTTATTTTTCTAGCTATAAATATAAAATAACATCTTTTATATGTACAAATTGCTGAGATGTGATAAAATGATATTGATCTGTAGCCCATTTTACATAATCTTTTAATAAAATATAAAATTGATCGTATTGAGTATTATTTAAATAAGAATGAAAATAATGAGATAAAAATATTTCACTGTTTATATATAAAAAATAAGCTTGTTCGTAAAAAAATTCTAAATATTCTCTATATAAAAAACGAAGTCCAAATTGTGTTTGTGAGTAAAAGGTTTGATCCCAAATAATATATTTTCTATCATAGTATTCAAATGGTATTACTTTAGGTAGTTTTTTTAAAAATGCGTCAATTTCGACCAGTATTCTAGCATAACCCATTTTCTTTTACACAGTTGTTTTAACGTAGGCACTTTTTCATGTTTGAAGCTTAATCTCGTATGTGGACAAAACCATACCCATTTTTGATTGCTTAAACCATATTCTTTGAAACTTTTTCTTTGTATTTTGATTTCCATTTTTTTATTAGTTATCTAAAAAAAATTAAAAAAATTGTTTTACAATATTAATATGAATAAAACAAGATTCTGTAGTATAAAAATGTTGTTGTTTTACCCAGTTTATATAAACCATTATTAAATGATATAGTTTTTTCATTAAATTTGTTTCTAGTTGTTTACGTGGATCAGCAAAATATGATATTTCTGTAAAAAGTAATCGAAATAATCTGTAAAGGTAACGTCTTTGAAGATGAAAAAAATAATAAATGATTATTTTTTTTAACAACCCATTAGTAAAGATGCGTTTTCGATAGTAGTAAAATAATAATCTAATTTCATCTTCATTTTTCCATTTGGAGAGTGGTAGTTTGGTTTTATCAAATATAGAAATGATTTTATTTTGTAACTGTTCAAACTCGATTAGGATTCGTTGATGTGCCAAAGTTCTTTTACATAAATCTTTCAAGGTGAGTTTTGTTTGATTTTCAAAGGCAAATTTGTTAGTGTTAGTGTCTATCATTGTCGTAATGTGAAAGATAATAAGAAAAATGTCGTTCGTTTAAATTAAACCAAATCAGTGTTTCGTCTTCAAATTTTTTAATGTGAGAATGAATGTTTTCCAAATAAACGCAACGTTTTTTCGTTTTTTTGTCCACTTTTTTGACTTTTTTTTCTCGTTCCATGTGATTTCCATGCATATGCAGAAAGTAGTGAATGAACTAAATTCTTTTTCAAGTATGTAGCTAATATTGCCCCAGTTGCTGCCCATTATTTTTTTATTAGTTAACTAAAAAAAAATTACAAATATAAAAAAAATACAATAAAAAAAATAATGTTTGGGAAACAAGTCATCGATTTACTATACAAGTAAAAAAACTATGAATTGTTTCCCAAATAAAAAGTTTTTTAGAAGAAATCAGATTTTTGGGCACATTCAGGTGCTTCAGGTGGCTCAGCGTTAAGAAAATGATAAAAATTCAAAAGTTCTTCTTGCTTGGCTTCAATGATGGCGCTTGGATATACTGCGTTCGGTGGAGAGTAAACAGGTGGTAGATTTTTAACTACGCTTTCTTCATAAGTAGGTAGTCGCGGTATTTTATTTTTATATTTATTTACAATGTCTAATCGATGGATAGCTTTACATAATACAAGTAAATATTCCAATTTGCTTTCTAATGATTCGTAAATATGTTCTTGTTCGTCTTGTATAATGTTATCTTTGAAGTACTCTATGATATCCAATCCATTTTTTAAAGTTTCATTGATTTCTTTTGGTATTCTGAGCATGAATCTGATACTTTTCACATTGGCAATAGTTAGTTCAAGACTGATTTGTCTGAATATTTCTATTGAATTCATTTTTTTATTAGTTAATCTAAAAATAATAATGCATAAAAAATAGAGATAAAAATTATGAATACATACAAAAATATATTTTTGAATAGTAATCGTGATAAATAAATTATTATTAATAATAAATTGTTTTAGTTCTACGTGTGAAATAAAATTGGGGAAACCAACAGCTATATTGTATTTTTCGGTAGGTTTATCAAAAGAACTCGCGTTTAAACTTTGAATATAATTTTCGGGGGTGAGAGCAAAAAATTTATCATTATTTTTTAGAGTAAAAGTTATTTTTTTGGCAAAGGGCCATTTTAAAACATCATCGAGCTCGCTTCGAATGAGTTGGAAGAAAATGCCTACATTGTTTACATTTGTCTTCGAGTATATATTTTTAAACGATAATAATACCCTTCAGGTGAGTAAACAGCTTTCAAATAATATGTTTCATCTGATAGCAGTCTTAGATTCATTTAATCGAGTATGATGATATGTTTGTTTGTAAAGAGGTGTTGTTTTACTTGTGGTTGTTGAATTGTTTTTTTTAATGCTAAGAACTCTGTACTGTTTTCTTCTACGATTTGATTGAGTTTTGTTATTTCTTGATTAAGATTTTGTACTTCTTCTTGATTTGTTAACATGTCATAGGTGAGTTCTTTTAATTCTAGCATTTCGTTGTTGGTTTCTTCCAAGATTTGTTGTAATTTAGCATTCTGTTCTTTAAGATTTTTAATTTCTTGTTCGTCTTTTCTTTGCTTTTACAAAATAACTTTATAATCAGCAATTTGTCTAGCAATAATTTCTTGAAGATTTTTAATCCTATTCATGTTGTAGTTGAATGCAAGATTTAAATAGTTTAAGTTTGTTTTACCATCTTGAATAATTTGTTCCATATGTTGATGTTGTTGATCTTTATACTGATGAAAACAAATAACAGAGTGTTCATAGTAATTGTCATCCATAACAGTGTTGCAAAAAAAGCATATTTTTGGTTCATTTTTGAGAACCTCGTAATCACATTCATGATTTAATAAATTTTTTACTTTTTTTTTGCATGTAAAACAGTCATGCTAGTGGATTTGTTCCAATTTGTCTTTGGTGCATTCGAGTTGATGATTCATAAGTTGATCTATAGTTAATTTTTCATCACAAAACCAGCATGGAAATTTGTCCATTTTTTTTATTAGTTGCTAAAAAAAAACATTTATGTTTATAAAAAAGCACAATAATAAAAAATACACTCGTCTCTTTTTAATATAAAAGAATTAACAAATAAATAAAATGACTCAATAGAATAAATAAAAGAATTAAAATAAAAAAAATATTCATTTCATTGTCTTTGTTATTGTATAAATCACAAAAAGATATATTTTCTACTTCCAAATCACTTTCTTTTAACAGATCACCAAAACCAGGATACATGTCATTCAAATCATTATTATTATTCATTTTTTTAGTCATCTAAAAAAAAATATATTTACAAATAAAAAAATATTTACAAAATTAATTCAGGTAAATCGTCCATTTTATCCATGATATCAATGATATATTGTTCCAAATCCACTTCGTTAATAATTTCGTAAATTTCTTTTTCTATTTGTTCTAGTTCTTTTTCTACTTCTTCTTCTATCATTTGCTTTTTCAGTTCATCGATGTAATCCGTTTCTTCCATATCTTCTTGTAATAATTGTTCTAAATATTTTTCGTATTCTTCTTCTGTCATTTCGTCCTATTCCATTATTTCTATTCCATTATTTTCCAATTCCTTTTCTTCTTGCTCTGTGAATAACAAGTCGTGGTAACAAATACTCTCCTCGTTGATATATTCACCATAACTAAGAGAAAAAAATAAAATGTATAAAAAAAATATAAAAAAAATAAAAGAAACACAAGTTGTTATTCTTACCATCCGCACTTTTTGATGTATTGTTTCATTTTTTATAATATATTAGTTAGCTAAAAAAAAGTACAATAAAAAAATAAATTTACAAAAAAAATTATTGTAATATAAAGTTTGTAATTATTTCCATAGTTTCTTTTATATTTTTTATAAGTTCTGGATTATTTTCTTTTGTTGAAATGTCAATAGTTCAAGCCCATAACGCAACATATAAAGCACGAGCTGCTTCGACTTCGGTTCCTTTTTTTTTGATATATTAAAGTTAAAACTCTCATCATTCTTTCGTTGGTGTTGTGGTAATCACATTATATGCATTCGATTTCTCGCTTTTCGTAGCCATGATATTCTGCTAAAGTTTGCCATCGTGTTTGCAAATGTGCTGTTGTTTTTAATTTAATTTGCATAAAATTCATTTTTTTTATTTTGCTAAAAAATATTACAAAAAAAATAATTAATATAAATAATTGAATATAAATAAATTACATTGATATATTTTATATAAAAGTTCTTTATCTTCCCATGTTGATAAAACAAAATATAAATGTTTTATTGCCAACTTTTTGTTTGAATTTCGTAGTATAAATAAAGTTAAAACGATTTTTAATTTATCAAAGGTTTTTATGTAATTTTTATTGATTTTTTTAATCTCGTTTCTTCTGAAATTTAAAGAAAACGCTAATTGTTTCCATTCGGGGTGGAGTTGTTTTGCGGTATTATTTATAATTTCTTTAATCATTTTTTTTCTAAGATATTATAAAAAAATACTAAATATTTTGTATATATAAAAATAGAAATATAAAAAAAATAAACAAAATAAACAAAAATAAAAAAAGACTATAAAAAATTTATTTCTATAAAAAATATACAAAAAAATATACAAAAAAATTCATAAAATTACGCTCTCTGTATATTGCGTTTCTAAAAAAAAAATATTTATTTTATTAATAAAAAGCAGTAAAGTTAAAACTTACGAGGCGAGTCTAGCTTTTGCTTTTTTTTTAGAGTTTCGATCAAATTGTGAACGACTTCTAGTCGTTTATCTAAAAGAAAAAAATAGGATGGTTATAAAGTTATTAATAATATTACATTTTTTTAAAAAAATAAAAAATTACCCCATGCAGCATTATAAGGCTTGACAAGAGCAAGCGGAATTTTTTTGTTGTCTTTTACAATAAATAATTTAAAGACGTTTTCCTTTTCCAAAGGATATAATGTTTTATTTATTCTTATATTTTCCATTTTTTACTAAAAAAATATGAGTTGTTTATATAAAAAAAAACCATGTTGTTTTTTGTAATAAATAAAAATAGTTATAAATAAAAAATATCATTTTTTTATAAAATGCCTAAAGTAAGGTATACTCCTAGATCGTTAGAAACTGTCAATATGGCGCGTACAAAAACAACAGCTCCTGGAACAAAAAAAGCAGTTCAAACACAAACGAGTACAAAACAGAGTTCAATATCGACACAGACTGAAAGTCAGTATTTACCAAGCAATTGTAAAAGAATATTATCTTGTTTGCGAAGAACAAATAACAGATATAAAGATAATAAAACAAACCGTAAACTTGGAAGAGTTGGTAAACGAATAAAATGCTGGGTTCATACTGCCGAATCATATGTCGATATTAAACATCAATTAAAAGAAGCAAACATAAAACGAAAAAATAGAAATAAATAAACTATTTTTTAACTTATTATACATTTGAATAAGTTGTTTAAAAAAAAAAACATTTCTACGCTTGTTGTCGTATCTTTTTTGATTTTGATTTTTTTTTTCTAAAAAATAAAAAAAAACTCTTAAAAAAAAAGACGATATGTTTTTTTATTACAAAAAAAAAGAAAAGTTTTACAACTTACTTTTTTGAGTGTTTCATTTGTAAAATGAATATTTTTATTTTTGTTGTCATCTTGTTTGTCGAGTTTATCTTGTTTATCGAGTTTATCTTGTTTATCAACGAAAATTCTTTTCATTTGCTCGTCATCGTCTTTAATCAGTATTACATCTTCGCTAAATTGTAAGTCTTGCGTTAAGTCTACACTTTCTGCCATTATATTTCTTTTCACAATTTTTGTTCGTGCCACTTGATTTTGTTAGCAAGAAACGCGCTTTTTACGTATAAAATTTAATTTCTACAGATTAATACGAAATAAAAGACAAAGTGATGCAACTTTATGCAATGAAAAGAAAATGCTGTGTCATGCTAGTTAAATTTAGAAAGTTTTAATACCGCTTTTATGAACAAGATTAAAGAGATTAAAAATGCGGAGTAAACAACTTTTTAAAAACTCTGCTAAGAAAAATCTCTGCGTAAAGTGTTAAAATAATAATTTAAATAAATTCAAAACTTCATGAAACATCACGTCGACGTAGCATAGTGCATTCGCATTCCGCGCTATGTTTCAAACGCCATGACATTTACCCGCCGTGGGTTCAAATCTCGCTTAAGGCATATCATATCATTCTATGTTAAAAACAGGGGGCGCTAACACCGCTCACTGATGTAATGTCTAGAAAGTTTAGAAAGTTCTATTTTTCTAAGGAAATTTTGTGGTTGATAAAAGACTTGAAAAAACAAAGCGATAAGTTAAAAAACTTAAGAAAAGATACGAGCTCGCGAGGAGAATATATTTTAACTTACGAATACGAAAACGGTATTGCTGAAATTGTAAGTGGAAACAAAGATAGTGGTCACACGAAAACATTTACGTTTTTTGGCGGACTTGTTTTGGATTTTGACATCGTAAATAAATTGTATTGTATATCTCATATAAACGACGGTGTGTTTTATGTCGGTAATAGAATATCGAAAATATATTGATAAAAAAAGTATTTAATAGTGTTTTTTCTGTTTTTTTTTTAAAAAAAAAGACTATAAATTTGGTTTTTTTGAAATAAAAAAATTCATTTGAAAAAAATTCATTTGAAAAAAAAATTCATTGAAAAAAAATGGAGTTTAAAACTTGTTTAAACGAATTTTATAAATCGATTAATAATTTAGAAACTTCTACCTTTACAACTGATGATAGTTTAAAACAAGTCCAGGGTAATTTTAAATTATTTTTTCGTTTGGATGGAAGTAAACAAATTGAAGTAACCCGTGTTAATAATAAAGCCCATATTGATTTTATTTATGGTGAAAACAAACACGAATTTGAAATGGTATATGAAGAGTTTGTTGATGTTATTAAAGAGTCATTTAACATTTGGTTACTCGAAGAAGCAGACATAAAAAATGAGTTTTGAAACTTATACAGCGATTTGTTATCCGTTTCCACAACTATCTGATTTTTATATTTCACTAATTAAAGCGAGTAGTAAAGCAAAGGGAGATTTTTTCTTGTCACATTGTTTAAAACAGGGACAAATTATTAAAGTAACTCGTTTTAATGAAAAACTCAATATAGTGTTTATATATGAAGATGGAAAAGAACATTCTTATAAAATTCCTTTGAAAAATTTTTTATTGTATGTTGTCGAATCTCAAGAACAATAGCTTATCAACGAAAAAGTCAAAAGAGACATTATAGATCTAAGCGAGGAAGATCTAAATTGCGTAAGCGAGGAAGAGCCCGACGAGGAAGAGGATTAGCTAATTTTATAACCCCAAAATATGTAACCAACGCTTTGCAAGTGGGTTCGCTGTTATACGGTATAAAAAAAGCGTGGAAAGGCAAAAAAACAAAAAATGCTCCTGTTCCTGTTGTTACAAAACCCGCCAACCCTTATATGCCTCCGGATAAAGTGTTTGAAGTATATTAAAAAAACAGTTGTAAAAAAATTATGTTATATCATCTAAAGAATAAATATATACAAATAAAATAGTGATTTGTTTTTCTTCTTCTTTTTTCTTTTTATAACGTTTGATGGTGATTATTTTTTTTCCCTTGCAAGTCAAGCAACACGTCTTGTGAAGATGTATTTTTGCGCTTCTTTTTGTCATTGCGTTATAAATCCACACTTCGTTGTTTAGTACGTGTATACTACAATCTTTTAATAATGCGTTATTTTTTTTTCTTTTAAAACTAGGAAAAAAAGTTCACCATAACCATTACAGGTAACACATTTTTCTTCTACAACATCTTTAAGTAGTGTGTGCGCTGTTCTCTTCATGTTTGTTTATATTAAATTCAGAGCTATCTGCCTTTTAATTTCTTTTTTAGTCATGACATCATCAATAGGTACATCTAAAAATTGATTGGCAGTCTTTAATCGTGTGTAATTGTTTGCATAAATCCTATCCATTTCATTTTGGATCATGTAATAAATATTTTCCTCGTTCATCACAGATGGAATAGCTTGAATATCCAATAGTGACAATTTATCCCACGTAGCTTCATAATTTGTTCTTAAGAATCCTGCATCTTTTAAAAATCTTTTAATAGCATTTTTAGCCAATATTTGATTTTCATAAATATCATAATGCAAAGAAATTTGTTTTGTTTTCATAGACAATATATCACGTTCCAGATTTTCCTGTTTTCTCATATATAAATGCAATTGCATGTCTTTTTCAAACAGTTGTTTGGCAGTGTTATCAAGTTGTTGAAAGAGTTCTTGTTTAATAAATTGGAAAAATGAATAGAGATTTAGTTGAATTAGTGAAGAGGCATGAAGAGTTGTCACTTCGTAAAAATAATGATTTAACAGTCTGCACAACGAAGGTAAATAAATTTGATCAGTATATAATACATTTTCACTGCGAAAGACTAGAGCTACACAAAAAGCGGCAAATGCTCCACATACACTACTATCATTCTATTGAAAAGGAAATTTATTGTCTGAAAAAAATACGTCTTGATTGCCACTGATTTCACTATACTTTAAAATAAATTTGGTAAACCAATAAAATTCGCGATTTTCTGCTGTCCATTCTGTAGGAAAATGATTTGATTGACGTATATAAGAATTAATTTCAATTTCATTGTAGTTTATGTTAATAGTGTTGATTTGTATATTGCTATTGACTTCTTCTACAGCTTCAAACAAATATTTATTAAATCTTAAATGTTTTGGAATTTGTTGCAATACACTTTCTTCTCCTAAATAATCAAAACAAAAAAATGACCATTGTCTGTTTTCATCAACACCCTCCAATGTTGGCCTGCTTCTTTTGTGGATTTATTGTTGTAAATGATAAAGGAGCCATTTATTTTCATTTGATTAATAATATGAATATGAATTTTTGTTTTACTTAGCTTGTCAAAAGCATATATTCCTATAAAATAATTTTTAAAAACTGAATTTTTAAAAAAACGAGACAAAGATTCATCAGTAGCCATTTTATTCTTCTTCTTTTTCTAAATTAAAAATATTCGTAATAAATAGTGTTACAATAGCGTGTAATATATTAACAAATAAAGTTTTATTATCGCTGGTTCCTTCCTTTATAATTCCTTCAATGTTTCTTTTAACTGATTTCTTTTTTAAAGCTCCATCTAGTTTTTCTATCAAAGAAGAGACGGTAGGTATTACTTTTGTAGTAAACGTATCCACAAAACCGTCTGTTTGATCACCATCTGTTTGATCCATAATAGGTTTAATATCTCTATCTAGTAGCAAAAGAGTAAACTTGGCTTTATAGAGTTCGGCTATATAGTTATCACCGAGTTGTTCTTTCAAATCATCAAAGTGGTTGTGATGAATAGGACAAAGTTGAGGATTCTCGAGTAAATTATTAAATTGACTGTTTTTAAAACATTTTGCAATACTGTAAGAATTTAATGTTACCCTTTTAGAATCGAGTACATTTTGTAAAAAATCAAATGATTTTTTATCTGTAAAATGTTCTTCTTCTACACAATCAGATGAAGGTGAAGAATTTCCAGACTTGTGTTCATAATGTTTATATCTATATTTAGACACTTCATCAAGCGCGCACACTGCGCAATTGTTATGAATTTTTTTAATGATGCTATCAACGCGTTTTATTTTTTAATAAAAAATAAATGTAAAAAAATTTTTTAAAAATTGATTTTTTATACTTTTTTATTCATTTTATTAAAAGAATACGCTTCTTTTTTTAATAAAAAAGCATTTTTTTTAGTTGTGGATGTTAGATATTGAGTACATCAGCAACAATAGTAATCATCCTTGGAGAAGACATTGTATTCGGGAATTATGTTTAAGATCACTTAACGACAAAAAATATTATCACGTTCAAGTTATACCGTGTATAAAACTAGAAGAATTACCTGAAAAATACAAAAAAACTTTTTACTATTGTCTAAATAATATTCATGGGTTATCCTACTATCCTACTTTTAAATACACTGGAGAGATTATACTTTGCAGTTCAGTAATTCCATATTTGAAAGAACAATTTGATAAACATGAATTTAATTTAACTTTTTATAAAGGAGGTAATATTGAGAAAGATGTTTTGGAAACTATAAAAAATAATAACATTTACACTTTTGATTTATCACATTTTTTGTTTCCTAAAACCGCCAAACTACCTGTTTACGCAAACAACGAAGATTTGTGTTTGTAACATTTTCAGCACAGTATTTATAGAGAGCATTCTTACGAACATTGCGCCAAATACGAAACGTTTATGTTTTCACTGTATTTAGAAGATTTTGTGAATGGTTTCATAAATAACGGATGTGTTGATCAATATACTGAGTTGTGTGTGAAAAAATATGCAAATTTAATTTCGCTTATAAAAGAAAACATGTGCTGTATGAAAGTTTTAAATAAAGACATTTGCGAATGTTTCAATAATATATTTAAAATAAACATACTTGTATGTCAACGTTTTGATATGGAAAAAAAATAAAAAAATAAAAAAAATGTCTTGTTTATAATCCTTCTTTCGCGGTGACATAATATTTGGTATAATTAGCGTTTTTGTGTATAGGTTGTTTCGATACTATTTCGTTAGTATTGTAATCATAAACATTGTCCTCTTTTCTGTATAATACCATTGAAATGTTAAAATTTCTTTTAAAGAAAAAAAACCATTGGCCTGTAAGGAAAATTTCTATTAAATTTTTATCGTGAAAATTACAGCGTTCAAAGGCTTTATAAATGTAAACTTTATCTCCTTCTTATTGTACCTTTTTTTCTATAAAGTATTTAAAAATAGGTGCAGGTGTATAAATGGTGTAATAGGCAATATGAGAAACTTTATCGTTGAATGAAAAGCAAGGCGGTTGGTCAATGCAAGCAGGATAAACGTTTTTAATATTTTACAATTTTTCTTTAAGTTATCATACTCCAATTCGTTAGATAGATAAGGAAACAAAAAAGAATACTTTGAAGACTGTTTAAGTTTGCTTTTCCATGAAGTGCATTTCTTTTCCATGTTTTTTATTTGTAATAAAGTTTATATACTTTAATAAACTCTTCTAGTTTTGTTTTTAATTCTTCGTAATGTTTTTCTACTGTTGTTTTGGTTATATTTAAAAAATCATTGTTTATTATGCGACATACTTCAAGCATGCTCGTTCTCCATGAAGGTGATTGTTCTGCAAAATTCATATAACGACGAAAAGGTTTTTCAAACAAATGAAGACAGTTTTCATAGTCTTTAGCTATAAAGATATAATACAAATCCGTGTATTTTTCTTCTTCCAAGTTCAACTCCAAGTTAAAGTTTTTAAATAAGTAAATATAATTTCTTGCCATTCTTCATACGTGTTATTTAAATGGTGAAATTCAAACAACATAGGATGTAATTCATTATCTGGATAAAAAAGTTGAACAGCTTTGATAAGACTTTCGTCGAGCATTTCATTTTCTCTTTCAAAAATGAACTAGAATTTATTTTTTTACCCTTTATATAGGAAATAGAGATAAGAAAAAACAAGTTTTTTATTAATAAAACAGGTTTTTTTAATTCAATTAAAAAAATTACAAAAAAAAATTATTCTGCTTCTTCTTCTGGTACTTCTGGTACTTCTGGTTCGATTTTGGCTTTTTTAGCTTCGCTTTCAGCAAACTCGGCACAAGCTTTCTTCAAATTTTGATTATAATTTCTAGGAACACCATTTTTAATCATCGTGTTGTGGAAAGACGCTTTTACAGCCAACAATCTTTCGTACTCTGTAACATGAATCTCATAATCTTCTTTTGCTAAACGTATACCAAAACTGTTAAACTCGACCGATTTTAATATGTGAGTTTTAGGGTAAGCCACTGTCATATAGGCTTTGTTTTGAGCTGTTTGCATACTATCCATCTTTCCAATATTTTTTTGGTCATTTTGTTATGATTAAATTTAAAAACCACATTATTAGTAACTTCACCTTTAGATATTTTAAATTTGTTGTCGTCTTTTGGTTAATTTCAGTTCAGATCTGAATAAATAATTTGTTTTGTTGAGATCACACATATCTCTGTATTTCCATGGTAGTAATATTTCACAGCCCTCATTTTTTGGTTTGTAAATCAATTCTTTTTTAACATAGTTAAATTGTACCAGTGGTTTGAGAGGAACAGTGGAATATTGTTTATCTTTTACATTTTTTTCTTCTTTTAACTCAATAAGCCACAAAGTAGCAGCTGCTAAATCTGCAAATTTGACATAGGTGCTATCGTTGCAATAAACAGTTTCAAACTCTGCCATTTTTTTGTTTAGTTGTGTTTTGAATAAATTTTTAAATGAAAATGAACTCTTTTTATACTCTTTGAGTTGAAAAGGGAGATTAAAAAAAACAAGTACTAAACAAGTTTTTTTTAAAAATTTTAATTCCTTATGAGGAGTCTAAAGTTTAAAATGTGGTGTGATGTACTTAAACTTTGTACTTTGATACTTTAATTCTATTTTAATGAAAGAGATGATATTGTTATGACTACCATTTTATATAAAAAGGGTGAAAAAAAACTTGTTCAAGTCATCAGCATCTTCTGGTTAAGACAGCGAGATATATAAGAATGTGTTTGGATTGTAAAAAAATGGAAAAGGAAGAAAATAGTTATTATAAAAACACAAGATTACAAATTGTAAAATTTAAATACAAACATTTTAATGGTAATGTTCAATTAGAAAAGTCTTTAGTTGTAGAAGAACACGATGGAAAATTAGTAAAAAAAATAAATGATTTATTTTTAAATATGTGGATAGATACTGAGTTTCATACTGGTGTACCTTTTTTACCTTATGTTAATGAACTTTTTAATAGACCTTTAAACAAAAACGATTTAGAACAATTTGAAGTTTATTATTGGTTTGGTCATTGCGAACTTGGTGAAAAAAAATATTTGTTTTGTTTTAATTGTTTTTTTTGTAAAATAAGTTTTTGTAAAAATTGTATTGTTGCTCATAAGGAAAAAAGAGAACATGTAGTTTATTCTTTAGAACAAAAGCACAATGTATGTATTTAAATTTTTTTAGATGATTAAAATAAAAGATGATCAATGGTCTATTTATGAAGTAAAAGAGTTTAAAACACTTGAAATTACAGATATTGAGGAATGGTCTTTTTATGAAACAAAAGAGAGTGCTTGTTTTGATCTAAGAAGCAGAAAGGATAATATACTTCAACCACAACAGCGTATTTTAGTAAGCACTGGAGTGTATATTGATTTAATAGATTCTAATTTAGCAGGACATGTATATTCAAAATCAAGTATAGCTTACAAATATGGTGTTGTAGTGTTAAATTCTCCAGGAATATTAGACGCTGATTATAAAGACGAAATTGAAGTCCTATTGATGAATCATTCTGAAAAAAATTATGTTACTAAACGTGGAGATGCTGTTGCTCAAATGGGATTTGTGAAAATGTTTAAATCTATAAAAAATGTAACAGAAATTGATGGGTGTTATTGTCGTCAAGTGAAAATGTCAATGATTAAAGACGTAGAAAGAAAGGGTGGTTTTGGTTCCACTAGAAAATAAAATTTTTTTGTAATATTTTTTTATATATATTTTTTTATTATTTTAGATTAGTAAAAATTATGGCTGACAGATCTTCATTTACCATTTACACTGATAATCCGAGTATTTTATTCAATGGATTATATAATGAGAAACAAAAGAATTTAGATTTTCGTCTATCCATTTTAGAAGAAATGCTCAATAATAATGGTCATGGTTGTAAAATATGGATTTTTGAAAATTTTAAAGAGCAAATAAAAAATGAAAGCAAGGCTTATTATAGTGTGCCCTTTTATTTTAAAAATTATCAACTTTTAATAAAAATGAATATCAATATGAAATGTGATACTCATGAGGAAGAAGAAATTGGATTATATATAATGATGCGATCTACACCTTATGATGCTATATTAAAATGGCCTTTTGTAAATCATGTCGTTGCATTTAAATTATGTGGACCTAATGGTAAACAAATGAAAAAAAGTTTTATTACTGAAAACAATGTGTATTTTCAACGACCAGCCAAAGATCAAGAAAATGTCGGTTATGAATATTGTAACTTTATAAAAAAAGCAGACGTTAAAGAATATTTAATTGAAAATAATTTGTATATTAAATGTAAAATTAAGTAATATTTTAAAATGTTTTTGTTATATTTGCTGTAAATTTTTTTTAGAAAATTAATAAAAATGGATTACAAATGGCCTACAAAACATGCTTGGGATACTATTTTACAACATGATGAAAAATAATATGGTTGCTCATCAAGAATAACGGGTTATGTTAACAACTTTCAAACAAACTCATTTAGTAATGTGCTTAAAGATTTTAATGCTATGAAGAGTTCTTTTATGCAAGCAATTCAAGTTATGTCTATAAGTAAACTAGAATACTATTTGGATATTTTTTCCAAAATTCAGCTTGATTGTCGTTGTAGAGAAAAATTATATATGGATTCTATAGAAAAAATTGTGATGGATGGCATGAATGAGGTGGAAAAAAATAGTTTTATTTATAATTATACAATTAGTTTACAAGCGATTGCAGAAACTTTTCAGAATTGTTATCTTTGAGTTATAAACATATTGAATGCAATCTCGATTTGGAATATGATTTTAATAATTTAACTGTTTAATTTTTTTAGATGAACTAATAAAAAAATGAATAAAGACAAACATGATACTTGGATGCTTGGGATGACATTAAAAAACTAGACTGTAATCATCATACTCGTTTAGAAGCATACTTGCATTTGCAGAAAACTATCAAGCTATTTCATATAGTGACGCACTTGATAATTCGATTAAAATGAAAATGATTTTTTATCAAAGTAATGGAACTATTCATCAAACTATTTCATTAAGTTTATATATGGTTGTTTTTGTCAATATTCAGCGACAATGTGAAATTACAGAAGATTTTATTAAAATTTTTTTATTATCAATGACTATAATAGATGAAGATAATAGTATACAAAATTATTTAACGTATCTAAAATTTATAGCAACAAATATGTCTGAATTAATAACTTTTATTTATAATCATGAATTGGAATGTAATTTTAATCATTTATTTGTTTAATTTTTTTTAGATTAAATAATAAAAATCATGAATAATGAAAAATGGTCTGAAGTTTGCATTCAATGGTTTGACAAACATTGCATACTACATCATTCTGAACATGAATTGTGGCAAAATTTGGAATTATTATCACCTATATTTTATTTTCATTTTATTATCATTGAAGAATTTTTAACCAAAGATGATCATCAAGATGGAATATTGGGAGAGTTTGAAAAAATAACAGAAATTATAAATAATAATAACGAGTCGATAAAAAATCATTTAAATTTATGTAATTTTTTAATAGAATTAATAAATCTCATGATTGTCATTTGCAATATTGCAATTGAAGAAGATGAGTTTATCGTAACAAAAGAAAAAGAGGCACTATCGAGAAGAGATGAAGCCATGTTCTCCTATATAAAAACAAACGCGGACATGAAAGATTTTCATTATATTTCGAAACACAAAGAAAGATTTTTGTTAAAAAAAACAATTAAAAATTTTTTTATTACTTGTTATATAAATATTCTTAATGATTAAATTTTTTTTAAATTTTTGTACTTTACACTTTGTATTTTTTTAGGTAAACTAATTAAAAAAATGGTAAAAATAACAGTACGAGCAACCAATAGTTTTATGACACCTGCTGTAACTACATGTCGATATATAGAACTTTGTCACAATTGTCAAAAAGCTAAAATTGTTTATGTAATGAACGAACCAAAGAAAAAAATTTTATAATTTCATTTTTTATTGTATTTTTTTTAGATTACATAATAAAAAATGTCTTTTGAAAACAATGTTGAAAATCTAATCACTCAACTTTTATTAAAAACAGCTGCTATTCACGATCAAAGTCAAACGGTACAAAGGTAATTGGGAGAAGCAGAATCTTGTCCGAAAGAAACTTGTACTGTCTTTAGTCTTTGCGAATCTTGCAAAGGAACATATGATTTTATTCAACGATATAATCATGATGAAAATATTAAAGAAACTGTACTTGAAATGTTTGAAATTTATACTTTATTATAAAAATTTTTTTGTAATTATTTTTTTTGTAATTTTTTTAGGTTACATAATAAAAAAATAGATGTGATTTATGAAGGCGAAATTGTTAAAAACGAAGATGGAAGCTTTGGTTTTGTTGAAGATATTGATATTGTCAATAATGTTTATAAAGACTTTACAAAACTAACTTATTTGAATCATAAAGATTTCTTTCAGATTGTCGATGATAAAATCGTAGACATGGGTCTTGATGTACTGGGAGTTGATTTGTATAATAGAGTTCATAGAGATTTAGCAAAATAGGGCTGTTTGGAAGATTATCATCGTAAAGAAATGTCTCAAGAAGAATTTGATGATTTTGTAAAACAAGTGCGACAAATCAAACCTGAAAAACTACGAGTTGACAAATATTCAGAAGAAAAAACTTTTAAAAGGGAAAAAGAATATTTATTAGAAAGTTTGGCTGAATTGACATTTTTAGGTTGGTCTATAAGTGAACAGGCTTCTGAAATGTGTGAAAAAGTAGCAAAAAAATAGGGATTACAAAAACATTACTCCAAGTTATTTGTAAAAAACCTGATTTTGTTTATGAAGCTTTATGTAAAATAGCTCAATGTGATTGTTCCCCTAATTGTGTATATTGTATTTTAAATGCTTGTCATGTTTATGTTGAATTAAGAAGAATTTTTGGATATAGTTTATTTAGTAGAATTTTTTAAATATGTATTTTTTTTATTTAGATTACATAATAAAAAAATGTCAACCTTGGAAAAATTTGATTCAAGTAAAAAAGTAGACAAGAAAGATTTTGTTGATTATGTTGCAATCAAAGAATTTGTTATAAATTACACTGATGAATATGTTAGAACTTTGGAAGAATTTGATATATTTAGAGAAGTAGTCAAGAAAGATCTCGATTTTGATGAATTTTAAGATTATGTTGCAAAATCTGATCCAAGTAGTGAATTAAAAAAAAAATGCTTTCAACAAACGACTGCGCCATTTGTACTTCTATTCCATGTGAGACTCTTCAAGAACTTGAAGATTTTCAAGATGAAGCATGTGCTAGTTGTCGAGAAATACATATAAATTTTAAAAATATATATATGTTAACGATTTTGTAAACAAATTTCAAATGGAAACTAAAAAATAATTGTAAGTTTTTTATTTTAAAATAAATTTTTTTTAAATTATATAAAAAAATGGAAACAAAAATAATGTTGGCAACAAAGTATTGGGTTTGTCAGAAGAATTGTTAAAAAAGACTTATGAATATCATAAAAGCGAAATTCTTTCTTTGGCTTCGAGTCCATGTCAACCAATCGTTATGCGTTTAAAATGTAAAAAATCAAATTCGAAATTATACGTTCAGAACATAATGATTATGAAAGAACATATAAACATTTTTTTATATATCGACAATGATCGCTTTTTTTTGAATTAAAAATGTTAATTTTTTTACATGAATAAAATAAAGATAGTGAGATAATGATAACAGATAATGATTATCCGTTGTCTTTATCTTAGTAACCTATTATATATATATATATATATATATATATATATATATATATATATATATATATATATATATATATATTGTGATCAATGTTTTTTGAATTGATTTTTTTTATGTATTACATGTAATTTTCTTTAGATTACATAAAAAAAATGGAAAATAATGTAATGTTGGCAGCAAAAAAATTGGGTTTGCCAGAAGATTTGTTAATAGACATTTTTGAATATGCTAAAAGCGAAATTTTGAGTTTATCATCATGTCCATGTAAAAAGAACTATATGAGTTTAAAATGTAAAACGATCAAAGATGCTATTATATTACATCGCTCTTTTTTTGATAAATGGGAAAAAATTTGAAATTTTTTTTTATAATTTATTGTAAATTTATATTAAAAAAAATTTTTTTTTTAAATATAAATTTACACTATAAATTTAAACTAACCGAAAATGATTTGGATTTTTTAATCGAAAGCATATACAAATTCAATCAAGATCACCCAGCTACTTTGGAAGAAATTCGTCAGCATGCATTTACTTCAAGACAAACTTTATGTCAACATCGTAAATTGTTTTATCTGAAATATGACTGGGATAGATTTTTTCAAGCAGAATTTGAAAGAATACCTATTATATTGATTTTGATGGTGTTTCAATATATTAAAACACATTATAATGTTTATTTAATTTTCAATTTTGAAAGTTTTTATTATTTTATTAAAAATACATCTAAAGAAGATTTATTAAATCATGTAAAAGAAAAATGTCTAGAAATTGAAAATTGTAAACGATATTTAAACGAATGTGAAGATTGTAATGAAATTAGATATTCTGAAGTTTAGAGACGAAGTTGTTCATTTGTATATTGTGAAAAATAATTTGATTCAGTATATTGAATCTAATTTTTTTTAGATGAATAAAATAAGAGAAAATGATAAAAAGTTATTGGAGTTAATAAACAATCATAACGAACAAAAAAAAGTACTGAGCGACGATGAAATATTAGCTATGAAATTTTTATTACTTGTTAATGGGAACAAAAACAATTTTTCATATAAACTTGAAAGACTCGTTAACAGAACATTATTTTTATGATGTTTTTTGTAAAATACGCTGTAATGTATTTATATTCAAAATAAATTTTTTTTAGATGAATAATACAAATCAAAATAAAAAATGTTGGAGAAAATATTAAATATGAATTCTTTGCCTGTGGGAAAAAATCAAAAATATCATTTAGAAAACGAAACTTAAAACGGCGATAAAATATCATCTTTGAAATTTTTGTTGACTGAGAACGATAGTGACTTTTTGTTTAAATTACGAATGAATTTAGATTTTAAACTTGTTTTGTTGATATTTTTTATCAAGTAAACTTACATGTACTTTTATTCAAAATAAAATGTTTTGTAATATATTTTTAGGCAAAAATGATAAAAATGTTATCTTTGCAACAAAAAAAAGCGCTTCAATGGCTTGATGAAGGAATCAATTTTTTTATAACTGGAGGTGCTGGTTGTGGAAAAAGTTATATTGTCAATGAAATTGCTCAAAGTGTACAAATTTATAAAACAATACATATTACTGCGAGTACAGGAAAAGCAGCTTATTTGATAAATGGCGTCACAATACATGCTTTTGCTGGTATAGAAACTGGTGTTAAAAGTTTAGATTGTTATAAACGTTATATGCATCCAGACATTAAAAAAACGTGGTTGGAAACTGATGTTTTAATTATTGACAAAATTTCAATGATTAACGCTCAAACATTCGATTTATTACATTTAATAGCTTGTGAAATTAGACAATGTTACGATGAATTATTTGGTGGGATGCAAGTTATTGCTTGTGGTGATTTTTTTCAATTGCCACCTATTAAATGAGAGTTTATTTTTAAATCTAAAATATGGCAACAATACATGACGGAAGTTTTGGTTTTAACTCAATGCTTTAGACAAAAAGAAGATGCGCAATTTTTTGGAGCTTTAAATGAAATACGTTTTGGACAAGTTTCAGACCGAACTTTTGATTATTTTATGACACGTTGTTTTGAAAAAGATGAAAATTTAAACATAAAATATACGAGATTATTTTTTAGAAATATGTAAGTTGATGTTTATAACAATAATAAAATGGAGAGTATAAAATAAGAGGGTATTGGTTTTATGCTAAAGATGTTATTAAAAATCCAAACATTACATGTTCGTTTCAGATTCCAGCAGCTGTTTATCTTAAAATAGGTGCAATTGTTATGCTTGTGAGAAATATTAATGTGGAAGAAGGTTTGTGCCATGGTAGATTGGTACAGTCGTTTTAATAGAAAATAATGCAGTTTTGGTTCATATGAATAAAAAAGAAGTCAAAATTGAATGTGTCAAAGAAAAATTTTTAGATTGCTCTCATGCTGTTGTAGGCTCAAGATTTGGTTTACTTTTAAAATTAGCTTTTACTGTTCATAGAGCTCAAGGAAGTACAATGAATAAAGTTGTTGTTTAATTTAGATCAAAAGCTTTTAATAACAGTCTTTATTATGTTTCTTTATCACGAGTTTGTAATATTAATGATATTTTTATAATTATTAATAATAAACTAGAATTACGAAAAATATTTTAAAGTATTACTGTTGATTCTGATGTTTTGGAATTTTCTAAAAAATAAATGTAATTTTTTTTTAGATAAAAAAAAATGAAAATTGAATATCAAACTGAGGAAACTAAATTTAGTAATAACAGTATATACACTGAACATTTTTTTTACATTAAAGATGATTATAAAGATGAAGATATTGTGGAAGAATCACAACTTTATTCAGAAACTCAGAGTCCTGATGAAATTGTTTATCACGTAGAACAAAAAACAATGGAAGGATTTGAAACACAAATGAAAAACAGTATTCATTTTGGTGACTTGTTTCAAAATTTCTTAATTGGTTATAATATTGTTACTTTGTGTTGCAAATCTATTGATGATGGGTATTGTAAAATAATGAAACGTTGTTGCAATTCACCTGTTTATTTTATAAAACTTTTAGAAGGACCGACTAATTTACGTTTTATTCAAAATGCCAATGTACGAGCTGTTTAATATTTTAGAAAACGATAGCGGATGGAGGTTGATACGATTATGTAATATTAAAACTAAAACTCTATCCAATTTAACAGAAAGATCAATGATGAAATTACGAAATTTTGAATTGTCTGGTTTAAAAGAACAATGCTCATGACAGATGAACAAATTGAAAAAAAGAAAAAACACAACAACACATATAACGAAAAAAAACAAAAACTAGTTTGATTTAAAAAACAACAAGAAAGGAGCAAAGAAATTGATGTTGACGAATGGCTTGGTGAATGGTATAGACCTCATTCTATAACACAATGGCAAAATTCGCTAAAAGGACATTCTTATACTAAACTCTCTTATGACCAAAAAAGAAAAATGTTTTTAGATTATAGTATTTTGTTTGAACCAGAATTATATTTTTATTCTGCTTTTCTCATCTCCTTGTTGGTTCGTCAATGGAATGTGTGCACCATTAAAGAATGGAATATAAAAGTGTTGGAAAAAAATGCTACTGATTTATATTCTGAAGAAAACAATTTACAACTTCTTTTTGAAGATCAAGAGAAGCAAAATATTCTAGCTTAGAAAAACGTTTTACAACATTTAATAGAAAAATCTAAAAATATGACATTTCAAACTTAGATTGGTTTGTATCACTGTTTTGCTTACGAAAATACTTTTGATCGTATTAACATTAAAATTTTTGCCGTTAACAAAAGTAATACCAAAATTCGTTTGTTGCATTCTAAATTAAAATCACAAAATAAAAGTTCTCTTACAGAATTATTAAAAGTGGTCTACGAAAGTGCAAACATTACCAAAGACGATCAAGATTCTCAAAGAGTTTTTATTAACGATGAGGAAAGAAATAAAGCCAATCAACGGAAAAAAACAAACAACACTATAAAAATTTGTTTTTTTTTCAAAAAAACAATTCTTTTCATGCTATAAGCATGTTGAATGAAAAATTTTCTAATGTGCATTTTCGTGCTAACAACTCACGTGTTCTGTTTCAATGCTCAGAATGTGGACAAAAATTTACTACAGAAGCACACAAATGTGAAGGCTATTATAAACCGGACAAATTTACATACGGCGATTGCATTAGTCACTATTGTCCACAAAATTCGTTCATGTGTACAAGTAGAAACTTATTTCCTTTTTTAATGACATTTGGTTGTGAAACGAGTATTAACAAGTCTGAAGAAAAAGCCACTTCCAAAGTCAAACCTTTATCTGAGTTGAGTTATCATTTTCATTCCATCGTTATTCAATGCATTCATGAAACATTGGCAAGAGAATGTTTTGGTTTGGATAAACAAGGGCACGTGATTACTCAATGGATTTTTTATTATGAAAATACTATTGAAAGTTTAGAAAGAAATCCTTTAACCTGTCTACTTGCCTATTTTCAACCAGGAGTTTCTTTACTTTACAAGACACACAGACGTATCTTGTGGGAAAAGTTAAATTCAACTCGTGAAAAAAACAAGAAACTAAAAATGGAATTACGAGTTTACGATTTAATAGCTTTACCAGACACTTTGGTTCGATTTGCTTATGAAATATGTTTACCTCGTTTTCAAAATTGAAATATATCAACTGAAGAAAGAAATTTAATATGGCAAGAAGAAAATCCTATATATATATATATTTTTTTTAAATTTTCCGTTTTTGTTACAATTAAATTCCGTAATATAATACAAGATACTCTTATTCTTTCAAAAATAATCCAGTTATAAATATAAAAAAAAAATGAAAGACAAAATAATAAGAGATACTTATTATTTTGTCTTTGATTTTAAAAAATATATAAAAACGCGGGAAACTTGCAGAAGACCATTAAGTCTTATCATCAAGAACCGTTGTACTAGTTATGTTTTTACAATATTAAATTCCTATAATATTGTTAAAAGCAAGACTTAATTAACTAAGGTAATTAGTGTTAACACCAAAAACATTCAATGTAAAAAGACAAGAACAAATAAAACAAACAGTCAAAGAAACAAAAACAAAAACAAAAAAAAAAAAAAGCAGTTTAAAAGAAATCATTAATAAGATTTTTATACTTTGAAATACTCTTTTTTATTAGTTTTTGAAAGCAATTTATATTGTTTACATCTTGTAAATTACTATATTTTGCTAAGATTTTATTCCAGATATGCGGAGAAAGATTCGTAATTTTAAATTGTTCTTGTTTAGTTTTGCACAATGGTTCAATTAAGCCTGTTGTGCGTAAAGTATACTTAATGCTAGGTTTTATTTCATAAAGATCATTAAAAATTGAGGGGTATTGTTGAAATTTACTTTTGTACATGAGACATAAAATTTTATAAACGTTTATCTCGTATAACGTAAAGATGTTCATAATTTCGAACAGTGGTTTTGCATGTTCGTTTTTATTTTTAAAATTTATTATTCTTAAGGCATGTTTTTGTTTTCGATAGAGTGCTTCTAGCTTGCTTTTAGATGTAGTACACCACGCAATATTCGCGTAATTCAAGTAACTTTGTATAAAACTGAAATAGATTTGTTTTAGATGATGCTTGTTAAGTAAATCCCGTGACTGATATAGAACGCCAATACTTTTTGATATTTTGCTTCCAATATAGGCAATATGTTTATTCCAGGTAATATTTTCGTCAATGAGAACACCAAGAAATTTTGTGACTCTTTCGCGACTAACTTCTGTGTTTTCAATAACTAGTTTTGGAAAAGAAATAGGAATTTTTTTTTTTAAAGGGTGGAATAATGAGAGCTTTGATTTACTTGAATTAATAGAAAGTTTATTTGCATTGAACCATAGTGAAATTTTATATAACTCGTTGTTCATTTGTACAAAGAGTTGAGGGATATCTTTTCCTGAAATAAAAAAGTTACTGTCGTCAGCAAACATTATTGTTGATATATTTGTCGCTCTCCAGAGACCATTCACGTATATTAGGAAAAGTAGAAGCCCAAGAATAGATCCTTGGGGCACTCCACAAGAAATTAAAGATGAATTTGTTAGTTTATTATTTCCGTTATATATGGACTGTGTACGTTTACTCAGGTAATCTGCTATCCACCTGCAGGTTACGCCTCTTATGCCGTACATCATAAGCTTTTTTATCATTATTTTATGATCCACTGTGTCAAAGGCCTTGGAGAGGTCAATAAACACGCCTAAAGTAAATTCTCCGTTTGCAAAAGAGTTTTTTATTTCATTAATTAAGTGAAGTATTGCATGTTCAGTTGAAGTGCTTTTCTGGAATCCAAACTGTTTTGAATAGAATAAGTCATTATTTTTAAAAAATGCATATAACCTATTGAACACAATTCGCTCAAAAATCTTAGAAAAAATGGAAAGTATAGATATTGGTCTATAGTTTCCAATATCCGTTTTATTGCCTGATTTATATATAGGTTTAACTTTTGCTGATTTAAGTATATCAGGAAAGATACCCTCATTCAGAGAACGTTTAAAAATTTTAAATAAAGGCACTTTTAACTCATTAAAACAGTCAATGACAATGTTGCTGTTTATAACATCAATTCCAGATGACTTATTACGTTTCAAGCTTTTAAAAGCTGTTTCGTATTCTTTAAAGGTTGAATTCTCATTTTTAAATTGATTTTTATTGCACTGAAGGTATTCCTTAAATGATTTATTTACATTTGGAGTTTTTGCCGCAAGTTTAGGTCCTATATTCACAAAAAAATTGTTAAATTCATTTGCTATATTGTTTTCATTGTCAATAGTTTTATTTTTAATATGTAAGATTTTCGGAAAAGATTCATTGATTTTCGGTTTTCCAATTATTTCATTTAGTACTTGCCAAGTTTTTCCTAGAACTTAGTTGACACTTTTCAAGTTGCTATTTATAATAGTTTGATTTTGCAGTTCGTTTGACTTTCTCAAATAAAGTCCTATAGTTTTTATATTCTGCCTTGGTCTTTACGCACTTATTTTTTAAATATCTATCGTACCGTCGATGTTTACGCTTCGAAGCTTTTTTTAAGCCTTTACTAAACCATGGCGAATTTAAGGTTTTAACTTTAATTTTTACTTCTGTCTCTGGGAAGTGTTTTTCATACAAGTTTGAAAAGTTGTGATGAAAGTTATTAAACATGGAATTAGCATCATTGAGTGATTCTAATGGAGACCAGTCTATATTTCCTAGTTCATTTTGAAACGCTAATTGATTGTTTAATGATAGTAGGCGTTTAGTAAATGTGACTTTATTTTGTTTTTGTTTTTGTTTATTTGACGTATTAGCGGATATGAAAATTGGCATGTGATCTGAAATTGGTGTTTTAATTATTCCTTTTTTTAACGAGTTTTCAAATAAAAAGTTAGTTAATATATTGTCTATTAATGTTGCTGAATTTCTTGTTATTTTTGTTGGTTTGTTTATTAAAGGGATCACACTATATCGAAATAAATCATTGTAAAAGTTTTGACTTTCTATATCATTGTCATAATTTAGGGCGTTAATATTAAAGTCACCTAATACAAACAGTTTTTTTTTTCTAGAGTAACTTTTTCAATAATATTCTGGAGATGATTTGAGAAATTTTCTATGGACGCATTTGGCGGTTTGTAACAACAGTTAACTAAAATATTTTTAGTTTTATCATTAACTATTTCAATCGAAACAAATTCGCCGTTGCATTCAGATATGCACATGTCTTTTCGCATTTTAAACCGCAAGCTATTTTTGACGTAAATAACAACACCACCACCTCTTATTTTAGACTTTCTTTGTAAGTGAATTGCGTCATATTCTAGTAAGTCAAACCTACAACTTTCGCTAAATGCATCATCAGTTAGCCAAGTTTCACTTAAACAAATTATATTGAAAATAAAATTGCTTTCCTCTAAGAATATTTTAAAGTTTTCAAAATTTGCTTTACCGCTTCTTATGTTAAGATGAAGAAGAGATAAGTTCTCAAAAGGTTCAATATCCGATAAATATTGCTTTATTTCGTCCGGAAATAAATACTGTGCTTCCGTATTCATTAATGAATAGTCATCAAATATAATTTTATCAGGATTGTGCTCATCGAGCGTGTTTAAATTATTTAATCTAAAAGCATGATATGAACTATTTTCGAAGTAATTTTCGTTTTCAGTCATATTCGAAACCATTTTTAATTTTTTAATAAATATTATTTAAAATATTTAAAGTTTTTTTTTATTATTATTTTTTTATTTCTCTCTTCCTTTAGAAAACTTATTTCTTTTATTCGTAAAAATATAAAATAGAGCACTTATGTATATAAAAAGATATACAAATATAAACTATAAAAAGATAAAATATTAAGAACATAAATTACTTTTCCTTTTGATTCCAATCCCGAATGATTAATTTATCGTACGATACGTAAGCGAATTTCCCCGCATGTCTTTCCACTTTTACTTTTTCTTTCAACTCCTTTCTTATTAGGTTTGCTTCTGCGCAAAAATCTTCATTAATGTAAATGTTTTTTCCTTTTAATGTTGATGACTTTCTTAAAGATAAAATTGCTTTTCTTAAAGCAATTTTATCCTTAAAGTCTAAAAGCTTTAAGACAATAGTTCTAGGCTTTTTATTGTTTCTCAGTCCAGTGCGATGTGCACGCTCAATTTTTATACTTTTTAAGCCAAGTTGCTCATCAAACAGTTTAAGAACCTTCGCTTCACTATCGCACCAGGTTTCATTATCTTCCTCTTTGATACTGTCCACCCTTAGGTTGTTTCTTCTGGACCTGTCCTCCATTTCTCTTAATTTCTTTTTTACATATGTAAATTCACTTTTATTGTTTTTTGTTTCATTATAGTTTTTATTTTTTTCCACTGTGTTAACGGCGGTTTTTATCTTCTTCATGATAGTTTAAACTCATTTTTAATTCTTCCACATCTTTTGATATAGCTTTAATAATATTAACATTGTCGTTCGACATCATTTCCACTTTATCAAGACGCTGATTTGTTATTTTTAGAATAGCGTTGATTATATTTGCAAAATTTTTTTCTTGTTTTTTCAGTATTGCTTCAATTTTGTTCTCAAACTCCTCAAACATATCCTTTATCATTCTTATAATTTCCACTAATGTAACTGTCATTTTTGTAGATTTGTTGTTTTATTTTTTTATATTAATATCATTTTTTAATTTAATTTAATTTAACTTTTTTTTTTTTTTTTTACCACGTTTCAAAAACACGTCCGATCGTTACAAAAGCCACAAAGTTTTCTATGTTCTATTTGTAGATATGTTCTATTTGTAGATATGTTCTATTTGTAGATATGTTCTATTTGTAAATATGTTCTATTTGTAGATATGTTCTATTTGTAAATATGTTCTATTTGTAGATATGTTCTATTTGTAAATTTTGTAAATATGTTCTATTTGTAGATATCCTGTAGATAAAATATGACAATCTGATATTTATAAAAATAAATTTGACATGACTCCTCAAGAAATAGAATGATTAAATCATAACGAATTTCGTTATTACAACGACTAACGAATTCAAGTTGTTAATATCCTATTTCAAAGAGTAGGACGTTTAGAATTGTTCATGTTACCTTGTCACGTTCAAAATTATTTAATCAACAACGATTCTGAAAAAATAAAACAAGATTTATTTCAAGTTCGAGTTTGTTTTACATTTGTTGTAGATGGTGGGAAAAACTTGAATACCTACCTGCCACTAACGGTTTGTTGAGTGATTATGTGAGATTACCCAGTGGAGAACTTGTAGGTTATATAAAACAATTGGCTTCCCTTATCATGAGCGAACATTAACTCGAAAACTAATTTAATTGAGAAGATATGGAGTTGTTAGAAAATCTCTACTTTTTAATCAAAATCTTTCGCAAATGTATCAACGAAATAGCTGGTCAAAATACAGATAACCTTAATTTTTTGTTAATTATGAGAAAATTCAAGCAACCCGTCTACGAATTATGGTATCATGGCATGTTGGTTGCTTTTAATAATTAATTTGAAACAAAATTTGGTTTATCCGATTTTATTCAAGATAAAAAAATAGAGAAAAAGTTTTGAATAAATGCAATTTTTTTCTCAACGCTTTTGAAGATTATCTTGTTATTGATCACGATCATTTTTCAGGGCAAGTTTATGGATTAGCTCATGATTATTGCAACAAAATTTTAGGCAAATATAACCAACATTTGTCTTGTCCAATTTTTGCTCACAATGCTTCTTTTGATAACCGTATTATGATTGTTAAAGGTTTGAAAATTTTTCTGGATATTCCATTAACGGTCATTTGGCCGAAGCTGAAACTACACCTTTTAACGCTTTTATAAGATATAGCAACATGGAAGATGTTTTTGTTATATCTAAAAATGTGAGCAAAGTTAATATTATTTGCATTGGTAAATATATTAAAATTGTGGACAGCTTAAAAATTTTAAATTGTTCTTTAGAACAAGCCAGTAGTATGTTATCACGAAAAGCTCAAAATCAAATTGTCAACACCATGTTGCATTATTTACGCCCTTTTCATGCTGAATTGAATCATTTAACCGACAATCAAGAGTTTAAAAACTGTTTTATTAAAAAAACATTATTTCCTTACTCACAAATAACAGTCGAACTATTAAACATTGAATATAAAACATTTCCATCTATTGAATTAATTGCTCAAAACGATTTAATAAAGTCTAAAAACCTACAAGAAGAAATTAAAAAAATCAAAGAAGCTTATGAAGGTGTTCAAAAATTACGAAACTTTTTAATTTTAAAAACTTTAAAATCCTTATTACATATATATATACTATGCTCGACACGGTAGTATTAGGTTCTGTAATGATTGACTTTGATGAAAGAACATTTGAATTTACAAAATTTCATATTCTTAATCATGTTAGTACTTTTAGTTATACAAGCAAATTAAATTCTGCCATCAGTTTAATTCTTGTTTAATTTCCTCCGACCAACGAACATCAAAAAAGGATTGAAAAGAGTATTCGAGGTGGCATGTCAACTAACGGTACACAAAAATTCGCCATTGATACAGATTACTTTGAACCTAAAACAAAAGAACTCAAATTAAACAGTACATTAAGAGGTTGTTTAATTTTTATGGACAAAAATGGACAATACGGAGGAGCTCAATTAAAACCTTTACCTTTTCACATGAAATATTCTTTTGATTTTGAATGTATTGCTTTAGACAATGTGGTTCGCAAATATCATCGCGTTAATTTAAACGGTTTCTCAACTAGTGCTTTAGTTCATTGTCAAATTACTATGAAACCAGAATATCAAGATCAAGTAGGAGGTTTTTCACCCATGGTAGAAAAAGAAATTATATCCTTACAAGATCATTCTCCAACTGAATTTGTATCTAAACGTTATCTCAAAAACAATGGAACCTATGTTATAGAAAAAGACAAAACTATTAAGTTGGTCATGAAATTAAGTTCGCATGAAACTTGTGAATTTTAGACACCTTAATATGGTTGACTACGTGCTGTGGATGTATTGTTGAAAAAATTTACAAGGTACTCCCTTTATGGCGTTATCCTTTAGCTCAAAAAATGGTAAAAAGAAATATGGAAAAAAGAAAAGAAACCATTAAAAAGGGTGACAAGGTAGTAGATGCTTCTTGCAAATTGCAAATTAACGGACATTACGGAACATTAAGTTAACAAATTGCACAAAAACTAAATACTACTTTTATCAACCACGAAGAAAAAGCATTTCAAAATAGTATTGAAAATTTTCAAAACATTCGTCGTGTTTTAATTCAAGACGAGCAAACGGATGAAAATGTCAAGTGTGACTTCCTTTTCATTTTCAAAATTTATTATATAACGGAGCCCTATTTATTGGTGTTGAACCCGAAAGATATAAATTGGACGCTTTTGAAAAAATCGTATGTTTAGATTATTACGACACTGTCGATTTTAATTACGACAATTATTTCAAAGAAATTCTGTTCAGTTTGATGACTTATGTTAAAACCAAAAGTATTTTATTTCACGATGAAAACAATCATCATGAAATGAAAGACGTCTTTGAACTCTTAAAAACAAAAGATCATAAAAATGCTCTCATTATAAAAACCAGCGAAAAATGCAAACTCGTTAATAAATCTTTACTATTGTAGCTTCACAAACTTTATCTTATGCCAAACTTAACGTAGGACGTTTTAGTTGGGAATTGGGACAAGTATTAAGAAATCATGGGGCTGAAAAAAGTAGTAACAAATACTGATTCTGGTTGTTTTTTCATTACGCAAAAGAAAAACAATATGCTTTCTTCAACGTTTCGTGAACAAGTAGAAGAATGGATATATTTTTCAAAATTTGGAGATCGTTGGATGGATTATTCCAATTATAAAAAAACTCACCCTTTTTATTCCACTCTTTACGCTAAAGAAACGGATCATTTTCAAAACGAAATACCTCCTCCTTATTACATTGCTCAAGCTTTTGCTATGGGACCTAAATGTTCACAGCGTCAACGGAGACGAAGAAAAAGAAAACTATTACAAAAAGAGAGCTAAAGGAGTACCCAATTCAAAACTTTTATTTTCAAATTATGTTAACGGTTTTGATACCTTTGCTGCAAAAAGATTGTGTAGACAGGTTCCTTTTCCAGCGGTAAAAGAAAATCAACGTATCGAACAAAATAGAATGAGTGTCAATTACAAACGAGTTAAAATACAAACGCACACTATTGATTTTTGAAAAAGATTTACACAAAAAAATTATGTTTTTGATGACGGAGTCGTGACTGAAATTCGAGATCATTATCTTTTGGAACCGATACGAAAAGCCAATTTAAAAGTTTTACCCGATATGAAAAAATTTTGTAGCGACGAACACATTCAAAATTTACTTGAAATTGAAAAAATATTATAAATCATTCAAAACGTTATCAAACAATGGCCATGTTTTATCGAAAAGTTTTGATCCCTATATTATACGACCTTAAAAAGAATATAAATTTGTAAAAAAAAATTTTTTCATGAATAAAAAGTGAAGCTTTGTTTTTTAGAACAAAAATTAACAACACATCAACTTGAAAACAAATTAAAAGAAAATGGTTTTAAAATTTTTTATTTAGTAGAAAATACAGAAAACGAAATTTATTATTTTAAAAATAAAAATGAAGATTTTTTACTTCACGTTTGATTCTCATTACTCTTAACGGACGAGATTTAATTCCTGAAGAATTTTTAAGTTGTTGTATCGATTGTTTGATTGATTATTTACGTTTTGTGTGTCACGTAGGATGTTATGAAGAAGATTGTGTTCATTGTGAAAATTACAATATAGTTCATTATAATTGCGCTTGTCTTAGAAAAAAATGATTGATATTATATTATTAACAGAAGTGGCTAGACGATTAAGTCGAGATTGGAAAACGTGTGGAAGATATTTAAAAATAAGCGAATACAAACTGGATCTTATTGATGCTGATTACAGATATACTAAAGAAAAAACTTTTGAAATGTTAAAATTATGGAGTCGTAATGGAACTATAGAACAATTATATTACGTAATGACCAAGATACCAAGAATGGACATTAGAAAATTTATTTTAGACCGTTTTTTGTAAATTTTTTTGTTAAAAAAAATGATATAAATTAAAAAAAAAGTGTTGTTTTATTAATAGTAAAAAATGGAAGAAAAAGAAGAAAAACCTCTTGAACAAAAAATTGAAACTGTTGAACAACCTATAGAAAAACCCTTAGAAAAAAAGATGGTAGAACTATAACCGAGATATTAAACTAAAAAGGTTTTCATGATTTTTATTTAAAAGGAACATTGAAAGAAACTGAACTCAAAGACGAAGAAACCAACTCACAAGTGAAATTTAATATTTTTTAACCTACTCAAGATGTCTATCCTGAAAATACAGTTATTACAGGACCTACAAACAGGGGAAAATCGACTATGGCAAGAGAATTATTACATTGTGGAAAATTTCTTGATGCTGAAATGTTATTTGTAATACAAATGAGAGAACCTAGCGAATGTCAACACGAAACATGGAAAAATATTATCGAATCTTCTAAAAATAATTTCGAAGCATATCATATTATAACAGTTAACAGTCCAGAAAATTTAGATTCAGTAAAACAGAGAACTATTGGTTTTTCAAAAGATAAATACGGTATTCAAAATAGCGATCATCGTTTATTAAAAACAATACTTTTATTCAATGATATTAGTGCTTTTTGCTTAAAAAGTCAACAATATAATAGCGCATGTTCTAGCGGATGACATCATGGAGTAGGTACCATTACCATTTTTCATTCGGTACCTTCTAAAGCCAGCCAATGGTAGAACAATTTAGTGCCTCATTACAAATGTATTATTTCTTTTGATAACAATAGCGAGATTGAAAAAATATTTAAAAATGATTTTCCTTCTATTGGCAAAATGCATCATCACGTTATAAGCGATTTGTTAAATAAAATAACTTATAAACACGGTCATTTGGCTTTATTTAAAAGAAAATCTTCTGTTGCACGCTTGAGAACTCAGATTACGAGTAAGGAATAAAAAGAATTTATTCCAGTAGACGCTCAAGGTAAATTGGACTTTGATTATAAAGGCATGAGCGTGAACAAAAAAATTGTTAGTTTTCAATCCTTTCCCTATGTAAAAGCACCCAATTTAAAAAATCATTATTATCTCAAATCACATCACAACAACTATAATCAAGAGAAGGAGAATAAACCCGGCGAAGAAGATAAAAACGATATAAATAAAGAAAAAGAAAATCCGATAAAAAAAGAAAATGGAGTGAAAGCGAAAGAGCAACACAGCTACTCGAAGAAATTAAAAGACAAAAACGATATGGTTTGTGCGAATCTTCAGACGAATCTTCAGACGGTGGACCCAGTTCTGATTCTAAATGATTGGGAAAGCAAAGAATTTTTACGAATTTTACAAAACGATTACGAATTATGCAATCCTTCCAACAAAGCGAGTAAACGTCAAGCCATGAGACAAAAAATGGCTGTTCGAGGACAAACTTTTATTCCCAAAATGAATAGAAGAAAAGAAATTGACAACAACGAAATTAAAATATAGATGAAAGAAATTTTGACACGTTTTAATGCTGTAAAAATGTTAAAATGCGAACTTTTTTTGGATCACGAAAGACAACAAATAAAAAACGCTTTTCAAGAATACGTTTGTATAGAAATTAAACTCTTTGTCATAGAATATTTGTATCCGTATCCGAAATTTAACTAAAACGGAAAAGTCATCATAAAAAAAGAAAAAATGAAAGATAAAAATCAATCTATATCAGACTTTGTTTATAACAATTACGACGTTTTGAAAGAATATTTCAACTCTACTCGTTTTAAACTTTATCACGAAATTATAAATTATTATACTAATAAATTAATGCCATTCTACACTATACGACCTACAAAAACTGTAATTGATTTATTAAGACAACAGTTTGACGTTGATTATTGTCAAAAAGAATTGTATTTTTATGAAACATGAATAGATATAGACCTTATCACGAGCCTCCTTTATTAACTTTACGTAAAGTATTAGCCAAAAATGCTTACAACATGGATGTCTTTATTAAAAAATTAT
The DNA here is from genome assembly GCF_038396675.1 of Hydra vulgaris. Lineage (NCBI taxonomy): Eukaryota > Metazoa > Cnidaria > Hydrozoa > Anthoathecata > Hydridae > Hydra > Hydra vulgaris. The sequence goes on from NC_088931.1 coordinate 25,706,547, forward strand.
TACAAATGAACGAACAAGAAAACGAACAAGTAAACCTAGAATCTAAAGAAACAAACAGATCTGATTTGTCTAAGCTTATTCGGAGATACGATTTACCTTCTTCTCTTCAATATGACGATCCCATCAATCTAAAAAATCAAATTGCTGGTGAAGTGAGCTTTTAACAAAATTTAAAAGCTTTTTTACCTCTAGATACTATGCTTAACAGCAATATAGCTACAAGTTTAATCAGCGATCAAGAAAAATGGAAAACATATCTCAACGTGGGAGGAAATGCTTACGCTTTTAAATCCATTATAAATTTGAATAAACAAAGCGATTCAATGAAAAAATTGATCAAAGAAACAGAAACGAATCTTTAAGAATGATGAAAAATTTAGAAAGATTTTCTATTCAAGACACTTCTCTTACTACTACACCACCCACCTCTATTCAATCTACATTAAACACTTTACCGCGTTCTACTACTTTAAATACTATTCCATCGACTCATAAGAAAATTTATACTTTGACACCTCTTAAAAACTTTTTAATTTTTCACGAAACAGCCAATTCGAGCGAAATTTTAGAACAGCTTTATAGAATCGAATCTGCAAAAAAAAATTGTAAAATGTGTAAAAATCAAGTCAATTATTGCTTTGGATCACATCAAATTTCTATACGCGTTTACAAACCGAAAAGCAAAAAAGCCACTCTGAACAATTTGAAAATTTATATTTTATATCAAGCCAATGTCGTAGATGTAGAAGGATCCATAACTAGTATTATTAACAATGTCGCCAACTTTGCCTTTGAAAAAACAAACGATCCAAAACAATATTCCATTTATGTTAACAAATTTTTAACTTTACTCACCTCTTCTCACGTTGTAGCTTGCATGCGAATAGCAGCCGATTATTACCAAATAAGACAACTTTCTTTTGCCAAATTGTGAAGTTTTATTAAAAAATACAACATACCTTTCCGAAACAAAACTAAATTAACATCCGAAGGTGTATATGATGGCGCTCTAGCTCGAGATCCTTACACTGTCATGTTACACTTCTAGTTTTATAGAAAGGGAATCTATAAGCGATAAAATTTTTGGTGAAAAAAGAGCTTTTGAAATATTATCACATACGAAAGGCTTTGTTCAACAAAGATGTATACAATATGGCGAAATGTTTCGAGGTGACAAATTTGAAATTTTGAGAGAATACATTCAAGTGAACAGTTATTTACTACCCAATAAAGATATTTATATTCGAATGTTAAACAACTATAACGAAAACGCGTTAGTCAACAGACACATCGGAAAAACTATGCTCTATTTAACGTTCAAAACTTTTTTTAACCCTGTACCTTCTTTACCTTTTAGAGATGTAAAAGATGTAGTCCTATTAAAAGAAGATGTAGAGCAAACTTGTGCTAAAGGAGGCGCGTTGGGATTATTGCAACATATTAAATCCAATTCAAATCAGTTTTACAGCATAGAAAATACAATCAAAGAAAAAGGTTTACTCAAAAATTGATGATAATGGGTGCAATGTATAATTCTCAACTTGGTCGTTTAAATTCACTTTTAATATCTTATAAAAAATGTTTTGAAATGGATTCTAACAATATTGAAAATTTTGCCAACGCTTTAAAACTACTTACCCATTTTAAAAAAACAAATTTATTCACTCATCCGTTAACAAGATCTTCCTTATTAGAAAATCCTACACCCAAAAAAGAACCACGAACACGAGCATCCAATCCCTATTTAGCTCCAATAGAAACTAAAGAAGAAGAACCTAGTGAACCTACTGAGCCTACTGAAACACCTGAAACTGCTCCCGAATTATTAGGAGCTACTTACCTGAATCAATTACCACTTCTTTACCTGATGAAGCTAGTGCTTCAACTGAAACAAGTGAAACTCCAATATTAACTACAAAAGCTCGTTTAGAATTAAGAAGAAAACCAATAGAAACAAAATCGAGGAAAAAAGCGCTCTAACAAAATATTCCGACTAATAAAAAATGGACAATGTCTTGAGAGATACTATTGTAACTTTATTGAACATCAACTCACCGAATTATCGAGTCGTTTGTTTGGTTTGACAGACGTATCCAGAATTAAAAAAGTTTTGCTTCAATTTAAACACTTTAAAAAAAAATCCAACCGAATTGAAGTTTTATGAACAATTAAGAGCGCTTTTAGAAAGTTCCATTTATGCCAAATGCAACGGTCTTATAACAGCTTGGTCCCATGTTACTTTACTTTTTAAAAAACAACAGATGCTAACGTTAAAAAACAAGCGCCTCGGAAACCTTATGTTTACGAAACGCATCAATTTTCGTACTAGACCTCGGCAATATTTTCAAGCTGATTTGGCCGACATGAACAGTTTTAATTTAAATTTTGCTCCTCATCGACCCGAATTTTGTTTAGTTGTGGTAGATGAAGATCTAAAAAAGTGTATTTGAGAGTCACCAATAAAAAAAACTGCCGATAAAGTGCTGAGCAGTTTTAAACATATTTTTGAACACATTAAAAGAAACGATAAATCTACTTGCGAACCGATCAAGGGGGAGAATTTTTTGACAACAAAATTAAAGAATGGTGTTAGGAACAAAATTTTTATCATTTTAGTTCTAAAAAGTATGGAAAAGCTTACTTGGCCGAATCGGCAATAGGACGTTTAAAACAACTTTATCAAAAATTAAGAAAACAAGGCGAACTTCGAAAAACAATTGGAGTTTTTATATCGAGAACGTGAAACAAAAACTCAACGAAAAAGAAAGAGTGACGAGTGAAATCGCTCCAGAAGAATTGGATGCTGACGACGCCAAAGGTAAAGCTCTTCGTTTAGTCGATCAATACCGAGACGGCAAAAGAAGAGGTCATCATTTTCCAACATGTTACATCGAGTAGAAAAAGAATACAAAAACAAAAAATTAAAAATATCCAAACCTCTCCCCGTTGGAACCGAATGTTATTTAAAAAATATAAAATAGATCCCAAAGACACTTTTAGCAAATCGACTACTCGTATTCAACCCTAGTGGGACACTACCAAAAAAGTAATTATTATCAAAGTCTCTAAAAGCTTTAACCCTTCAGTAGAAAGTTATTTACCCGTTTATATTTATAAAGTGGGAGTACTAGGCGATTTAAATACAACATTTAAAGTAAAACGAAAAGATTTAATACCTATTAACGAAGAAGATAAAGACATTTATTATAAAAACTTTAGCGAATATGTTAATACTTTTTTAAAACCATTGAATAAAAGACTGCAAGAAAAAAAGAAAAAAAAAAAAAATGAACAATTGAACGTTTGACGATGTTTTAGATGTAAATAAATATTATTGTAGTACGTATTATTTTAGCCAAATTAAAAATAAAAATGAAGCTAGTGAGCATTATAATGCGTTAAATAATTTTAGTTTACCCCTGACTCCTAACGATATCAACAAACCTACTTTTAAAAATAATACCATCCTACATTTAACAAGCATGGATGTTCCTAGCAATTTAACTTGAGTAGATAAAATCCTATCCTTCTAAGAAAGCAATTATGGTTTAGAAATGGAATTCAAATCTTCTATCAAACAAATGTTAACAGACATTCAAAATAATATCATTAGCAATCCCACTAGTATAATTCCATTTTATCTCATAACAAAAAATGATGTTTTATACACCAATTTTCAAACTTTACCAGGTGACACATTTTTAAATTTTGATATTTTGGATATGGAAAAAATGTCATCGTTTCATCAAGAAGCAATAGCGAGTATATTGTCTTTAGCAAAAATTTTTGCTAATGGTAGTCCAAGTCCTTATCAAAACGATTTTTTAATTAGACGTTTAGAACTTTTTAATACTACTTTAAATAGAAAACTTTATTTTACTGACTTTTTTCTAAGTTATCAAAATAAGAATAATGCTATATCCAATCAATAATATTTAAATTTGAAGTATTTATTTGATTCTAATACACACTTCCGTTATGTAACTAAGAACGAAAATACTATCATTTCAAAATTAAATATAGATTCTAACATGAACATCAAACAATATATACAAGCCTATTTATACATTAGCGTTCCTAATTATAATTTTTTTTGGTATTATAAACCAAAAAGAAATGAATTTATTAATAATCCTTCTTGTCTTGACCCTATAAGATCGGGTATTAGAGACAAAACGAACAAAAGAGGACTATCCTAATTTGTTTTTTTCAAACAGAACAACCGCAGATCAATACACTGATCAAGATTTTACATTTCTACTTCAATATGATTATCTTTCTTAAAAATCAAGATATGATAATTTATATAACTTCTCTTTATCAACTCGAATAAGCAAAAATTTTCTCCTTTACATATATCATCCAAAAAAAGCTCCAGGTGATATAGCAAATCTAACACCTTAAAGAGAAATCATTTTAAACAATGTGGAAGAAACTTTTGTGCGTCCTATTATTCATGTCATGGTAACACTGAATATGGCGGAGCCATATTTCAGTGTTACCATGACATGAATAATAGTTCAAAACTCTCCGACAAGTCCTATTATTCCAGACACACGCGATACTAATATTTTATCCGTTTGTTTAGATATTTATATTAATATTTTACCTACTACAGAAAGCGTATAAACAACTAAAATGAAACATGTTGTACAATGACAAATTGCTTTTTTTTATTAAAAATAATGACCAACTCAAACACAATAAAATCTGAAGGAAATATATATATAATATAGAAACCGAACTCGTTGATATTCCTATAAAAATTAAATCTTTATGGAAAATTTGAAACGATCATTTCAATGTTAAAGACACTAACGGAAACTATACACAAGAAAAAGTGACCTTAGAAGTTTTTGTAGAAATCTTTAGACTTGCCATTATAGGAGCGTATGGAAATATAGCAACAAAATTCCTTTACGTTTATGGAACAGGTATAGGTGTTGAACCTACGGAAATCTTTACAAGTTTTTATCAAATATTTTTTTCCGAATACAAGTCAAAGAAATTATTATTGATTGACTTTAAAGAACATACCATTATTATCTTTACCAATACCTTTTTTTAACGTTGAACGAATCATATGGCCTGAATGAGAATTAAAAATGTTAGACGTTTTTACTGAAAGTATAAACTATCAACTACCTAACAATTTACTCAAATTAAACTTAAACAATATCACTTTTTCTGACTTTGTCTATGAGGGATCTTATCGTTATACTTACAATAAACTAAAAACAAGTCAAGAATATGAAATCGCTTCTTGCATTCCTAAAGACGGGTTAAATAATTATTACACTTTTAGGTGTTTGCCATCCTTTGAAAGACGATTATCATCACCGATACAAATAAGTAAAGCCTTAATTAATTCAAATAATTCTCTTTATTTTGAAATGAAAGCAAATAACATTTCTCCATATCATCGACAATTTGAAACATCTATTACTTTCAATCTTTACCTTCCAATTTGCCTGACGATATTTATAAATTAATTTCAGCAAATTTGAGTTTAATAGCAAAATACAACGCGGAAACATTTATTGAAATTTTGCTATATTGCGAACAAACCAAACCCATTTTTTTAAATACCATCAAAGTACCTCTTGCCACAACAAGTACTTTAGAAACAGTTACTACACCGATTCATAAAACATGGTTAAATATTGTCAAAGCCATTTTACAAGGAAATAATCCAACAGAATTGATATTTTAATGCACTTCGCTTAATGGTCAATTTATTTATCAAAAAAAGAACGATGGCACTATTGTACAAAATTAGACAGACATTTTACCTTTAAAAAATATTCATTTTAAAAATGTATCAACCTGTTGGAAACAATCCTATACCTTATACTTTACTTTTACAAAGAGATCAATATGGTTTAACTCAACAAATCAATCCTTTTATTATGCAAGTCGATCAAATTATGACCAACGCTATGTCACTAGATTTTAAAATTCGAAAAAAAAGACTAGCTCTCTTAAGATGTGCTCCCGCACAAATTAGTAACTTTAATAACACCGTTTTCAATTTTTCTACTATTACAGACACTTACATTTTTATCAAATGTGATTAAGCTGTTCAATGTAATAATGTATATGAATAAAATTTATGTTCCCGGAATTGCTGCTTTTTTTAACTTGTTAGGCTAGTCCAATCCTACTCAAGTCACCACCAAAGTTGATTTTACTAAAAATTGCAATACTTCTATCAAGGACAATTATCCACCTTTGATATCAACGATGTGGACGACTGGAAACGAACAAGATGGTCGTTTCTTCATTCAAAAGCTGAACCGCTTACCTAATAATCTCAGTTCTACTGTTTTTTTAATCCTCCGTTAAAGATTCAAATGGTTACGTTTTACAATTAACTAGTTTGATTAGTATAAAATAATGTCTTTTATTTTTTATTATGATTAAGAAAATATAAAAAAGAAAAAAAAGTTGTTACTTATTTTTTTTCACTCTCTATTTTGAAAAAATGGGTCTCTTTTGTGCCGAAGGTAGATATCATAAAAATTTAGTCAATTTCGAAAACAAAATGATGCAAAAATCAAAAATAAATCCTAAAGACAATTCAATCAAATTAAAAATCACATGCAACAATTACAAAATCAACTCACTCAATACTCTACTAAATCTTAATTGTTAAACATGAAATCCGAATTGGATGAAATCAAAAAAATGGAAAATAAAAAAGAAGAAATACAAGGCAAAAAACCTCCCAAGAAAATGAAAAAAAATGTACAAATCAAATCCAAACCTAAAAAACGAAAGTATTCAGAATCTGAAACCGAAAGTTCAGAAGAAGAAGAAATTGTTGAAAAAAAACCTAAAAGCAAATTTACTACTTTACACATTTGTTCACAATGCTTTTAAGAAGTCAATGCAGTCGACAAATTAAACGGTTTATGTAGAAACTGTATTATCCAACAAAGTATTATCAAACAAAGTCCACTTATGAAGAATAATAACGAAAAAAAAAATTGAATAAAAAAAGTTTAATTAAACTTGGTTACACTCGTGCTTTAAAAGACGTAAGAAACAAAAAAATACCATTTAAAAAAAACACTTTAGAATCAGAAGATGAATAAATATGAAAAATTATGTTTTTCTTTTTTTAAAAAATTGGTTCATTAGCTAAATATATCAGAGATGCTGACGGCAATCGCTATACACCCAATACAAACGGTCATGTTACTATTGAAGATGTTTTAGCGCAAGCCGACCACGAAAATCGTTTATTGCAAGTTAAAGCTATATTGAATGATAAATATCCTGGTTTTCAAACAGCTCAAGCTCAAGATGAAGTCATTGCTGTTAATAATCAAAACTTTTCTTATGATCTTACTTCCGACATGGCTAATTTAGATTCTTTTACCACTATACTTAACGAATGGACGTATTCACAAGATTGGTATTTGGATTTTGATTTATTTCTTTATAAAAATTTAAGCAAACAAACAAGATTTACACCTACAACAGACGATAAATAAGCAAAAAAAGTGTGTCTTTCCAACAACTTTATTCATGCTTTAACTAAAACTGTCAAATTTTATCCCAATTATCAAAAAATAATACTACTTGTGCAAACAACGCTTTCGTTCTTATGATCCTTTTAGAGCAATGCTAATTAAAAAAAGTTATATAAAACCTTTTAGAGAATTGATGATTAATCCTAATTTAGGTTTAACAGAAGACACTGAAAATGCTACAAACCCTATAAATGATACTGAAACCAAATTATACTGTGTTGAGAGGTCGAATGAGTCCTAATGGACTCATTCGACCTCCCAACACAGCTGCAGCACCTTTTCCTGCAACTGCTGGTTATCAAGCAGCACTAAAAGATAGATATAATGCTTTCATGACTGGAGAAAAGGGTTGTAAATTTAGAGTACCTTTGAGTTTATTGTGCGAAGTTTTTCAAATGAAAGAATATTTTGGAAAAAATAAACAAATTAGATTAGAACTTTATATTGAAAACGATATGAATCATCTATTAGAATGGGTAAGACTTATTACAGACGCTGACATTAGCGCTTGCTAATGTGGAAGTGGCTATAAAAAACCCAATGATTTATTGCAATACGTATAGACTCGAACCCAGCTTGCCTTTGGAAAAATCATTATATCTCAACAGTAAAAAAGACGAAATGTATACTTTACTACGTATAGCTCACTTCGAACAAGTTGTCACCAAAGTAGAAAATGTTGCAGAAGTCACTGTCAATTTGGGAAGTATAAAAACAGCAGATCTTGTACCCCACAGCATTATATTTTTTGTTAATTCAAAAAAAGAAAGCCATCATTTAAGCAAAGGTTGTTTTACACCGGTTGAAATGGCATGCAACATTATTAAAAAAATCACCCTTTATAATTACAGAAGAACATTTGTTAACTCATCGGGTGATACAACTGAATACGATTTAACAAAGCAAGACGATCAATGGTCAATTTGGAGAAGTTATGCTTCCTGGTGTAAAGGAAATACACCCTCTACTTTTAATATTAACAATATTGCAGATTTTTATAATAGTGATGACAAGAGTTTTTTGAGACATCCTAAATTGTACTTTAGTACTACTAACACAACCGAACCTTTAGTCATTAACACCACCAGCAATTTTAATTTTATCAACGATAAACCTCCTGCTACAATTGCTGGAATTAATTCGTTTCAAATCAATGTACAATTTAAAGAACAATTTAAAGGTGTACTTGTCATGTATTTGGAATATCCAGCTCAAATTGTAGAAAGCGGTTCAGGAGACGACACTGAACTCAACTATATTCCTACCATATTTAAATCGTCTTAATTTGTTATAAAAAACATTTTTAGTTTTATTAAACGAACCCTATTTGTATTCATTATTTTATAAGCAAACGACTGTATATTTCTAAAAAAAATCTTAAAAATCATAAATCTTGTTTTTTTATTTCTTGTGTTAATGGCTCGCAGGCGTACAAGAAAAAGCGGTCGTCGTCGTCGACATCATAGAGTTAGCGCACGTCATCATAGAGGGAAAGGAAAATTTTTTACCAAAGTTAAAAATTTTGCTAAACGTCTACTAAAATTAAACGTAGGAGGTCACGCTTTGGATTATCTTCAAAAACAACGCAATGCGTTAAAAAGTTTTGTTGCATTGCTTGTAAAATAAAAAACAGTTCATGTGAAAAAAGAATGAGGGGAAGAGTTTATTTACCTCCATTAAAAGACGCAGGTAGAAAGCGATTAAGAAGACAAAGAAAATTTAAAGTTTACCAAAAGAGAATTCGAGGTGGAGAATTACGACAAATCAGTCAAAAAAAGGATTTTAAAAAAGCGTTTTCTTTGATTCCAGCGTTTAAAGGTTTGTCTAAATTTTTTTGACCCGATTAAGAGATTTAGCATACACTTTAAGAAAATTTTAAAGTTTACCCTTGGTATGTAGCTTAAAAGAAACAAATGCAAAAAACTAAATTTGATCATGTTAAAGAAACATAACTTTACAATATATATTTACTTTAACCGTCCATAAACATGTCGTAATGCATAGAAATAGAGGAGAAGGAAGAGTTTGATTACCTCCGTTAAAAAGCGCAGATAAAAAACGTTTAAGAAGACATTAAGGAAAACGATGCGTGGTAAATTTCTTCCATTGTTAGCCGCAGTTTTAGCACCAACTTTATTATCGTCTCTTATACTGCGATAAAAAAATGTATAAAAAAAAGACATAAAAAAAGACATTATAAAAGACATTATCAAAAACATAGAACAAGACGAATGCGTGGAAAATTTTTTGGACCTCTTTTAGGAATGGTATCTAAAGCCGTTTTACCCTCCTTTACTAGCGCTCTTCTACCTACCATTGGTTAAGCTGTTTTGGGTGGAGCTATCTCATGTGGAATTTCTTACGGAATTAATAGAATTGGAAAATAATATTTATAATATATAATATATAAAAATTTTGCAACTCCTTTTTTATTATTTTATTACAAATATAGAATTCCAACATTGTTCCAAGTAATATGAAAACTCCCAATAACGCTTTAAATAAATATCCTCCCACTACAATAACAATAAACAAGCTCAAAAGTGTTAATATTGTCACTATTTTTGCTTTATTAATACACTTCAAAATATCGAATACAATTCCGATGCGAGTCATGCGTACCACCATTATCTATTGGAGGATCAGGTTTATAAGGTTGAACTACTGCCACTGTCGTTGGAGTTTGAAATTGTTGTAACGGTTTGTTTTTTGATTCCATTCGATATGAATCTATTTTTTATTTTTTTCACTCTTTATATACTTTTTGCCACGCTACATTAAACAAAATAAAATTTCTCTATTTTATATACGCATGCGCGTTACCTTTTTTTTTGGTCTTTTATTTTCGTTTCTCGGGCCTTTTTTCTCGCCCGTTTTTCTCGCTCGTTTTCTCGCTTGTTTTCTCGCTCGTTGATTTTTTCGGACGGTTTCTCGTTTTCTCGCTTTTTCTCGGTTTTTATCGCTCGGACGGACGGTCTCTTAAACTGGACACACTTTTGCAACATACAATATCATCAATTATAAGTTAATTAAATCAGATATAAAAAAAGTAGTGTACTTGTGTTTTATGTGAATATAGACTTCTTCTTTCAGAAATTTTTATTTTTCGAAGTATAATATAACTTGCGCTAATTGGTATCTTTTTAAACTAAAAAAGCATTGCACTCAAAATGCTGAAATCATGTAATAAGATAGAGTATGGGTCTTTAATTTTTTTTTTGGTGATTGCCTATATATAGAACTTTGCCAGTAAAAGTTTCATAATTTATTTTAACTGTCTACGCTACTTTCTATGCCTACAAAGTTAATGTAATTTATCGTATTTTTTCAAAAAAGTGAAGTTTTAACAGGCTGCTGCAAGTGCTAAAATAACTTTTAACAAATAACTTTAATTTTTCGCACAAGTGGTTACACTAAAGCAACACAAAATTGGCACAGTTTGTCTGTTGGTATTGGACTGTAGCACATTAATGTTTCCAAGACGTTTTCTAATATTGTGTTATGTAGCAACTACGAGGTACAAGAACTTAAAACTGTTTAAAATTAGTCAAAAACACTTACAAAAACAGATAATTTGGGTGAAAAACTGTTACCCTAAAAAATTTCAGGTGATCATCTATTTTATTTAAAAAGTTATGATCTGGTAAAAATCAAGAAAATCTACTGTAAGCTCCAGATACTCAAATTTTTCAGATTTTGGTCAATATTAATTCATTTGTAACTTTTGAACGGTTTGGTCAATCAAGCTAAAATTTTCAGGATTGTGTTTTTTTCATAAAGCCGTAGGTGGTCGAAATTTAAAGGAAATTTGAGGTGGTACCCTGGGGACCATTAGGTGATTTGATATGGAATGACCCTTTTGTTGAACATTTTTACAAACCTAATAAAATTAAACAAAAATTTACTAAAAGCTAATTAACAACATACTGCCTTCAGCCATCGAGAACTTATTAATGTTATCTAATTTTGGTACTTTGTTTCCTTTTTTCTTATCCTCACTGAAAGATAAAAGAACTTTGCTTCAGGCTCCAAAATCGGTTACTGTCGAAAGCAAGTGTGGTGGTCAAAACTGTTATTTTGGTCTTGATACTGCTATACAAAAAGCTGTTTCTGCAGATAGCATAAGGCTTTGCTATCAGTATAGCTAACAGTTCGTTTACTTATTCACATGAGCAGCAATGCTCTACTACCATTTCGCCAGTTTATAATTAAAAGAAACATCGTTTTTTCAATTTCTTCTCAAAAAAACACATTGTCATTGTCACTTTGAGACAAATAACCGTTAAGATTTTCTTCACTTTTATTATGGCTTTTCAAATTTTTGTCTTCTTCTACTTAACTGATATTTTGTATAAATTTTGTTTTGTCATTACTTTTTTCAACTTTCTCTGCTTCACTACTGGAAGGTGATTTTGCCAGAGCCAGAACATTAGACTGGCATTTTTGCCAGTTTCTTAATAAGCCATTAATTTCTTTTGTTGTAAGAGCAATTAGAAATTTGAATACTAAATAAAACGTTTTCAAAAGTTCAAAATTCAAAATTTCACACATAAACACCTCTGTTTTGCACATTATACTAAAATATTCCTTTAATTACCTTTTTGCTTTAACTGTTTTTACTTTAAGCACCAAATCAACGGACGGCTTTTTTATAATAAGGTTTTTTTGTCAATTATGATTTAACGATGAAACAACGTTAACTAAACAACGTTTAAATCGTAACGTTGTTTTAACTTTGATACATAGTTGAACAACGTTGAAACAACGCTTCAACCAAATTTCGACGTTGAAACAACGTAGAGATGCCGGCTGGGATAATTATTAAAAAGAATCCGTGTTTTGTTATGTATCATTGTTTTACACAGCTTTAATTACAAACAAACATACTTTTTTGTTTATAATCAAAGCTAAAAGTGTTAGTAAAAGAATCAATAAATTAGTAAAATGAGAACTCGAATTAATATTGATATATATGTGTGTGTGTGTGTGTGTTTGTTTATGTGTGTGTGTACTTATTTGATAATATATTTTAGGGACCCAGCTGGCATCTCTACATTGTCTCAAAGTTTTTCAACTATGTCTTAACGTTAAAACAACGTTACGGTTTAAACGTTTATTTAACGATGTTTCAACGTTACATCAATGTTGACAAAAAAACTTAATTATAAAGAAACCATTCGTTGATTTAGTAAAATTAGTTAAAGCAAAAAAGTAGTTAAAAACAATATTATTGAATAATATGCAATGCACGGGTGTTTATGAGTGAAATTTTGATTTTTTAAATTTCAAAAACGTTTTATTTAGTATTCAAATTTCTACTTGTTTTTACAATAAAAGAAGTTAATGGCTTATTTAAGAAACTGGCGAAAATGCCACTCTAATGCTCTAGCTCTGGCAGAATCATCTTCTAGTAGTGAAGAAGAGAAACTTGAGAAAAATAATGAAAATTTAAAGTTAACGCAAAACATAAGTCAAGTCGAAATAGACAAAAGTTCGGAAAGCGATTATGAAAGTGACGAATTTGTTTATGATTATTAGTCTCAAAGGGACCATGACAATGTGTTTTTCTCAGTAGATATTGAAAAAAAACGATGCTTTGTTTAATCATAAACTGGCGAATAGGTAGTTGAAACGTTGAAATTTGCTTGAAGGGTTGTTTCAACGTTGTTTAACTAAGTATCAACGTTAAAACAACGTAACGATTTAAACGTTGTTTAATTAACGTTGTTTCAACGATAAATCAAAGTTGACAAAAAAACCTAGTTATAAAAAAGCCGTCCGTTGAATTGGTGGTTAAATAAAAAATAGTTAATGCGAAAAAGGAATAAAGCAATATTTGAATATAATGTGCAAAACAGAGGTGTTTATGTGTGAAATTTTGAATTTTGAACTTTTAAAAACGTTTTTTTTAGTATTCGAATTTCTACTTGTTCTTACGACAAAAGAAATTAAAGGCTTATTTAAGAAACTGGCAATAATGCCACACTAATACTTTACCTCTGGCAGAATCATCTTCTAATAGTGAAGAAGTGAAAGTCAAACAAAATAATGACAATTCAAAATTTACACAAAATATCAGTTAAGTAGAAGAAGACAAAAATTCGAAAAGCCATTATGAAAGTAAAGAATTTCTTTATGGTTATTTGTCTCAAAGTGACAATGACAATGTGTTTTTCTCCGAAGAAATTGAAAAAAACGATGTTTCTTTTAATCATAAACTGGCGAAATGGTAGAAGAGCACTGCTGTTCATGTGAATAAGTAAACGAGCTGTTAGCTATACTGATAGCAGAAGCCTTATGCTATCTGCAGAAACAGCTTTTTGTTTACCAGTTTCAAGACCAAAGTAGCAGTCTCCAAAATTAGTTACTATCAGTAACTGATTTTGGAGACTGAAGCAAAGTTCTTCTATCTTTCAATGAGTATAAGAAAAATAGAGACAAAGTACCAAAATTAGATAATGTTGATAAGTTATCAATAGCTAAAGGCAGTATGTTATTATTTATTCTTTAGTGAATTTTTATTTAAGTTCATTAGATTTGTAAAAATATTCAACAAAAGTTCTTTTGTGAAACTATTTTAATTCATAGAGTTTTAAAAGAGAGTGTTATATGTACTTACTAATATAAGAAATAAGCTACGAAGACAAAACACAGTGACCAAGCCAGCTTATAATAGTGAATTTATAAGCCAAATAAGGTTTATTTCGTCAATAGCTAAATTTGATGAAGTGGACAAAATATTTTATGACAAAAAAAAACACAATCATCATGGGTGAGTTTTAATAAGTATTTTTCAAAATAGTTATATCTTTTAGTTTCAGGGTATTTTTTAATTTTATGTCTACAGCTTTATGTCAAAACTCATAAAAACTTATAATTGTATATATTAGAGCCATGGCTTTTTATTTGATAATATAATTTCAATGGTTTAAGGGCAATTGATGTTTAATGCTCACAGTTTCATTTTCATTAATATGATTATAAAACATTATGAGTGAGGTTAGGATAATACATTATGAGCAAGATTATGCAATTTTTACAACCAGATGCCATTCCTGGTATTAACTTGTTATTCAGGACTGATTATTTTTTTCTTGTTATACTACCAGAAGTTTACCAAACCAGGTTTACAGGCTCCTCTTACGATGAAATTGAGAGTTTTATATCCAAGGAATAATTTTATTAATAAATTTTAGCAGAACAAATAAAGTGATTTTAATTAAATGTCATTTTTATCAGTCACTTAAAAATATACGATTGTTTGTATAAAGATAATTAAAATTTCAAACAATAATATTAGCTTTACATATTGTTTTTTTATGTTGAATCAATTACAATTGGTTTAATTATCTTTAAAAGTCAGAATTAATTTATTTAGAAAAAAATTTGTTTGATAATGAGTTCAATTTAAGTGTGTGAAAAAAAAGTTAATCTTAGTTCTCACATAATTAATATTAATAATTTTAGTTCTCATATCTATTAAAATTTAGAATATTTTCTAACAATTTTATGGCCACCAAGAATTTGAAAGGAAAGGTGGAAAAATTGCTTAAATGCACTAATTTATATGGTGCTATGAAATGTATACCTTTATAAAATGTATAAAACTTTTTCATTTTTATTTACAGCTTCTTCTATTGAATACGATGGAGCGACTGAAACTTTAATTGATGGCATTTTGTTTGACTTCCTAAAATATGCTCCATTTCGAAAAGGTGGCGAAAAAGACAAATTATATTGATTGGTATAAATACTTACATATATTTCAATAAAGAAATATTTTCTTTTTTTCAACTAATATTTTGATTTCAGTGTTAATTCAATATCAATATTATGAAAAAAACCTTGGATTGAGTTGATGTTTTAAGTAAGGTAAGAAAAGCCGAACTGATATAATGTTTCTATTTTTAATAAAAATGATGTGGTATTAAAAATTGGTATTAATATAATGCTTATTAGATGAAGATGAGTAAACAAT
Organism: Hydra vulgaris; assembly: GCF_038396675.1. NCBI lineage: Eukaryota > Metazoa > Cnidaria > Hydrozoa > Anthoathecata > Hydridae > Hydra > Hydra vulgaris. The sequence continues at coordinate 25,722,063 of NC_088931.1, forward strand.
AAGTTACAAGTTATTTGTTGATCTTAAAAATTGTTTAAATGATAATATATTATTTATCAAGATGTTTTCTCTTTTAATTTTTGTTGCTTATATATTATCAATCAAACTTAGATATTGTTGAGGGTTGTTTTATAAAACACCTTATATTATGTTTTATATTAATAATAAATATTATCTATTTTTGTTTAATATTCTGTATTACTCTTATGTAGATATTTATATTTTAGCAATCTGGGATTAATTCATTATTTTCCTTATCTCTGCATTATAAAAGAATAGTAAATATATTAATAAATATGAATTTAAAATATAATAAATTTATAAAATAAAGAAAATCATATCTTTACTAATAATGTCTACTAATATTATTGTTTAGCAAGAATTATGGTTATAAAATGTCAAGATTTAGCTAGTTTAACTAGGCCTATTAGTACACTTAAATTATGGTTTCTTAATTTTTTTATTAGTTCATATAATATTTTCAAAATTTAATATGTGGAAAAAAGCTGTTTGTAATAAAGATTTACAAAGAGAAGAAGGTGTAATTCCATCTTATTGGATAGTGATAAAACTGTTTATTGGCCTCCAGGTAAAAAGCATTGACTGCACTAAAATACTGAGAAGAATTGGCTTAAGTTTCCACAAATAAACACTAAGTTCTCTTCAGTTATTACATCTATATGTTACAATTATTATTTTTTTAATAATGTGATAAGAAGATATATATATATCTTCTTAAAATAAATCAATTACAATTAGTGTGTGGAACATCTTCAAATGATAGAATACACAAAAGAATGCTAGGTAATCAAGAACAGTATTGGACTCTTACCTCATTTATAATCAGGGTAACCACAGTTCCTCTGAAATTCTCTAAAGTCCGCTTTTGTCAAAAACCACGTCTAAAATTGTCTATTATCCTCTAAAAAGTTTAAAACTTGATTAAAGCTCCTTTTTAACTCCTCTTTTTTATTCCTTGATGGGAGTTTAATGTCAAAATACCCATTCTTGGTCTGCAAAACTGGTTAACGCCTGAAAGTGCAAGTGACTGCAAAAAATTGCTTTAGTAAGTGCATGCTATTTAACATAAAAGATGACATTATTGACCTCTGTCAAAGCCCCATAAGTTTAAAAACATGGACATTAAACCTAAATAAAAACGAAAAAATCCTCTAAATTAGATGCAAAATCTTTTTTAAAATCCTATTTTTCTTATGAAAATTTTATGTGGCTACCCCAATAATTATTTTTCAATTTTAGAAAAATTTAATATCTTGATTATTAATTTATTATGAAAAAAGATTGTTTAATTTAAATTAAATATTTGAAAAAATTATTCATAATCATCTAAGAGCAGGGCCGTTTTGAACGGGGGTGTAGGGGGTGTCCCACCCACTAAAAGCTGTCATATTGGCATTTAAGTTGGCACATTATAGCAAGTTTTGAATTATAGTTGACAATTTGCAAATATTGAGGTTCTTTTTTTTTTTTTTTTGCGTGGTCCAGTTGACAAAAAATACATAAAATACCCATCCCCCATGAGAGGTTACTTTGGGACGGCCCGTCTAGCAGTTATATTAGTTATATTATCTTTTAATAATTTAGAATATTTCTAAAATTTTTATGGCCTCCATGGATAGGAAGGGCAAAGGAAAAATATATTTAAGAATACTAATTTATATGGCGTTATAAAAGGTATACCTTTATTAGTTATAACACTATTCCATTCATTATATTATTTCCAAATCTTCCTTTTTTAATTTTTTTTAATATATTATTTACAGCTTCTTCTAATGTATTCAATGGAGCAAATGAAACTTCAGTTAATGGAATTTGTTTGACTTTCTAAAATACGCTTCATTTCAAAAAGGTGATCGAATAGAGAAAAAATTTGTGCAGATTTTACTCAATTATATGTAAATATATGTAATACTTAAATATATTTTTCAATAAAACAAGTTTTATCTCTTTTGTTAATCATACTATTTTAACTAACCTGAAAAAGTTTTAAATAGTCTAAGTATAGACTATGAGTAGATTTAATGTCCATAATATGTCTTGATAGTGTAATAGAGATGCTCAACAACACGATTGGACATGCATAGTACGTTTTGATAGTGATCACAGTTTTTATCAACGGTTTCTGTGATTACAAAATGCTTTTTAACAGTCGGTCTAATATTGATAAATCAACGTTAAAAAAACTGTCATTCTAAACGTTGTTTCAAAGTACATAGAACGTTATTGTAACGTTTTTTTGCGTCGAATCAACGCTAATATAATGTTTGAAGTTAACGTTGATTTGTTGTTGATAAGTCGACGTTGAAAAAAACTCTCATTCTAAACGTTGAATTAACGTAAATTCAACGTTAGGTTTCAACGTTATTTCAAGGTTGTTTGCCGGCTGGGAAGTGTATAAACTGCGTACGCATATCTATATATCTGTATATGTGAATATGTAAACTTATGTATGCACTTATCAATATAAAATTTTTTTTAATTTTTTAAAGCCCTTCTTTTAACTTTATTTTTAACTATATTTTTTTTACTAGTCTTTTTTTTAGCTATATTTTTAACTATAACTTTGTTATGTTTTTTTTATCAGTTTTGATTTTTTGATAGTATTACTTAAATTTTAAATACTTTTTTCTCATTTTTTATCTTTTTTTGTTGTTGTTGTTTTTATTATAATTATTGTTATTATTGAAATTATTATATTTAATTTTATTATTGTTTTTCTTATTTTCTTGCTTTCTATTCAATTAATTGTTTAATGTTATTGTTAGTTGCTACGTTTTATCAGTTTTTTAAACTGTAACTGTCCAACATTGTACATAAAGCTACTTGTGTTTATAAAAACATGTAACTTATTATTATTTTTATCATTATTATTTTTATTATTATTATTGTTATCATTATTATTATTAGTAATGTTTTTCTCTATTTTTATGTTGTGATTTTAATGTTTGTTTTTGTATATATTATTTTTATTAATAATAAAAATTATTTGGAAAGGTGTAGTGGTTGCAGATATGTCTATGGATTTTCATTTATTAAATATATATATATATATATATATATATATATATATATATATATATATATATATATATATAAAAGTATTCAGTCGTTATTATTATATCTATTCGTTTATAGGAATAAAAGTATTGATTGTTTTATCATCACGGATAATGCAATAGAGAAAAATTAATGAAGCAGTTATTTATTTACTGTGTAAGAAAGTACAATAGAAACAAATGTAAAACAAATGATTGTATCAGATAATAAATTTGTTTCGAAAACATTTCTATAATCAATAATACTTACAAGTTTTGTAAATAAAATCAGTTTATCTGATTTTTAGTTTAAAAAAAAAATGTTGAAGTTGTCTTTTGACATGTTTAAGGCTGATGGCCAGCAGACTTCAATTAAAGTTTAATTTGGTTGGTTTGAAGAGAAAATCAACTGTTAAATTATCTATGGAAGGATAAATATTTACAAAGCTATAATTGATAGGATATTATTTTGATTTTAGTCTTGAAGTTTAATTTGAAGTATTTATTTCTCTTTAATAACTGGCTGTTAAAAATATATAAATTTAGTTTAGTTCACAAAAAATAGGTGTAAAACTTTCCTTGAACAAATTAGACAATAAAAAAATCAGTTAACATAAAAATTGCAAATTTCAAGTATTCATATGAAATTATTTAAATTGAAAATTTGCTTTTCTCTTCTCTACAGTTTTATTTGCTTGACTAAATTTGAATATTTTTGCATTTATTTTCTAGAGTCAATTAACCCAGTGGGCACCAAACGTCGAACCAACGTTGGATTTAGGATAGGTTATGTTGGGCGACGTCGACCAACAATATTTAACGTTGTAATAACGTTATTTTCACTAACGTTATTTTTCATCAGAATTTCAACGTTGTACTAACTGCGGTTTTGTAACGCTTGTTTTATAACGTTGTAGTAACGTTGTAATAATATCGGCAACACTAACTCCAATTATCATAGGAAATGCAACGTTGAATTAACGTTGGTTACACTAACGTTTTTTTCATCCGAATCACAATATTGTGGTAATATTAGTTATACTAATGTTATTTCTCATCTGAATTACAACATTATGGTAATATTTGTTACACTAACGTTATTTTTTATCATAATCGTAACATTGTGGTAACGTTAGTTACACTAACGTTTCTTTTCATTGAATTACAACGTTATAACAACTTCGGTTATACTAACATTTTTTTAAAATCAGAATTATAACGTTTTGTTAACATTGGATGAAGCGGACTTTTTTTCGTTGCAATTACATTTAGTTAATTAAAGTATTTTTTGTCAACATGCATTTTCTCTTGAGTCGCATTTTGCGGCAAATGAGGAAATCCATATATAATTTTAATTCATATTAGTAAAACTAATTACATTATTCGAAAACACGCGAATAAATGTTTACATTTCAAAAAGAAATTAGATAACTTTTTTTAACCAAAAAATGTATGCTTTGTTAGCAAGAAAATTTTTAAATTATTACTCATTTACATCAGGAAAATTTATTAAATAAAAAGTCTGAATTAATTTCTAAATGTAGGCACGAAAATAAACACTTCTTAAAAAATTGTAAAAACAAAGGACTAAATTAAACTATCCCTATTCCAAAGAAATTTATTTAATAATTACTTTCTGTAACTTCCCGTTAACCGAAATAATTTTGTAATTAAAATATTTTTTATAATAATTTATAACTTCCTGTAAAAATCTTTTTTCTATAAATTGAATTTTTTTTGAGATTTAGTAACTCTTCCTGATAATCCAGCAATGGTGAAACTTCAAGTTGAATGTATATATAGACACGAGTATGTGCTATATATATATATATATATATATATATATATATATATATATATATATATATATATATATATATATATATATATATATATTCAGTGCTGGGAGTATTTTAGTGCTGTTGTATGTTTTTGTAAATCGACGTTTTTAAACAGTTTCTTTTTATTTTGTTGTCAAACTTGTTGTTTATTGAACGTTAACCTTCAGCTAAGTAGATCTACTCAAACGTTTAACAAGCGTTAGAATAACGTTAAGCAACTTTTGAATGTTGTTAATCCAATGGAGTTCGATGTCAAAACGTCAAGATAAAATGTTATAATTATTATCTTGACGAATAACGTCAAGATAAAAATTAAAATATTTCGTTTTAGCGTCTAAATTACAACGTTAGCTAACGTTAGCAAAACTGACGTCGTCAATCTTTTCCATTTCCAACATTAACCCAATGCCAAACCAACCTAAAAAGCCACATTAGAATGTTGTTATACCAACGTTGCTCGATGTTAATGCAACATTTATTAATGTTGGAAAAACATTGACGAACATTATAACATCGGTCTTCGTCCAAATTATAACGTTTGTTAATGTTAGCAAATCTGACGTCGTCCATCCTTTCCAATTCCAACGTTAATCCAACGTTAATCCGACCAAAAAAGCAACGTCATTTAACGTTGTATCAACGTTGTTGTGCCCGCCTTGGTAAGCTTTATTATGCAAAAGCAACAGACAAAGAAATTCGTACATACCTGTGAAATAGAAAGTGACGTTGAGTTAAACGAAAATGAAGGTAGTTGCAAAAATGACAAGTAAATTACCCTCTTACCCCAACTTGTAAAGCTTTTTAAAAATACATTTTAGCAAATTTTTTAAAAGTGTTATCTTTCGAAAACGTTTAAAAACGTAACATAAATTCAACGTTGTTTTTTGTGATGTTGAATCAATGTTGATATTTCAACGTCATTTTTTTGTTTCCAAATCAACAATTAAATCAACGTCTTTAAATCAACACATTTTCAACGTTGAATCAACGTCAAAATGCTTGTTGGGTATATATATATATATATATATATATATATATGTATATATATATATATATATATATATATATATATATATATATATATATATATATATATATATATATATATATATATATATATATATATATATATATATTTGAACAACTTTTAAAAGTATTCTACACAATAGAGTGCTCAATGTTCTTAAAAGAGCAGAGCAATTATATATTAGTAGAAAATCCCTTAAATAAATTTTTTTCAAAGATTCATCAGATTTCTGATGAATCTTTGTTGATGAAACACAGTGTCAAATGGAAAAAAATTTAGTTTAGTGATTTTCTACTAATATATATATATATATATATATATATATATATATATATATATATATATATATATATATATATATATATATATATATATATATATATATATATTAGGCACCAGCAACTTTTGGTATTAGTTTACTTCAAGCTGGAGTAGATAATTTAAAACAAAATAAGGTTTAACTCAAAAATAAAAAATTCTAAAGTTAATTAGAACCTATTTTATTTTAAACATGAGTTTTAATATTTTGACTTTCGTTGAATATATATTATGACATTCGTTGAATATATTATGACATTGGCGTTAAAAAATCTAAACAAACCAAAATAAAACAGTAAATCAAAGCCTGCGGAAGCATTTTACTTACTGCTATATGTGTTAAAGAGTTACTAAATCTATAATATATATATATATACATATATATATATATATATATATATATATATATATATATATATATATATATATATATATATATATATATATATATATATATATATATATATATATATATATATATATATATATATATATATATATATGATGATGATAAGTCTATATTGGAAAACTGCGTCAAGAGACCTTTTTCGACACGTCATGAAGAAAAATTTAAGAGACCGTTAATTCAAAATTTAAGAGACCTTGATCTGTCAGGAAAAAAATTTAAGAGACCTTTTTTCGTCATAAAATATTTAAGAGACCGTGATGCGCGCCCAGGTAAAAAATATAGGTTGAGGTGTAAAAAATTATTCATATGAAATTGTGTAACAATAAAAAAGTGTTACAATACAGATTGTTTGTCTTTTCTGAAAATAGGGTAGTTCTTTTTCACGAAATTTTCAAAAGTCATGTTAGGTACATAACGTTTTCTAATAGTGATGTAGTGATTATAAATATCGAGTTCTTTAATAAATGTTTTGTTATATTTTTTCGCAAACTTCAAGAGAAAAGTACTTCTTCATCTGTCAAAACGATTGTTTTTTTAATTAGACAATTGCAATTTCCACAAATTGTATTAGCTAGTAAAAAAAAATAAAAAAAATAATTTATTCATATAAAAGTTTACAATTGAGTTCAAAAAGGTGGCGCGTTGCATATCCATTCTTCTTTATTTGATTCATGTATTTCTATTGGTTTTTTATTTATAACTTCTAGTTTGAAACATTTTTCATAATCAATTCCTCAGAGAGGTCTTTTTAATTCGGTGATCTTTATTTGTATTTTAAAAGGTTTAAAATACAAATAAAGATCACTGTCGCGTTCGCACTCCCAATCATCATTATTTATATTATTCATTTCTTATCTGAAAGAGATGAGAAAAATGTTAGTATAAAGTTATATAAATATGAATAAAAAATGAAGCTATAAAATAAATAATAAAAAAAAGAGACAAAAATATGTAATAAAATATATATTCTAACAAAAAAAAGTTGTTTGTTTTGCAATTGACACCTTTGACACGAGCCACATTTTTTTAAACAATGATATCGTCGATTGACTATTTGTGAATGATTTAAACTTTTTTTTTGAAGTTTAAAAAAGTAGGGATACATTGCTGTAAAAAAGAAAAAAATAGCTTAAATAAAGGTTTTTTATTTATTTAAAAAAAATAAAAGAAATGAATATACCTTTCATTTGTTTTCTAATTTTTTTAGACATTTTTCTTTTGCCATAGCCACTTTTTATTTTGTTCATTTTTTTTCTAGCTATAAATATAAAATAACATCATTCATATGTACAAATTTTTCTGTAGAAATAAAATAAAATTGTTGTAAAGACCAATTAATACAATTTTTTAATAAAATATAAAAGTGTTCATATTGAGTATTGTTTAAATAAGGTTGAAAATAATGTGAAAAAAATATTTCAAGTGTGATATATAAAAAATGAGCTTGTCCGTAAAAAAAATTTTAATGTTCTCTAAATAAAAAGCCAGGACCATATTCTGTTGATATGTAAAAAGATTGATCCGAAATAATATATTTGGTATCGTAATATTCAAGAGGTATAGCTGTTGCAAGTTTTTTAAAAAATGATTGAATTTCGAATCGTGTTCTGCTGATTCCCGTTTTTCTTTTATATAAATCTTTTAACGTAGGAACTTTTTCATGTTTGTAGGCTAATCTTGTGTGTGGACAAAACCATATTAATTTTTTATAATGAATATTGTATTCTTTAAAACTTATCCTTTGTTTCTATTTTTTATTAGTTATCTAAAAAATATTTAAAAAATTGATTTACAATATTAACATAAATAAAACAAGGCTCTGTAATATAAAAATATTGTTTTTTTCATTAAATATGTTTCTAGTTGTTTATGTGGATTGGCAAAATACGATATTTCTGTAAAAAGTAAATGAAATAAACTGTAAAGGTCTTTGAAGATGAAAAAATAATAAATGTTTCTTTTTCTCGATAACGTATTCATAAAAGATGTGTTTTCGATAATGATCAAATAATAATCTAATTTCATCTTTATTTTTCTATTTGGTTGGTGGTAGTTTGGTTCTATAGAATATAGAAAAGATTTTATTTTGTAATTGTTCAAATTCAAAAAGGATTTGTTGATGTGTCAAGATTCTTTTTCGATAAATCTTTCAAGGTTAATTTAGATTGATTTTCAAGGGTAAATTTGTTCAAGTTATCTAATCTATCATCGTCGTAATGAAAAAGAAATAAGAAAAATGTCGTTCGCGTGGTTCAAACCAAATCAGTGTTTCGTGTTCAAAGTTTTCAATGTGTGAATGAATATTGTCCGAATAAGTTCAACGTTCTTTAGTATTTTTGTCCATCTTTTTTACTCTTTTTTCTCGTTCCGTTTTTTTCTACGTTTGTGTAGAAAGTAGTGAAATGAAGAAAATTCATTTTTTAAGTATTCTGCCAATATTACCCCAGTTGCTTTCCATAATCAATTTTTTTTAAATAGTAATCTAAAAAAAAATGCAAATATAAAAAATAATAAAAAAATACTAGTTAAAAATCAGGTTCTTGAGCACATTTGGGTGCTTCAAGTGGTTCAGGAAAAAGGGTTATAAAAATTCAAAAGTTCTTCTTGCTTGGCTTTAATGACTGTGCTTGGATAAAATTCGTTTGTTGGAGAAAAAATAGGTGGTAAATGATGAACCATGCTTTCTTCGTACTGCCAACGTACAAAGAAAGCATGGTTTATCATTTACCACCTATTTTTTTTCGTGGTTTTTGATTTTTAAATTTATTCACAATGTCTATACGTTGAATGACTTTGCACATTTTAAGTAAAAATTCCAATTTGCTTTCCATAGTTTCATAAATATGACCCTGCTCATCTTCTATAACGTTGTCTTTGATATATTCCATGATATCCATTGCGTTTTTTAAATTTTCTTTGATTCCATATGGTAATTTTAACATAAATCTGATACTTCTCGCGTGGCAAAAGTCAGTTCGAGACTAATTTGTCTGAATATCTCTACTGAATTCATTTTTTTTATTAGTTAATCTAAAAAAAATAATTAATGTATAAAAAAATGATTATATAGAAAAGAAATAAAATATGACAATTTTAGACATATATTATTGAATAGTAATCGTGATAAATAAATTATTATTAATAGTAACTTGTTTTAGTTCTTCGCGAGAAATGAAATTAGGTAAACCAACAGCAATATTATATTCTTCTGTAGGCTTGTTAAAAGAACTCGCGTTTGAACTTTGGATATAATTTTCACCAGCGATAGTGTGAGCGAAAAATTTATCTTTATTTCTCAAGGTACAAATTACTTTTTTGGTAAAAGGCCATTTTAAAGCATCATCAAAGTCTCCTTGCAATAACTATAAGTAAATGGCTACATTGTTTACGTTTGTACTTCGAGTATAAATTTTCATACGGTATGATATTCTTCTGGTGTGTAAACAGGGTCTGAATAAAATGCTTCATCTGATAACAGTCTGAGATTCATTTGATCGAGTTTGATGATTTGTATGTCTTTAAAGATGTGTTGAATGACTTTTGACTGACGAGCTGATTTTTTTAATGTTAAAAATGCTGTGCTGTTTTCTTCCACAATTTGATTGAGTTTTATTATTTCTTGATTGAGATTTTATATATCTTGCTGATTTGCTATCATGGTCATGTTGTCATATACAAGATTTTTAAATTCTAGCATTTCTTTGTTGGTTTCTTCCAAAGTTTGTTGAAATTTAGCATTTTTTTCTTTTAGATTTTTATTTTCTTGGTCGTCTTCTCTTTGCTTGTGCAATCTCTTTATAATCAGCAATTTGTCTGGCAATAATTTCTTGAAGATTTTTCATACTATTCATTTTGTAGCTTAATGCAAGATTTAAATAGTTTAAGTTTGTTTTTTCCATCTTGAACAATTTGCTTCATATATTTATTTTGCTGTTCTTTGTAATGATGAAAACATAGGACAGAGTGTTCATAGTAGTTATCGTCAACAACAGTATTACAAAAAAAACATAATTTTGGTCCAATTTTGAGAAATTCGTAATCACATTCATGATTTAATAAATTTTTCACTTTTTTTTGCATGTAAAACAATCATGATCAAAGTTTACTTGTTCAAACTTGTTTTTGGAGCATTTGAGTTAGTGATCCATGAGTTGTTCCATAGCAAATTTTTAATCGCAACACCAACATGGAAATTGGTCTGCTTTTTTTTTTTATTAGTTGCTAAAAAAAAATTCATTTATATAAAAAAACCATAATAAAAAAATACAGTAGTCTTTTTTTAAAACTAAAAACAAAAAAGATTTAACATGTATAAAAAGTTTATTATTAAAATTACAAATATTAAAAGTATAAGAAAAAAATTGTCTATTTCGATATCAAAAATGATGTAATTGTTTATATTTTCGTTGAAAACATCGTTAAATGATAAAGTTTCTATTCTATCTTCTAATACATTATCTTCTAATACATCACCAAAGTCTGGAAACATATCACTGAAATCATCATTATTATTCATTATTTTCAGTTGTCTAAAAAAATGATATATTTACAACAAAAAAATAACAAAAATTACAAAACTAATTCGGGTAGATCATCCATTTTCTTAATAACGTCTATTATATATTGTTCTATGTCCATTTTATTAAAAATTTCGTGAATTTCTTTTTCTATTTGATCTATTTCTTTTTCTACTTCTTCATCTATCATTTGCTTTTTTAATTCTTCAATGTAAGCGTTTTCATGCGTTTCTTCTATATCTTCTATATTCTCTTGGACTATTTCTTCTAAATAATTTTCATACTCTTCTTCCGTCATTTTTTCCATATCCATCATTTCTTCCATCTCTTTTTCTTCTTTTTCCGTCAAAATTAAGTCATGATAACAAATAGTCCACTCGTTTTCAAATTCACCATAACTAAGAAAAAAAAATTAATGTATAAAAAAATAAAAAATACAAGTTCATGTTCTTACCATCCACACTTATTAATATATTGAATCATTTTTAATATATTAGTTAGCTAAAATAAAAAATTATAAGAAAAAATATTAATTTATGAAAAAAGTTATTGTAATATAAAGTTTTGTAACATGGTCATGCTCTCTTTTATGTTATTTAAAAGTTCTTGAATTGTTTCTTTTCCAGTTGACAGGTCCAATAACCAATACCAAAACATATCGTGTAAACTTTTACTGCGTCCATTTCTGAATAATGTTTTTAAAATAATAAAGTTAATACTCGAAACATTCTGTCCTCTGTGAATTGACAACCATGATGAATCACTTCTATACCATGTTTTTTATACTTTAGATTTTCAGCTACTGTTTCCCATTGACTTTTGAAATCTTTTGTGATTTTGAGTTTCGTTCGTGTAATATTCATTTTTTTATTTTTGCTAAAAAAATTACAAAAAAATGTTTTATCGTAAATAATATATTATTAAATAATTTACATTCTGATAAGTTAACTAAAAGTTCTTTATTGTCAATTTCGTTTTGCCAATTAATACAAAGTATAAATGTTTTATGGCTCTTTTTTTGTTCGAGTGTTGAAATATAAACAGAGTTACAATTTTTTTAATAAATAGCTAGTTCTTTCCATTCTCGATTTAAATGTGTGGAAGTATTATGTATTATTTGATAAATCATTATTTCTATGAAAAAAAGTAAAATATAAAGTTCGTGTATCTAAAAAATAGAACATAAACAAAAAGCATATGAACAAAAAAAAAAAGACTATAAAATAAATTTTTTCTCAAAAAATGTCTACAAACAAATTTTAATTTTCTTGTGGATTTTCACTCTCTAAAAAAGAAAAAAAAGAGAATGCTAAAACATAATTTTTTATTTTATATAAGAAAAGGAATAAAAAAATTAAACTTACGAGAGCTCCATTCTTTGTCTTTTTCTTAATCTTTGTATAAAACTATTTGCTACTTCTAGCCGTTTATCTAAAAGAAAAAATATTATTGTTATAAAGTTATTATTAATATTAAAATTTAAAAAAATTATAAAAAAAATTACCCAATTCTGCATGGTATGGTTTTACATGGACAATGGGTAGTTTTTTTCTATTCTTCATAATGAATAATTTCGTAAGTACGCCACTGTCGTCTTTTTTTAGCTTGTGATTTATTGTATTGATTTTAATGTATTCCATTTTTTTTACTAAAAAAACAATTAGTTGATTTGTATAAAAAACACCATGTTTTTTTTTGTAATAAATAAAAAAATATATATAAAATAAAAAAATATCATTTTTTTAAAAAATGCCTAAAATAGGGTATACTCCTAGATCCTTAAACACTGTGAAGATGGCACGTACAAAAACAACAGTTCCTAGAACAAAAAAAGCAGTTCAAACACAAACTAGTACAAAACAGAGTTCAACATCGAAACAGACTGAAAGTCAGTATTTACTGAGCAATTGTAAAAGAATATTATCTTGTTTACGAAGAACTTATAACAAATATAAAGATAATAAAACAAACCGTAAACTTGGAAGAGTTGCTAAAAGAATAAAATGCTGGGTTTATACTGCTGAATCGTATGTCGATATTAAACATCAATTAAAAGAAGCAAATATAAGACGCAAAAATAGAAACAAATAATATATTTATAAAAAATGTATTTATAATAATTTATTTTTCAATAAATAAATTTTTAGTCTTTTTGCACTTCTTTTTTTTTATTAATTTTGGTTTATTTTTTTTTCTAAAAAAAAATAAGAAACTTGTAAGAAATATATGGTCTTTTTTTTTTATTTAGAAAAAAAAATAAAAAAAACTTACTTTTTTCTTAAATTCTTCGTTCTTTTCTTTATCGATATAAAAATCTATTTCGCCGTTTGTTTCTTGTTGTGTTGTTGGATGTTCGTTGTTTGTTTCAAATAATCTTTCAATCATTTCTTTCTCGTCTTCGAATAATATAATTTCTTGTGTTTTATTAGCGGTAGATATTTCTTCACTAGTCAAGATCGCTAAACTCTAAGTCCTGAGGAATAAAGTTTTCCATTTCGTTTGTAGGTTTTAATTTAGTACAACGTTTCACAATTCTTGTTTGAGTCATTTGGTTTTGTTAACAAAAAACACGCTTTTTATGCAAAAAAATTTAATCTCTACAGATTAGTTTGAATAAAAGCTAAAGTGATGTAACTTTATGCAATGAAAAGAAAATGCTGTGTCATGTAAGTTAAATTTAGAAAGACTTAAAAACGCTGTTATGAAAAAGATTAAAGAGATAAAAATACGGAGCAAACAACTTTGTAAAAAATCTACGAAGAAAAAGACTCTGCGTAAAGTGTTAAAATAACAATTTAAATGAATATAAAAATGGTATTGCTGAAATTATCAGTAACCAAAGAAAATGGACACATGAAATCATCAACGTTTTTCGGAGGCCTAATATTAGACTATGAAATTAAACATAATTTATACACGATAAGCCATGTAAATAAAGAAGTGTTTTATATTAGTAACGAGATACCAAAATAAATTGTTAAAAAAAATATATATTAGTGTTTTTTTTGTTGTTTTTCTTTATAAAAAACTATAAATTTAGTTTTTTTACATTAAAAAAATTCATTTGAAAAAAAATGTATTTTATATCTTGTTTAAACGAATTTTATGGTTCACTCATTAATATAGAAGTTTCTAAATTCAATGCTGATGATGGTTTAAAAGAAGTCCATGGAAATTTTAAATTACTATTTCGTTTGGATGGTGAAACAGAAATTAAAGTAACTCGTTCTAATGAAAACGCCAATATTGATTTTATTTTTTATGAAAAGAAACACAAATTTGAAACGTCATATGAAGATTTTGTAAACGAAATGGAAGAAACATTTAACCTTTCGTTGCTTAAAGGAGAAGATATTGTTTAACATAGTCATGTTATTAAATAAACTAGTTTAAAAAAAAAGACTTGTTTTTTATATATGGAGAATAAAAGAAAATTTAGTTTTTTCTGCTTATCTATAAAAAAAACATGGTTTATCGTCGTAAAAGACGTTATAGACGAAAGTCTCGAAAAACTCGACGTACCAAAAACCGTGGTGGAAGAGGATTAGTCGATTTTATTACTCCTAAAATTGTAACCAACGCTTTGCAAGTGGGTTCCCTGTTATACGGTATAAAAAAAGCGTGGAAAGGCAAAAAAACAAAAACTGTGACTCCTTCTGTTCCTGTTGTTACAAAACCTGCAAACCCTTATATGGCTCCTGATAAAGTGTTTGAAGTATATTAAAAAAAAGACAGTTATAAAAAAAAATATTGTTTAAAATCTTCTAAACAATAAGAGTATACAATAAAATGATAATTTTGTTTTTCTTCCATTTTTTTCTTTTTATAACGTTTTATAAGTATAGTCTTTTTATCATTACAAGTTAAACAAGGCAAACGATGAAGAAGTATTTTTGCTCTTCTTTTAGTGATGATGTTTAAAATCTATGCATCTTTGTTTATAAATAATACAGTACAGTTTTTAACAACTCTTTCTTTTTTTTTTCTCAAAGAATGATAAACGGAATGAATAAATGTGCAACATGCAATGGTTATTTCTCCATCACCGTTGCATGTTGCACATTTTTCTTCTACAATTTCATGCAAAAGCGTGTGTGTTGATCGCTTCATGATTTTGTTTATAATAAATTCAGAGCAATCTGTCTTTTTATTTCTTTTTTAGTCATGACCTCATCGATAGGATTATCTAAAAATTGTTTGATTGTCTTATGTGAGTGTATTTGTTTGCGTACATGTTATCCATTTCTTTTTAAATCATGTAATAAATATTTTCCTCGTTCATCACAGAAGGAATAGCCTTAATATCCAATATGGATAATTTATCCCATGTAGCTTCATAATTTGTTCTTAAGAATCCGGCGTCTTTTAAAAATCTTTTGAGCCTTTCGAGCTAATATTTGTTTTTCATAAATATCATGATTCAAAGGAATTTCGTTTATTTTCATAGACAATAAATCTCGTTCCAGTTTTCCTGTTTTCTCATATATAAATGCAATTGCGTGTCTTTTTCAAACAGTTGTTTAGCAGTTTCATTGAGATAGTGAAATAGTTCTTTTTTTTCAAATTGAAAAAATGAATACAAATTTACTTGAATTAGTTGCGAGGCATGAATACTTGCTACTTCATAAAAATAACGATTTAATAATCTGCACAATGAAGGTAAATAAGTTTGTTGTATGAAAAAAATACGTTTTGATTATTAGTCATTTCACTATATTTTATATTTTGTTTAAAAGATTTATTTCACTATATAGTCCATTCTGTAGGAAAATGATTTGTTTGTCGCATATAAGAATTAATATTGCCGTATATAAATTTAATATATTAATAGTGTTGATTTGTATATTACTATTTATTTCTTCTATTGCTTCAAATAATTGTCTATTATATCTTAAATGTTTTGAAATTTGTTGTAATACACTTTCTTCTCCTAAACTATCAAAACAAAAAAAATGACCCTTGTCTATTTTTATTAACACTCTCCAATGTTGACCTGCTTTTTTTGTGGTTTCATTGTTGTAAATAATAAAAGAACCATTTTTTTCATATTAATAATAATATGAATATGAGTCTGTGTTTGACTAAGTTGATCAAAAGCATAAACTCCTATAAAATAACTTTTAAGTTCAGAATTTTTAAAAAAACGAGATAAAGATTCAATTGTAGCCATTTTTTTATTCTTCTTTTTCTAAACTAAAAAAACTCGTAATAAATAGTGTTACAATAGCGTGTAATATATTAACTAATAATTTTTTTTATCAATGGTTCTTTTCTTTATAATTCCTTCAATGTTTCTTTTTAACTGATTTCTTTTTTAAAGCTCCATCTAGTTTTTCTATCAAAGAGGAGAGGGTAGGTATTATTTTTGTAGTAAACGTATCTACGAAACCGTCTGTTTGATCGCCATCTGTTTGATCGAAAGTAGGTTTGATATCTTTATGTAGTAACAAAATAATGAGCTTAGCTTTATAGAATTCTGCGATACATTTATTGCCGAGATGTTCTTTCAAATTATCAAAGTGTTCGAGATGAAGAGGACAAAGTTGAGGATTTTCGAGTGAATTATTAAATTGACTGTTTTTAAAACATTTTTCAATGCTGTAAGAATTTAATGTTATTCTTTTAGAATCGAGTACATTTTGTAAAAAATCAAATGATTTTTTATCTGTATAATGTTCTTCTTCTACATGATCGGATGCGGGTGAAGAATTTCCGACTTGTTTTCATGATGTTTGTATCTTTTAGACACTTCATCAAGCGCGCACACTGCGCAATTGTTGTGAAATTTTTTAATAATGCTATCAACGCGATTCATTTTTTTTTAATAAAAAAAAAGTGTAAAAAATTTTTTAAACTGATTTTTCATACTTTTTTATTCGTTTTATTAAAAGAATACGCTTTTTTTTTAATAAAAAACAATTTTTTTTAGTTGTGGTTGTTGGATTTCGAATTTATCACCAACAGAGAAGATCATTGTTGGGGAAAAAATTGTATAAGAGAATTATGTCTACGCTCAATTAGCGATAAACAGTTTATCATACACAACTCATTCCCTGTAAAAAGTATGAAACTTTGGAAGAAAAATATAAAAAATATATTTGTATTGTCTAAATGATATACATGGATTTGACTACTATCCTACATTTAAACACACTGGCGAAATTATATTTTGTAGGTCTGTTGTCGAATAATTAAAAGGAATATTTTCAAGATACGAACATAATCTCGTTTTTTATAAAGGTGGCAACATGGAGAAGGATGTAATACGAGCAATAAAAGACCAAAAAATATACTCATTCGATTTAAACAGTTTATCATTTCCAAAAATGAGTAAACTTCCTAAATATGTTAATAATGAAAGTTTATGTTTAGAACCTTTTTAACATAATATGACTAAAGAACATACACACGAACATTGTCCAAAGTATGTAACGCTTATTTTCACCTTGTATTTACAGGATTTCGTTAATGGCTTTATAGAAAATACTGATGTTCAACAATAAACAGAGTTTGATGTCGATAAATATGTGAGTTTTATTCGTTTTATAAAGAGCAATATTTGTTGTGTTTATATGTTAAAAAAAGACAAATGCAAATGTTTTAACAATATATTTCAAATGAATAAATATGTATATCAACTTTTTGAAATGGAAAATAAATTTAAAAAAAAATGTCTTGTTTATAATCCTTCTTTCGCGGTCACATAATATTTGGTATAATTAGTGTTTTTGTGTATAGGTTGTTTCGAAACTATTTTGTTGGTGATGTAATTATAAACTTCGTCTTCTTTTCTGTATAGAACCATTGAAATGTTAAAGTTTCTTATAAAGAAAAAAAACCATTGAGCAGTAGGAAATATTTCTATTAAACTTTTATCGTGGAAATTACAGCGATCAAAAGCAATATAAATGTAAACTTTATCTCCTTCTTCGCAAACTTAATTTTCTATAAAATATTCGTAAATAGGAACAGGTCTATAAATGCTATAATAGCCATTATGGAAAACTTAATCGTTAAATGAAAAGCAAGGCGGTTGCTCTATACAAGCAGGATAAACGCTTTTTAATATTTTACAATTTTTCTTCAAGTTATCATATTCCCATTTGTTAGATAGATACGGAAACAAAAAATAATCCTTCAAAGTCTGTTTAAGTTTGCTTTTCCACGAAGTACATTTCTTTTCAGGATGTTTTGATTTGAAATAAAGTTTATACACTTTAATAAACTCTTCTAGTTTTTTTCTTAATTCTTCGTGTTGTTTTTCCAAAGTTTGTTTTTGTTATATTTAAAAAATCATCGTTAATCATGTGACATACTTTAAATATGCTAGTTCTCCATGTGGTTGATTGTTCTGCAAAATTCATATAACGAGGAAAAGCTTTTTCAAACAAATGAAGACAGTTTTCATAGTCTTTAGCTATAAATATATAATATAAATCCTTCCATTTTTCTTCTTCCAAGTTCAACTCCAAGTAAAAATTTTTAAATAAGAAAATATAATATCTTGCTATTCTTCATACCTGTTATTTAAATGGTGAAATTCAAACATCATAGGATGTAGTTCATTATCTGGATAAAAAAGTTTAACAGCTTTGATGAGACTTTCGTCGAGTTGTTAGCTAGTCATTTTCTCTTTCAAAAATGAACTAGAATTATTTTTTTTACCCTTTGTATAGGAAAAAAGATAAGAAAAAAAACAAGTTTTTTGATTTATAAAACAGGTTTTTTAATTCAATTAAAAAATTACAAAAAAAAATAATTCTTTTTCTTCTTCTGGTGCTTCTGGTGCTTCTGGTTCGACTTTTGCTTTTTTCGCCTCACTCGCTTCTTTTTTAGCAAACTCAGCACAGGCCTTTTTGAAATTTTGATTGTAACTTCTAGGGACACCATTTTTATTGATGGAGTTGTGGAAAGAAGGTTCTACAGCCAATAATCTTTCATACCCTGTAATATGAATCTCATCTTCTTCTTTTGCTAAACGTATCGTATAACCGTTAAACTCTATAGTTTTTAATATAAGCGTTTTAGGGTAAGCAACCGTGAGATAGGTTCTGTTTTTAGCAGCTTGCATACTGTCCAGTAGACTTTCCAATTCTTTTTTGATCATTTTGTTATGATTAAATTTAAAAACCACATTATTAGTAATTTCACCTTTGGGAATTTTAACTTTGTTGTCGTCTTTTGTTAATTTCAGTTCTGCTCTGAATAAATAATTTGCTTTGTTGAGATCACACATATCTCTGTACTTCCATGGTAATAATATTTCGCAGCCCTCGTTTTTTGGTTTGTAGATCAACTCTTTTTTAACATAGTTGAATTGTGGTTTAAGAGAAACAATTGAATATTGTTTATCTTTTATGTTTTTTTCTTCTTTAAAATCAATAAGCCACAAAGTGGCTGCTGCTATTTCTGCAAATTTGACAAAGTTTTTGTCATTGCAATAAACAGTTTCGTTTTCCTTTTTATTTTCAGTTGTGTTTGAATAACTTTTTTAAATTAAAATGAGCTCCTTTTATACTGTTTTGAGATGAATTAGAAGATTAAAAAAACGAATACTAAAGAAGTTTTTTTAAAAAAATGTTAACTTCTTACGTAATGATGTCATGTGAGTTTAAAGTTCAAAGTGTGGTATGATGAGCTTTAAACTTTGTACTTTGATACTTTGATTCTATTTTAATGAAGGAGATTTTGTTGTTATGACTACCATTTTATATAAAAAGGGGAAAAAAAACTTGTTCAATTATCAAGATGTTTTGTTGAAGTTAGTGAGATATAAAAATGTGTTTAGATTGCAAGAAAACGGAAAATGAAGAGAATAGATATTATGAAAGAACAAAAATGGAAATTGTAAAATTGAAATACAAACATTTTGATGGTAGTGTTAAGTTAGAAAAATCTTCACTTGTAGAAGATTACGATAGAAAATTAGTAAAAAAAATAGATGATTTATTTTTAAATATGTGGATTGATACAGAATTTAATACTAGTGGGGCATTCCACGTCAAGTGGAACCACCCATCTGACATCACCGACTCGGATTTTGATGAAAATTGGCTCACATGTTGGGCATATGGACAGAAGAAAAACATGTAAATTTTTTTGACTTAGGTCAATTATTTTCTGAGATATGACCTTTCAAAGTTTTGACCTTTTCACTTGACCTTGGTTATTTAAAACGTCATAACTTTTTTGCTATTATACTTAGGAAGTTGATTTTGGTGGCAAACAGAAGCTCTTGCATAGACAAACAACTTTGTGTCTATACAAAAAAGTGATAAGTTCAATAAAAAAAAAGTTATTGGTCATTTGGTCATTTGACCTTTGACCCTGGTCGATGGCAAAGGTCAAAAGTCATAATTTTTTTTTTACAGATTGCTTTTTTTATTGTGGATGTCCCATGAAAAAATCTTTTTGTGATTCCCATAAACAGCTTTGTAAATAATATTAAAGTATAAGTAGGTTCTAAAAATTTAATATTTAAATACCTTAAAATTATACAGTATTTTAAGGTAATTTATTGAATGTAGGCCCTAGGTTATATAATAGCTACCATATACCAATATACTATGATTTGGTGGTACTTGGCCCATATATATATATATATATATATATATATATATATATATATATATATATATATATATATATATATATATATATATATATATATATATATATATATATATATATATATATATATATATATATATATATATATAGATATATATATATATATATATATATATATATATATATATATATATATATATATATATATATATATATATATATATATATATATATATATAGTTGAAAAGTAACAAAAATGCTTTATTTAGCAGTTTTAGCTACATAGCAGTACAGTACTGAATGCAGTATAATATTTACACCATTACCATTGCAATACATATTTGCTAATAATAAATTAAAAAAGCTATAATAGTTAACGATGATGCAAGTTAAGTGCTTTGGTTGCTCCTTCAGACTCTTTAGAAGTAATGAAGTATGACCAACCAGTTGTAGTTTTGGGTTCGACTGCTAGCAAAAGATCATTCAAATCAATGGTAAAAATATCTGGAGGATCTCTGAAGGAGAAAAGTTGACTTGGACCATGAGGGTGAAGAAAGTTCATGGTTACTTCTCTTTTTTCTGGATTGCTTTCCAACACACAACCTATCCACCAATGTTCATCATACTCTACAACCATGTAACCAGTAATTGAACTGAAGTTGAGCTGGCAAACATTCTGTGATGTAATTTTTTCAATTCTAGACACAGAACTGAAACTATAATCTTGTACTTGAAGTTCATTCGTGGATAATGGTTTAAAGCAATGAAGTTTTTGGGTACCAGGAATTGTTTTAGCATTCGAAAATCTTTCCTTTAATATTGTGGATTCGATTTGCCAATCATTTGCAGTGAGGTATTCAAAGGAAATTCCATGGATATTTTCTTTAGCAAAAGTATATAATTGATAAGTGGTCATTATTTGGTCATGGTATGGACGTTGTAAGCTTGCTTTTGCTGCTTCACGTTTAGCAGTTCCTCCAACTCCATCACAAGGGCCCTTACCATGACTTGTGGCAAAGAAATGCCATTCGGCTGGAATACCAAAATCCTCTTTGTGATAGCACAGATTTATGAAATTCTTGCAGTTTTTGTATTGTGCTGCACAGCCATCACTAAAATATGTTATTTTTAATACCTCAAATTTCACTTTTTAAAAATCAATTAGTTTACGTTGAAAAAGATGAACTGCAATTGTGTCATGAATATTACATTCCAAAAGCAGCACATAACTTCCATGACATAAATTTCCTTCATATTTATAATAAAAAACAAAAGGATGTAAAGTTGCTTGATTATTTGTCCAATGATATCCCTGTGCTGCATCTTGTATAACAAATGCATAATTTTCTGAAAAATCACCAATAACCAGAAATTCTCCATCTGATAAATTGTTTTTCTTCCAGTCTAAATATTTTGCCTGCTCTTGAGCAATAAAATCATGCCTAGTAAGTGTTTTCAAACTCCCTAAAAATCATTCAATAAATTCATCAGTGGACTGAATAAAGGTTTGAAGCTGGGACCTATTTGTTGTAGTCCACTGTTTAAACTCAATTTCTTCAACTCCTTTAATTTCAAAGCATTGCAACAGCCGTTCCTTTAGCATAGCAACTCCAGGGCAATTTTTACACTCGCCTAGAGGACATGCTGGCAAGGAAGGATTGCATTGGATTTTTGCCAAAGCATGTTTGTAGTTCTTAATAGGGGTTTCTAGTTGTAAATCATCCATATGTGATCCGACTATCATGAGTTTAACATTTTGATGAATGGTACATACACACACAGTGAGTACCACTTGCTCCTGCAAAGACACATTCTTTTGGACGTAGCTCTGCAAACTTCGAAAACCCAATTCTGATATTTGGATACTTTTCTGAAAATAATTGATAAATTTCCTTCAAATTACTTAAAACTAATCTTTTCTGAATATGTTTTCTTTCCCCATTTTCCATAACAGATAGAAAATCTTTTTTTCCAGGCATTACACGGCTAACAGTGTCAGAGTAATAAAACTCTTTTACCATATCTTTCACGTGTACAGGTAATGATTTCCCTTTTTTGGGGTTAGGGGTAGATAAAACACCTTTGGTTATTAAACTTCTTTTGCTTGAGATACAAGTCGATGCGAACAATTAAATTCTCTCATCACTTTTCGATTACTCCATTGAGCAACAAATATTGTCAAAATCATGATCTTTTCACTCTTACTTTGTGTTGATTTATACTTATCCTGAAGCACTTTAACAATGTCATCAGCACATGTGTTTTTTTTAGTTGCTTCATATTCATCATCCTCTAAAGTATCAATTGCATCTGAATTAGTAGATAAAAGGTCTAACTTCCTTTTTACAAGTTTTTTAAGCTTTTTCTTTTTCTCCGGAATATAACTTTTAACAGTTTGTAACTTGCGTTTATCCAAGGGTGACTCACCCAGTAACGACAAGGATTTATTAAAAATAGAAATTTCTACTTCCTGGCACTGATAATTTTCATCTCCCTTGTCACTACAAATATCTTGAGATTTGGAACTGCCTTGAGAATCTGACTCTGTTTTACTATTTGCAGAATTTTTATCATCAAATAATCCTATTTCGGAAGGTAAGCCAGTGATCCTCTTTCGGCAAGTATCACATAATTTTGCTCCAGCCATAAGTTTTGAGGGATACATAGCTACTTGCCGATTAGTAGCTACCCTCAAGGTTTTATATTGTTTTTTCTTATGGTGTTGGAAAGGATCATAACAACAGTGTTGTCTCTTCTTTAACTCTTTTACTTGTGCTTGAAATGCCATTTTTAATCCAAATTTAATTTGAAAGTTGCTAAAAACTAATTCCTAAGTTTGTTCTATTAAAGTTGGTGAATTAAAATTATTACGTATACGTGGTAAAAGTCACGTAGATAAACGTGATGAAAGTCACGCATTCATTTATGGTTTTTAATGACTATTGTTGTTTTATAATTGTCATGGGAATTATAACTTTGTATTTATATACGATTTTATGGAATAAAACGGAAGGTTGAAAAACGCTCAGATAGTTGTTTTTAATATATATATATATATATAAACGAATACAAGAACGCAACAAAGTTGTCTTTTGATGACTAATTCAATGGAAATGAGTTGATTATTTTATATAGCTTTAAGCCTCATATAATTTAATATTGACTTAGTATGTATTTATAGTACTAGTAATTAAATTACAACCTAGAAAATAAAAGAAAAAAAAGGAAATAGTTAATAATATATATTTCCAATAGGCTATTTACAGAAAATGACCTCAAAATATCGCATTTGTAAAGCAAATAAATATTAAATTTTTAGAACCTACTTATACTTTAATATTATTCCCAAAGCTGTTTATGGGAATCACAAAAAGATTTTTTCATGGGACATCCACAATAAAAAAAGCAATCTGTAAAAAAAAAATTATGACTTTTGACCTTTGCCATCGACCAGGGTCAAAGGTCAAATGACCAAATGACCAATAACTTTTTTTTTATTGAACTTATCACTTTTTTGTATAGACACAAAGTTGTTTGTCTATGCAAGAGCTTCTGTTTGCCACCAAAATCAACTTCCTAAGTATAATAGCAAAAATGTTATGACGTTTTAAATAACCAAGGTCAAGTGAAAAGGTCAAAACTTTGAAAGGTCATATCTCAGAAAATAATTGACCTAAGTCAAAAAAATTTACATGTTTTTCTTCTGTCCATATGCCCAACATGTGAGCCAATTTTCATCAAAATCCGAGTCGGTGATGTTGAATTTGACCTAAAAGTGGTTCCACTTGACGTGGAATGCCCCTAGTGAGCCTTTACTATCCTATATAAATGAACTTTTTAATAGAGCGTTAAACGAAAGGGATTTAAAACAGTTTGAATTTTATTATCATTGGTTCGGTCACTGTGGACTTTGTGAAAAAATATATTTATTTTGTTTTAATTGTTTTTATTGCAAATCGAGTTTTTGTAAAAATTGTATTCTTTCTTATAAAGAAAAAAGAGAACATGTAGTTTATTCTTTAGAACATAAACATAATGAATGTATTTTAAAAATTTTTTAGATGATTAAAATAAGAAGCAAACAAAATCAATGGTCTTTTTATGAAGCTAAAGAGTTTAAAAGACTCGAAATTAGAGATACTTAAGAATGGTCTTTTTATGAAACAAAAGAAAGCGCTTGTTTTGATATGAGAAGTACAAAAGATTATATACTTTAACCTAACCAACGTATTTTAGTAAGCACTGGAGTCTATATCGATTTTATAGAACCAGATTTAGTAGGACACATATATTCAAAATCAGGTATGGCTTTTAAATATGGTGTTATTGTGTTGAATTCTCCAGGAATAATAGACGCTGATTATAAAGATGAAATTAAAGTGATATTGATAAATCATTCAAAAGAAAATTATATTATTAAACGTGGAGATGCTGTTGCTCAAATGGGATTTGCGAAATTATTTAAAGCTATAAAAAATGTAATAGAAATTGATGGATGTTCTTGCCATGAAGTTAAAATGTCGATGATTAAAGATGTAGGAAGAAGGGGTGGTTTTGGTTCCACTGGAAATTAAATTTTGTAACATTTTTTTATATTTAAAGTTTTTTATTATTTTTTTAGATTTGTAAAAAAAATTATGGCTAATAGAATTGAAGAAAATGTGAGAACTTCTATTACCATTTATACCGATAATCCAAGTTTCTTATTTAATGGGTTGCATAATAGTAAAATAATGATTTTAAATTTACGTTTATTCATTTTAGAAGAAATGCACAATAATAACGGACACGGCAGTAAGATATGGATTTTTGAAAATTTTAATGAGCAATTAAAAAATGAAAGCAAAGTTTATTATAGTGTGCCATTTTATTAGAAAAATTATCAATTTTTAATGAAAATAAATGTAAATATGAAATGCGATAACCATGAGGAAGAAGAAATTGGTTTGTATATCATGATGAGATCAACACCATATGATGCCATTTTAAAATGGCCTTTTATAAATCGTGTCATTACATTTAAACTATGTGGACCCAACGGTAAACAAATGAAAAAAAGTTTTATTACTGAGAATAATATTTCTTTTCATCGTCCACAAAAAGATGTAGAAAATGTTGGTTATGGATATTGTAACTTTATAAAAAAAAACTGACATTAATGAATATTTAGTTAAAAATAATTTATATATCAAATGTAAAATTAAATAAATTTTTTAATGTTAATGTTTGCTATATTTGCTGTAAATTTTTTTTATTAGAAAGTCAATAAAAATGAATTGCTTGTATGATATCAAACGTGCTTGGGATACTATTTTACGACACGATTTAGAACAATATCGTCGTTTATCAAGAACACTGGGTTACGTTGAAAACCTTCATACTAATTCATTTAGTTATGTGCTTGAGGATTTTAATAATATGAAGACATTTTTTATGCAAGCAATTCAAATTATTTTGTTAAATAAACTTGGAAATTTTTGCTAGGATTTAAAACACTTGTCATTATAAAGAAAAAGATTTAAATATGGATTCAATAGAAATAGTTTTGTTAGATGGTATGAATGCAATAGGAAAGCATAGCATTATTTATAATCATATAAATAGTTTAAAAATAATTGCAGAAAAGTTTTCAGAATTGTTAACTTTTAGTTATAAGCATATTGAATGTACTCACGATTTAGAATATGATTTTAATAATTTATCTGTTCTTTTGTAATTATTTTTTTTATTATTGTAAAATTTTTTTTAGACAACTAATTAAACAAATTGAAGCTTGGGTTAAAAATGATAGCTGGAACCAAGAAAAAATTAGTTGGTTTACTAAATACTTTAAAGCACATCATTCTGAAAGCGAATTATGGAAATGTTTGGAAGAAATATCTCAAGTTTTTTATTTTCATTTTGTTATCGTGAATGACTTTTAATCTAACGACGAACATCAAGATGGAATATTAAAGGAGATTGAAAAAATAATGGACATTATGAAAGAAAACAGTGAATTCATAAAAGAAAATGTAAATTTACAAAATTTGTTAATAGAATTGTAAACTTCGATTTCTAATCTTGCAATTGAAGAAGATGATTTCATCGTAACAAAAGAAAAAGAAGAATTTATAAGAAGAGACAGTGCGATATGTTTGTATATGAAAACAGATGTAGACATGAAAGATTTTATTTATTTATCTAACCATAAAGTAAGATTAATGCTGAAAAAAAAATTAAAAATTATTTTATCACTAGTTAAATTAATATTCTTAATGAGTAAATTTTTTTTATAAAACTTTTTGTATATTATTTTTTGTATCATGTTTGTATTTTTTAATATTTTTACAAAGTTTAATACAAAGTATTAAACAAAGTTTAATACTTTGTATTAAACTTTGTATTTTTCTAAGGTAAACTAATAAAAAAATGGATTTCCTTCATGAATTTTGATATGGAAAATACATGTCTCATAAATACAAAAAGTTGGATAAACATAATGCTGATATCGCTTTTGAATATAAAATAGTAAAATATTTTGTTAAATATGGTGAAGATGCTAAACATTTTGTTAAAAATTTTCATGTCAACAGACTAATAGAAGCTATGGACGAAATGAATAAATTAATACGAGAAGATGCTGAAAAAAATTGTTTTAAAGAAAGATTAAAAACTTTACAACTTTATATGCAAGCTATGTACAAATTATTTACTACAAATAAAGAAAATATTGAATGGCTTAATAGGGAAATAACAACAGAGAAAAAAAAACAAAAAGAAAGAGATGTGGCTATGTTTGAGTACATTGAAAAAAATGTCATGAATTTCGCAAAGAAATAATGAATTATTTTTATTTTCAAAATAAGACTGAAAAAATTTTAATTTTTCGTGAAGAATTACAACGTTCAACTTTAAATACGATGGAATATTTGAGAACTTTTTTTTTAGATTAGATAAATAAATGCACAATATTATATTACAAGCTATAACTTTTTTTTAGATTACATAATAAAAAAATGGTAAAAATAATAGTACGACCATCAAATAGTTTTATGACGCCTGCACTAACAACATGTCAATACGTACAATTCAAACAATTTGAAAAGACTAAAATTGATTATGCAATGAATGAATCGAATGCAAAGAATGAATTGAATGCAATAAAAGAAATTTTTTAGATCATTTAGTTATTGATGTATATGGTTTGATGATAAAATAAATTTTTTTTAGATTACATAATAAAAAATGGTAAAAATAATAGTACGACCATCGAATAGTTTTATAACTACAGCACTAACAACATGTCAATACGTAGAATTGTGTCCAAATTGTCGAAAGATTAAAATTGTTTATGCAATGAACAAACAAAAGAAATTTTTCATAAAATTTCTTTTGTTTGTTCATTGCAATTTTTCATAAACTTTGCGATTTCGAAGCATGTGGCACTTGTCGAGAAATATTTATAAAACTAAAACATATATATACGACAACGATTTCGTGAAGAAATATCAAATCGAAAAAACAAATTAAACTTATTACTTTTTGTAATTTTTTATATTTTTTAAAATAAATTTTTTTTAGATTACATAATAAAAATGGAATTAACAGAAAATGATTTGGATATTTTGATGGAAAGCATATATAAATAAAATCAAAATCATCCGGAGACTTTGGAAAAAATTAAACAGCACGCATTTACTTCAAGACAAACTTCATGTGAGTCATGTAGGTTATGTTTTTTGAATTACGAGTGGGATTAATTTTTTATTGAAGAAGATAGAAAAATACCTTCTATATTGGTTTTAATGTTGTTTCAATATATTAAAATACATCATCATGTTTATTTGAATTTGAATTTTGAAAGTTTCTATTATTTTTATAAAAATTTATCTAAAGAAGATTTATTAAGACATGTGAAAGAAAAATGTCTAGAAATTGAAAATTGTAAACATTATTTAAACGAATGTGAAGATTGTTATGAATTTATATATTCTAAAATTTGGAAGCGAAGTTGTTCATTTATATATTGTGAAAAATATTTTGAACAAGTTAATTAAATGTCATTTTTTTTAGATGAATAAAATAAAAAAAAATGATAACAAAAATATACTAAAGTTATTAAGTGGACAAAAAACATTTTGAATGAGGATGAAATGTTGGCTACAAAGTTTTTGTCGATTGTTAATGGTCAAGACAATTTTTCATATAAACTGGAAAAAGTCATTAATACGAACATTATTTTTATGCTGGTTTTTGTAAAATATGCTATCATGTATTTATATTCAAAATAATTTTTTTTCAGCAAAAATAATTAAAATGTTATCTTTACAACAAAAAAAAGCTCTTCAATGGCTTGATGAAGGAATCAATTTTTTTATAACTTGAGGTGATGGTTGTGGAAAAAG
The DNA here is from genome assembly GCF_038396675.1 of Hydra vulgaris. Classification (NCBI taxonomy): domain Eukaryota; kingdom Metazoa; phylum Cnidaria; class Hydrozoa; order Anthoathecata; family Hydridae; genus Hydra; species Hydra vulgaris. The sequence continues at coordinate 25,751,188 of NC_088931.1, forward strand.
TTATATCGTAAAAAAAATTGCTTAAAGTATACAAACTTATACAACAATACATATTACAGCGAGTACAGGAAAAGCAGCTCATTTATAAAATGGTGTAACTATACACGCTTTTCCTGGTATAGAAACCGGTGTTAAAAGTTTAGATTATTATAAACGACATTTGTATCCCGACATTAAAAAATATTGGTTGGAAACTGATGTTTTAGTTATTGAAGAAGTTTCAATGATTAACGTAAATTGATTGAGTAAATTCAATACCTGAATCTACTCAATATCTCTGTGAGAATAAGAAAAAATTTTCAATATTGTATATTAATATTCGAAGTATGAATAAAAACTTCGAGAACTTTAAATGTTTATTGGGAGAACTTAATCATGATTTTAAAATAATTTGTTTCACAGAAACTTGGCTTAAAAGCAATGAAAAAAATTCTAATTTTGAGTTAAGAAACTATACATCAGTTCATCAAATGCGCGATATTTGCGTTAATGGTGGTATAAGCATATACGTTCACAATTCTATTGATTTTATTCAGCGTAAAGATCTTAATGTAAACAATACAGATTGTGAGGCATTATGCGTTGAGATAATAAATAAATTAGCTGATAATTTTATAATCAATGCTATTTATAGAACACCAGCTGGTAGTTTAAAAACATTCAAAACTTATCTGCGCACATTCCTAAACACAAAAAATATATTGCAAAAGCATGTTTACGAAGTTGGGGATATCAACATTGATTTACTCAACCATGCCTTAAATAGTGAAGCAAAAACTTTTATTGATATTCTTTTCAATTACAACCTTATCCCAACTGTAAACAAAGCAACAAGAGTAACTAAAAAATCATCGACATTATTAGATAATGTTATAACTAACAAGTTTCATAATAGCCGTTTTAAAACTGGTATAATCAAGACTGATTTAACCGATCATTTTCCTATATTCCTTATTACTGAGAGCGTTACTCTAAATAATGCTACCCACAAATCAACAGTATTCATGAGACAAATCAATGAAACTTTCATATGCCAATTTAAAAATTTATTAAATAATTACGTCGATTGGAATCTTGTACTGCAATCACTCGATGTAAATAATGCTTATGATTTATTTTTAAACCAATTTTCTAAAATGTATGATAAGGCATTTCCTTTAAAAGTGAAAGTAATAAACTCAAAGTCGATTGTATCCCCATGGATGACCAAAGGCCTACTAAAATCATCAAGGAAAAAACAAAAATTGTATGATAAATATTTAAAAAATAAGACTTATAAAAATGAAACTAATCACAAAAATTATAAAAGTTTATTTGAAAAAACTAAAAAACGATCAAAAGTAAATTACTATGCTAAACTGCTTGAAAAAAATAAAGGAAACCCTTAAAAAACATGGAGTGTTATTAGAGACTTAATTGGAAAAAATAAAATTGAAAAAAATAATTTTACGCACAAACTTATTATTGAGGGAAAAATGATTTATCATAAAGAAGTTATTATTGAGAAATTAAACAATTTTTTTCTTGATGTTGGTCCAAACCTAGCAGCGAAAATTCCAGTTGGTCAAAAAAAATTTGATTCATATCTTCCAACAACTGATTTAATTATGGAAGATCCGATTTTAACCAAAAGTGAACTACATACTGCTTTTAATAGTCTGAAAAAATATAAAAGTGCAGGTATAGATCAAATTAATGTTAATGTAATTAAATCTGTTTTTGATATTATCGAACCCTCATTATTCCATATTTTTAATCTCTCCCTTAAATCAGGTCATATTCCAGATAAACTAAAAATTGCAAAAATAACACCTATTTTCAAATCTAGCAATGAGACCAATATTTCAAACTACAGACCAATCTCAGTCTTACCCTGCTTTTCTAAACTAATTGAACACATTATGTACAACAGACTTTATAAATATCTATCTGAAAATAAGATTTATATAAAAATCAATACGGTTTTAAAAAAAATCATTCTACTAACCATGCAATAATTGAATTGGTTAAGCATATATCAAATGGATTTAATAGTGATTTCTATACAATAAGGGTTTTTATTGATTTATCCAAAGCTTTCGACACAGAAAATCATGAAATTCTTTTGAAAAAATTAGAAAACTATGGTGTTAAAAATCAAAGTTTACTTTGGTTTAAATCATACTTAACTAACAGAAAGCAATTTGTACTTAAAGAAACAAAAGACTTAAAAAATAACTTAATAACTTGTGGAGTACCCCAAGGTTCTATTTGGGACCATTATTGTTCTTACTTTATATAAATGACTTATATTTATCATCAAAAGTATTAAATACTATCTTATTTGCAGATGACACTAATTTGTTTTATTCTCACAAAGATATTACTGTTCTTTTTAAAATATTTAACGAAGATCAACGAGTGGTTTATAAGTAACCGACTATCATTAAATGTAGAGAAAACGAAATTTATCCTATTCCATAAATCTAGTAAAGCCGAGAATATTCCTCTTAAACTACCCAATCTTTTATTCAACAATAAAATAATTAAAAAGTAATTGACTACAAACTTTCTGGGAGTGCTCTTAGATGAAAAATTGTCATGGAAATTTCATATTAAATATATTGAAGTCAAGATCTCAAAAAATATTGCCATGTTATACCAAACAAAACATTTTCTTAATAACGAGTCTTTAAAAAATTTATATTTTTAGTTTATACACAGTTATCTTTCATACTGTAACATATCCTGGGGTAGCACTAATCACGCTAAACTCAAAAACATTTATAGTAAACAAAAACATGCTTGCAGGATAGTATTTGGGGCAAATAGAAAAACACAATGCGAACCTCTCTTACGTCAGCTTGGAGCTTTAAATATTTATAAGCTTAATATTCATCAAGTAATGTTATTTATGTTTAAAGCAAAACTTGGGTTTTCTCCAGTAACATTTCAATCCTACTTTAATGAAATCTCCCATAAATATCCAACCAAATTTTCAGTGAATAACTTTGTGGTTCCCATAAACCTTCTTAAATTAAGTTCGTACCAACTTCAATATCGGGGACCTTTAGTTTGGAAAAAATTTCTTCCAATCTTTAGTAAAAAATAAAACTTCGTTTTAAACTGCACTTTTCAAAGTTTTAAGGATAATTCAAAACGGTATTTACTGAAAATGGAATTCGATATATTAGATTTCAAATACCTTTTTTGAAAACAATTCAAAGGTTTGGACTGAATCGCTTGAAAATAAATTAAATCTTTATCACTTTCTTTAGCTTTTATTAAAATGGTTTCTAACCATTAGTATAAAAGATAACGAAAATAAAATTGTCTTTTTCGTTCATATTTTTGATGATATTAAATAATCAGCCCAAATACTTATGTTGACATAAGTTGCTTTTTTTTTTTAATTAAAAACGCATTTTTTTTTGTGTTTTTATAACTTTCATGACTTTCTGTCGTTTTAAACTTTTTTTATTTTTAAAATTATTCTGCTGGAAGATTGTTATCTTTTTGTCTTTTATCATTTATTGTGCATGTAAATTTTTGTGTGACGGGACTCGGTGATAAGACAACCTGTCTTCTTCTTGGTCCGGCAAGGATTTTTCTTTTATTGTAATTTCTTTTTTGTAATATTTATCAACGGCAAAATAAATAAATAATAAAAAAAAAAAAATTATAAAAAAAAATAAAAAAAAAAAACGCTCAAACATTTGATTTATTACATTTAATTGCTTGCGATATTAAACAGTGTTATGATGAAAAATTTGGTAGTATACAAGTTTTTGCTTGTGGAGATTTTTTTCAATTACCACCTGTCAAAGGAGAATTCGTTTTTAAATCCAAAATATGGCAACAATACATGACGGAAGTTCTAGTTTTAACAGAATGTTTTTGTGACAAAAAGAAGATGCGCAGTTTTTTGGAGCTTTAAACGAAATACGTTTTGGACAAGTTTCAGAGCAAACTATCGAGTATTTTATGCCTTGTTGTTTTGAAAATGATGAAAATTTGAATAATAAATATACGAGATTATTTTTTAAAAATATGGAAGTTGATGTTTATAATAATAAAAAAATGGAGAGTATAAAGCACAAAGGATATTGAGTTTATGCTGAAGATGTCATTAAAAATCCAAACATACAGTGTTCGTTTCAAATTCCAGCAGCTGTTTATCTTAAAACGAGTGCCGTTGTTATGCTCGTGAGAAATATCAATGTTAGGAAGGTTTGTGCAATGGTACTGTTGGTACAGTCACTTTAATAGAAGATAATGCTGTTTGGGTCAATATGAATGGAATAGAAGTCAAAATTGAACGCTTAAAAGAAGAGATTTTAGATTGCTCTCATGCTGTTTTAGGCTCAAGATTGGGTTTACCTTTAAAATTAGCTTTATCTTTTACTGTGCATAAAGCTCAAGGAAGTACATTGAATAAAGCAGTTGTTAAGTTTAATTCAAAGTCTTTTAATAATAGTCTTTAATATGTTTCTTTATCACAAGTTTGTAATATTAATGATATTTTTATAATTGTTAATGATAAATTAGAATTACGAAAAATATTTGAAAGTATAACTGTTCAGTTATGTAAAAAACAATGGAAAATAAGGTATAGAAAAAGACAAAACAATTAAATTGGTCATGAAGTTAAGTTCTCATGAAACCCGCGAAATTTTAAACACTTTAATATGGTTAACTACGTGTTGTGGATGTGTTGTTGAAAAAATTTACATAGTACTACCTGTATGGCGTTATCCGTTAGCTCTAAAAATGGTAAAAGGAAATATGGAAAAAAGAAAAAAGCCATTAAAAAGGGGGACAAAGTAGTCGACGCTTCTTGTAAATTACAAATTAACGGGCATTACGGAACATTAAGTCAACAAATTGCACAAAAACTAAATATTACTTTTATCAATCACGAAGAAAAAGCTTTTCAAAGCATGATTGAAAACTTTTAAAACATTCGTCATGTTTTAATTGGAGAAGGAAAAGTGATGAAAATATTAAATTATTACTCCCGTTTTATTTTCAAAATTTATTATATAACGGATCGCTTTTTATTGGCGTTGAACCTGAAAGATATAAATTGGACGTTTTTGAAAAAAAGTATGTTTAGATTATTACGAGACTGTTGATTTTAATTATGATGATTATTTTAAAGAAAATCTTCTCAATTTGATTAGCGATGTCAAAACAAAAAGTATTTTATTTCTCGATGAAAACAATCATCAAGAAATGAAAGATGTCTTTGAACTTTTAAAAACAAAAGATCATAAAAACGCTCTCATTTTAACTACCACCGAAAAATGCAAATTAATTAATAAATCTTTACGTATTGTGGCTTCGCAAATTTTTTCTTATGCAAAACTCAACGTGGGACGTTTTAGTTGGGAATTGGGTAAAGTATTAGGAAATCATGGAGCAGAAAAACATTTATGGTAACAGGTACTGATTCTGGTTGTTTTTTTATTACGCAAAAGAAAAACAAACACAACACACTTTCCTCAACGTTTCGCGAAAAAGTAGAAGAATGGATTTATTTTTCAAAATTCGGCGATCGTTGGATGGATTATTCCAATTATAAAAAACTCATCCTTTCTATTCTACTCTTTACGCTAAAGAAACAGATCATTTTCAAAACGAAATACCACCTCCCTATTACATAGCTCAGACTTTTGCTATGGGACTTAAATGCTATAGTGTTCACAGCGTCAACGGAGACGAAGAAAAAGAAAACTATTACAAAAATAGAGCTAAAGGAGTACCCAATTCTAAACTTTTATTTTTAAATTATGTTAACGGTTTTGATACTTTTGCAGCTAAAAGATTGTTTAGAGAACTTCCTTTTGCAGTAGTAAAACAAAAACAATCAATCGAACAAAATAGAATGAATGTCAACTACAAGCAAGTTAAAATACAAACACACGTTATTGATTTTTTAAAAAGATTTACACAAAAAATTATGTTTTTTAAGACGGAGTCATGACTGAAATTCGAGATCATTATCTTTTAGAACCGATCCGAGAAGCAAATTTAAAAGTTTTACCTGATATGGAAAAATTTTGTAGTGATGAACACATCCAAACATCACTTCAAATTGAAAAAATATTATAAAAGAATCAGAGCGTTATCATGCAATGGCGATATTTAATCGAAAAGTTTTTGTGTTAACTTTACGTAAAGTATTAGCCAAAAATGCGTTTAACATGGATCTTTTTAATAAAAAATTATTGCAAATGAACGAACAAGAAAACCTAGAAGTTAGCCTAGAATCGGAAGAAACAAACAGATGCGATTTGTCTGAGCTTATCCGTAGATATGATTTACCCTATTCTCTTAATTATGCAGATCCTATTAATATTGAAAATCAAATTGCTGGCGAAGTTAGCTTTCAACAAAATTTAAATAGCTTACTACATAGAGAGACTATGCTTAACAGCGATATAGCTACAAGTTTATTAAGTGATCAAGAAAAATGGAAAACATATCTCAACGTGGGAGGAGATGCTTACGTTTTTAAAACCATTTTAAATTTGAATAAACAAAGCGAATTTAACAATCAAATCGATAAAAGAATTATAAGCGAATCATTAAGAATGATGAAAAATTTAGAAAGATTTCCTATTCAAGACAACTCTCTTACTACTACGCCTCCCTCCTCTATTTAATCTACATTAAACACTTTACCGCGTTATACTACTGTAAACACTATTCCATTGAGTCATAAAAAGATTTTTACTTTGACAACTCTAAATAAATTTTTAATTTACTACGAAACAACCAACGCAAACGAAATTTTACAACAGCTTTATCAAAACGAATCTGTAAAAAAAGTTCCCGACTTGTCTCGACATCTCGTTGACATGAGTAAAAATCAAGTCAATTATCGATTTGGGTCTCACCAAATTTCTTTACGCGTCTATAAACCAAGAAACGAAAAAGCCACTTTGAACAATTTAAAAACTTATATTTTATATCAAGCCAATGTTGTAGATGTAAAAGAATCCATTGCGAGTATTATTAACAATGTCACCAACTTTGCTTTTGAAACAATACACGATCCAAAACAATATTCCTTTTATGGTAACAAATTTTTAACTTTACTGACCTCTTCTTATTCTGTAAGCAACATGAGAATAGCAGCTGATTATTACCAAATAAAACAACTTACGTTTGCAAAATTATGGAGTTTTCTTAGAAAATACAACATACCTTTCCGAAACGAAACTAAATTATCATCAGAAGGTTTATATGCTGGTGCTCTATCTCGCGATCCTTACACTGTCATAACTTCTGGTTTTAAAAAAGCGAATCCATAAGCGATAAAAGTTTTTCTGGAACAAGAGCTTTTGAAATATTATTAGAAACAAAAGATATTATTCAACAAAGATGTATACAATTTAGTGAAATGTTTCGAGGTATTAAATTTGACATTTTGAGAGAATATATTTAAAACAACAGTTATTTATTAAGCAATAGAGATATATACAATCGCATGATAAATAACTGTGATGAAAACGCACTAGCCAACAGAACCATCGGTGAAAATATGCTCTTCTTGACATTTAAAAATTTTTTCAATCATGTGTCTTCGTTACGTTTTAGAGATGTTACAGATGTAGTCCTATTAAATGAAAATATTGAGCATACTTGCGCTAAAGGTGGAATGTCGGGTTTATTGGAAAGTATAAAATCCAATTCAAATCAATTTTACAACACGGAAAACACAATCAAATAAAAAAGTTTTCTTGAAATGTTGATGGTAATGAGTACAATGTATAATTCTCAACTCGCTCGTTTAAATTCGCTTTTAACATCTTATAAAAAATGTTTTGAAATGGATTCTCATCAAATTAAAAATTTTGCCGAGTCTTTAAAACTTCTTACCAATTCTAAGAAAAGAAATTTATTTACTCATCCGTTAACAAGTTCTTCCTTATTACATATAGCTTCACCCAAAAGAGAACCACGAACACGAGCATCCGATCCCTATTTAGCTCCGATCAAAACTAAAAAAGAAGAACCCACTAAAACAACTAAAACTGAATCTACTGAACCACCTGAAACTTCTCCTGAATTATTAGGTGCTACTGCTTTACCTGAAATAACTAGCACTTCTGAACCAACTAGTGCTTCAACTGATGCTAGTGAAACTAGCATAACTTCAAAAGAACGACTAGGATTAAGAAGACCAAATTATCAAGTCGTTTGTTTACTTTGACAGACGTACTCAAAAAATCCAACCGATTTGAAATTTTATAAACAATTAAGAACGCTTTTAGAAAGTTCCATCTATGCCAAATGGAACGGTTTCATAACAGCTTGGTCACCTGTGACTTTACTTTTTAAAAAAACAACTGATGCAAACGTTAAAAAACAAGCACCCAGGAAACCTAATGTTTATGAAACTCATCAATATTCGTACGATAGACCTCGCCAATATTATCAAGCAGATTTGGCCGACATGAACAGTTTTAATTTAAATTTTGCTCCTCATCGTCATGAACTTTGTTTAGTTGTAGTAGATGGAGTGTCTAAAAAAGTGTTTAAGAGTGACCAGTAAAAAAACAGCCGATAAAGTACTTAGCAGTTTTAAACATATTTTTGAAGATATTAAAAGAGATGATAAAACTTTCATCTACTTACAAACCGATCAAGGTGGAGAATTTTTAATAACAAAATGGAAGAATGGTGTTATGAACAAAATATTTATCATTTTAGTTCTAACAATTATGGAAAAGCTTACTTGGCTGAATCGACAATAGGACAATTAAAACAACTTTATCAAAAATTTAGAAAACTTTTTAATTTAATAGACGGTTTTTTAATTAGACCATTAGAACTTTTTAATACTTCTTTAAATAGAATACTTTATTTTACTGACTTTTTTACAAGTTATCAAAATAAAAATAATGCTATATCCAATCAAAAATATTTAAATTTGAAATATTTATTCAATTCTAATACGCACTTCCGTTATGTAACTAACAACGAAAATAATATCATTCCAAAATTAAATATAGATTTAAATATGAACATCAAACAATATATACAAGCCTATTCATACATTAACGTTCCTAATTATAATTTTTTTTGGTATTATAAACCGAATACAAATGGATTTATCAATAACCCTTCTTATCTTAACCCTATAAGATCAAATATTGGAAGCAAAACAAATGAAAGAGGGCTATCCTATTTCGATTTTTTTTCAAACAAAACAACCGCAAATCAATATAGTGTTCAAGATTTTACATCCTTACTACAATATGATTATCTTTCTTACAAATCAAGATATGATAAATTATATAACTTCTCTTTATCAACTCAAGCTAGAAAAAATTTTCTCCTATACATAAATCATCCAGAAAAAGCTCCAGGTGATATAGCAAATCTAACACCTCAAAGAGAAATCATTTTAAACAATGTAGAAGAAACTTTTGTGCGTCCTTTTATTCATGTCATGGTAACACCGAAATATGGCGGAGCACTTGTTCAAAACTCTCCGACAAGTCCTATTGTTCCAGACACACGCGATGCTAATATTTTATCCGTCGATTTAGATATTTATATTAATAACCTTTTACCTACTACAGAAAGCGTAAAAGCAACTAAAATGAAACATGTTGTAGCATGGCAAATTGCTTCTTTATTATTAAAAATAATGACCAACTCAAACACAATAAAATCTGAAGGTAATATATATAATATAGAAACTGAACTCGTTGAAGATCCTATCCAAATTAACGCTTCATTAAAAATTTGGAACGATCATGTTAATGTTAAAGACACTAACGGATACTATACACATGAAAAATGACCTTACAAGGTTTTATAGAAATTTTTAGACTCGCCATTTTAAGTATGTATGGAAATATAGCAACAAAATTCCTTTACGTTAATGGTTCAAATATACGTGTCGAACCTACGGAAATCTTTACAAGTTTTTACCAAATATTTTTCCCAAATACAAGCGGAAGAAAATATTATCAGTTTACATTAAAAAACATACCATTATCATCTTTACTAATACCTTTTTTTAACGTTGAACAAATTATATGGCCTGAACGAGAATTAAAAATGTTAGACATTTTTACTGAAAGTATAAACTATCAATTATCTAACAATTTAATTAAATTACATTTAAATAATGTCACTTTTTCTGATTTTGTCTATAAAGGAAGTAATTGTTATACTTACAATAAATTAATTACAAGTCAAGAATATCAAATCTCTTATTGCATTCCTAAAGACGAGTTAAATAATTATTGCACTTTTTGGTGTTTGCCATCCTTTGAAAGACAATTACTATCACCAATACAAATAAGTAAAGCCTTAATTAATTCAAATAATTCTTTTTATTTTGAAATGAAAGCAAATCAAATTTCTTCATATCATCAACAATTTGGAACATCTTTTACTTTTCAAACTTTACCTTCCAATTTGCCTGACGATATTTATAAATTAATTTCAGCAGATTTGAGTTAATAGCTAAGTACAACGCAGAAACATTTATTGAAATTTTGTTATATTGCGAACAAACCAAACCAATTTTTTCAAATACCATCAATCTACCTCTTGTCACAACAAGTACTTTAGAAAGAGCTACTACACCGAGTCATAAAACATGGCTAAACAGTGTCAAAGCCATATTACAAGGAAATAATCCAACCGAATTGATATTTTATTGCACTTCGCTTAACGGACAATTCATTTATCAAAAAAAGAGTGATGGTACTATAATACAAACTTGGATAGATAGCTTACCATTGAAAAATATCATTTTGAAAATGTATCAACCTATTGGAAACAACCCTATACCTTATACTTTACTTTTACAAAGAGATCAATATAGTTTAATTCAGCAAATCAATCCTTTTATTATGCAAGTCGATCAAAATATGACCAACGCTTTGACTCTTGATTTTAAAATTCAAAAAAAAGATTAGCTTTCTTAAGATGCGCTTTCATTCAAATTAGTAACTTTAATAACACCGTTTCCAATGTTCCTACAACTACAGACACTTACAATTTTATTAAATGTGATCAAGCTGTCCAATGTGGAATATATATGAACAAAATTTATGTTCCTGGAATTGTTGCATTTTTCAAAATATTAGACTATACTAATTCTACTCAAGTCACCACCAATATTGATTTTGCGAAAAATTGTAACACTTCCATTCAAGGACAATTAACCACCTTTGATATCAACGATGTGGGCGATTGGAAACAAACAAGATGGTCGTTTCTCAATTCCAAATCTGAACCGCTCACCTTTAACAATCTCAGTTCTACTGTTTTTTTTAATTATGCATTAAAGATTCAAATGGTTCCGTTTTACAATTAACTAGTTTGTTTACTATAAAATAATGTCTTTTATTTTTTATTGGTAATAAAAAAATATAAAAAGGAAAAAAAGTTGTTATTTTTTTTCACCCACTTTATTTTTTTTACAAAAATGAGTCCTCTTTTGCGCCAAAGGAAGATATAATAAAAACTTGGTCAATTTAGAACAAAAAATGATTGAAGATTCAAAAATAAATCCTAAAGATCAATTTAATCAAATTAAAAATCACATGCAACAATTACAAAATCAACTCACTCAATATTTTACTAAATCTGATTTGTTAAATATGAAATCAGAATTGGGCGAAATAAAAAAAATGAAAAATAAAAAAGAAGAAATGCAAGTTGAAAAACCTCCCAAAAAATGAAAAAGATGTGCAAATCAAACCCAAACTTAAAAAACGAAAATATTCAGAATCTGAAGCGAAAGTTCAGAAGAAGTAGAAATTGTCGAAGAAAACCTAAAATTAAATCAACTCCTTTACACATATGTTTACGATGCTTTCAAGAAGTAAATGCAGTCGATAAAATAAACGGATTATGTAGAAACTGTATTATTCAACAAACAGCCATTTTATCAAGTCCACTCATGCAGAATAATGAAAAAAAGAAAAAAATTAAATAAAAAAAGTTTAATTGAACTTGGTTACACTCGAGCTTTAAAAGACGTTAAAAATAAAAAAAACCATTTAAAAAAGCAATTCAGAATCAGAAGATGAAAAAATAGAAAAAAAAAGGTTAATTTTCTTACTTTTTTAAAAAAATGAGTTCCTTAGCTAAATATATGAGAGACGGTGACGGTAATCGTTATACGCCTAACACAAACGGACATGTTACTATTGAAGATGTTTTAGCGCAAGCTGACCACGAAAATCGTTTATTGCTAGAAGCAACAAGTGGTAATATTAGCGCTGAATATAAAGCTATTTTAAATGAAAAATATCCTGGTTATCAAACAGCTCAAGCTCAAGATGAATTCATTGCTGTTACAAATCAAAAATTTTCTTACGATCTTAGTTCAGACATGGTTAATATAAATTACTTTTACCACTATACATAACGATGGACATATCCACAAGATTGGTATTTGGATTTGATTTATTTCTTTTTGAAAATTTGAGCACGCAAACAAGATTTACACCTACAACAGACGATGATTTAGTAAAAAGAATATGTCTAGTTTCAAATTTTATTCACGCTTTAATTAAAACTGTCAAATTTTATCCCAATTATCAAATAAACAATACTACTTGCGCTAACAATGCTATCTGCTCGTTAGAGCTATCAATGGAGCAGCTCCCGCATATCAAACAGCGCTTCAAACCCGATATAATGCTATGTTAACTGGGGATAAAGGTTATAAATTTAGAGTACCTTTGTGTTTGTTATGTAAAGTTTTTCAAATGAAAGAATATTTTGGAAAAAATAAACAAATTAAATTGGAATTTTATATTGAAAATGATATCAATCAACTATTAGAATGGGTAAGACCTATTACTGATGCTGAAATGACAAGTCTTGCAAACGTGGGTGTAGCTATTAAAAACCCCATGTTAATATTTATAGACTCAAACCTAGTTCACCATTAGAAAGATATTTATATATGAACAGTAAAAAAGATGACCCTTATACTTTACTACGTATTGCTTATTACGAACAAGTTGTAACCAATGTAGAAAATGTTACAGAAGTCACTATCAATATGGGAATTATAAAAACAGCCAATCTTGTACCTCACAGCATTATATTTTCCGTTACATCTAAAAAAGAAAGCGATCATTTAAACAAAAATTGTGTAGCTCCAGCCGAAATGGCTTGCAATATCATTAAAAAAGTTACTCTTTATAATTTTAGAAAAACATTTGTTAATTCAGCAGGTGATACTACTGATTACGATTTGAGCAAGCAAGATGATCTTGGTGTAAAGGAAATATACCCTCTACTTTTAACATTATCAATTTTGCAGATTATTACAATGCTGACGATGACAGTTTTTTTGAGACATACTACTTGCTATTTTAGTCCTACTAACACGACAGATCCTGTAGTTATTGACACCACTAGTGATTTTAATTTTGTCAACGATAAACCTCCAGCTGTTATTGCTGGAAATAATTCGTTTCAAATCAATGTTCAATTTACAGATCAATTTCAAGGAGTACTTACTATGTATTTACAATATCCTGCTGAACTCGTTGAAGTTAGAGGAGGATCAGATAATTCTCAAGTAACCTATGATCCTAGCAAATTTAAATCGTCTTAATTTGTCATAAAAACATCTTTACTTTGTATTAAACGAACCCTATTTGTATTGTATTTTTTATAAGCAATCGATTATTTATTTCTAAAAATATCTTAAAAATCAAAGTCTTATTGTTTTTTTATTTCTTGTGGTAATGGCTCGCAGGCGTACAAGAAGAAGCGGACACCGTCGTCGTCATCATAGAGGTAGCACACGACATCATAGATGAAAAGGAAAATTTTTTACAAAAGTTAAAAATTTTGCTAAACGTCTACTAAAATCAAACGTAGGAGGCTACGCTTTGGATTATCTTCAAAAACAATGCAATGCTTAAAAATTTTTGTTGCACCGCTTGTAAAATAAAAAAAGTGGGAGAGGAAAACGTTTAAGAAGACGAAAAAGAATTAGACGTGGAAAATGTAACCCTAAAACAAAAGCCGATTTTCTGAGAACAATTTATTTTATGCCTGATTCTTTTTACGATAATATAGAAAAAATCTTCCACACACTTAAATTTTTTATAAAAAACAATTGCAAAAACTAAATTTGCATATGTTAAAAAAACTAGACTACTTTTTTTACAATATAAAAACCTTTATCTATTCTTATAAAAAAAAGTGAGAATGCATTGAAAAAGAGGAAGAGTTTAATTACCTCCTTTAAAAGGCGCAGGTAGAAAGCGATTAAGAAGACGAAGAAAATTACGAGGAGGAGATTTAGCAGACACTTTAAGAAAATTTAAAGTTTGCCCTTGGTATGTAGCTTAAAAGAAACAAATGCAAAAAACTAAATTTGATCATGTTAAAAAAAAACACAACTTTACAATATAAATTACTTTAACTTACCTCAAACACGGCGTAATGCATAGAAATAGAGGAAAAGGAAGAGCTTATTTACTTTCGTTAAAAGGCGCAGGTAGAAAAAGTTTAAGAAGACATTTAAGAAAACGCATGCGTGGTAAATTTCTTCCCTTGTTTGCCGCAGTTTTAGCACCAACTTTATTATCGTCTCTTATACCGCGGTAAAAAAATGTATCAAAGAAGATATAAAAAAAGACATTATAAAAGACATTATAAAAGACAGAGAACAAGACGTATGCGTGGAAAAATTTTAGTACCTCTTTTAGGAATGGTATCTAAAGTCGTTTTACCTTCCTTTACTAGCGCTCTTTTACCTACCATTGGTAAAGTTGTTTTGGGCGGAGCTATCTCTGGTTGAATTTCTTACGGAATTAATAGAATTGGAAAATAATATTTATAATATATAATATAATCTTTACAATGTCTTTATTGTTAGATTACAAATATATAATCCCATCATTGTTCCAAGCAATATAAAAACTCCCAATAACGCTCCAAATAAATAACCTCCAACTACAATAATAATAAAAAGAGTTAAAGGGCTAATATCGTCATTAATTTTTCTTAACAATTTTCACCTATAATTGATTGGAAACGGTCGAATATGATTGCAATGCGAGTCATGCGTACCACCATTATCTATCGGAGGAACAGGTTTATAAGGTTGAACTAGTGCTACTGTCGACGGTGATTGAAATTGTTGTAACGGTTTGTTTTTCGCTTCTATTTATTATGAACCTATTTTTATTTTTTTTCACTCTTTATATACTTTTCGTCACGCTTCATTAAACAAATTTCTCGAGGCGTCATAGTGCATTGACCTTTTCTATTTTTACACCACCGAGGTCTCTTAATTTTTTTTTAACACCCTTTTTTAGCGAGGGCGGCTCTCTTAAATTTTTTTATACGCCTCTAGCGAGGGCGGGTCTCTTGCCGCACTTTTCCAATATACATATATTTTTTTATTACCTGCACGCGCATCATGTCGCTCTCTTAAAATTTTTTATGTCGGATAAGGGTCTCTTAAAATTTTATTTCTGGCGATAAAAGGTCTCTTAAAAGTTTTATTTCCGACGCCTGACGGTCTCTTAAATTTTTTTTCATGACGTGTCGGGAAAAGGTCTCTTGACACACTTTTCCAATATAGACCTATCATACATATATATATATATATATATATATATATATATATATATATATATATATATATATATATATATATATATATATATATATATATATATATATATATATATATATATATAAATATATATATATATTATCTATATTATCAAACGATCTAAATTCATTACAATAATACAAAAATGCCTCCTGTAAGAAGAACTAGATGGTGCAATTTATATGGTGGTAGTCCTTCCGATCTTCCTATTACAGACCTAGCAACTTATGGCGATGTAGCAAGATTTTTCTACAAGCTAAGAGAGTTAGAAGGCATTAAAGACAAAAATATCATTGTTCAAAGAATACTTTGTAGTTCAAAAGAAGTTTGGTTCAATTGTAATTCCAAATTAATTTTATTAACTGAAAAAAGTTTGATTGTTAAACTGTTAAGATTTTATAACAATGTTACTTCTTGGAATGGAAATAAGATTAAACCTTTGACCAAAAAGTTATTGAACAAAAATAAAAATAAACTGTTTCACCTGCTAGCATGTAACTGCAAGCTTGAAGCTCTTCCCTGTGATGACAGAAATATCAAATGCTTAGGTTTTTCAGATGTGCATCTTTACTGTAGTTGTGTTGGCAGTAAAAAAGTTAGTTATAAAAATTGAAAAAAATTTCGAATTGGACTTTGCATAACTTATTTAATTTTTATTTGATTAATTAGTTTATTTTTTATAAAAAATTATGTGTTCCACGAGTTATTTTTAAATTGTATTTAGAACCACAAAATATTATTTAGATTCATATAGAAGAGCGCTCCTATATAAAAGACCATAGGGAGAAAATTGGTACTAAAGGAAAGTTTCAAATAGGAGGTATTGATAACTCTATTTTATCACCTACCTTAAATAAAAAGCAAACTAAAGCATCTGATGAAGAAATTTATATTAAAGAGTTTGACACAATCATGGATTCAGATCAGGTAATAAAATGAGATGTTTAAACTTTGATTGTAAGATACAAACTGTATATTATTTATATAGAAATTACAGCATATTCAAAATAAATAACCGATAAACAATTCTTTAAAGTATAAAGTTATAAAATCAGTTCTTAAATGAAAATGCATTTAAATGTAAAATTTGCATTGTTGTGAATTTCAATTTTTTTTTTTTTTTTATGTAGAGTGAAACTTCTTTATCATCATTAAGTCACACTAGATCCAAGCACTATAACACTACTTAGATATGGAATACCAGATGAAGCGGGGGCCGCCATAGCTAATGCTCTACTCCAAGATATTGGTCTTTTCCATCTAAATGAGGTTATTGATCCAAGTAAAATGAAGAGAGAGAAAGAACGAGTGTGTTCGCATGCTAGTTTTGAACAATCTAAGATTTCAAATATAAAGGCAATTGGTTTGGATAGTAAACGTAATAAAAATTCATTGGTCATTATGAAGAGAGAGATATTGATGGTGAAATAAACCTTTATGAATCAACCAGCACTGTAGACCACTTGACATTTACAATCGAATCAGGTAAAGGCCAATGTTATCTCTTTAGTTATGATTTTTTTTATAATTTTTTTTCCCGCTAAAATTATATCTTATTTTAATCAAGGCAAGTTGCAAGGTCAGTACCTAAAGTACATAGATGTACCTAAAGAAAAAATAAAAGAAAAAGATCTTGCAGAACTTACCTGTGATGTTCTCAAGGAGTTTAAAAGCGATCAAGTATCAAGGTAATAATTTTGGACAATACAAATGTTAATACAGGTATTTTTTTTCAAAACACCTGTCTGAAATATCAAAAAAGTTAGTATATAAAACTTCAGTTAAGTTTTATATTTGCATATTAATATATCATTTTAGGTAAAGAAAATGGTTTCGTAGCTTGTCTTGAGAGAATGTTGCAAAGAAGAATTCATTTAGTTGGCTGTCTTCTACATGTTAATAAGTTACCATTGCGTCATTTAATTTCTAAACTTGATGGTTCTTCCAATAACTTAAATAATTATTCGGGTAATAATAACACTATTTTAAGTTCTTGTTTGTAATCATATTAATAGTAACATTATTTATCACATTTTTATTGCTGCTTTACTTTATTTTATTCTAATGTATTTTATTATAAATTAATATTTTTAATAAAATATTTTTTATGTTAATATACTTGATTAAATAATAATACTAATATTTTAAAGGACCAGTCGGAAAATGTTTGACAGATCCATTTCATTTAAATTTAACTGTTGACTTCATACAAGTTGAGACAGACATTGAATATCCTCCTCCATCTATTATTAAAGAACTCTCTAAGGTTCAAAGAATGCTACTAGAATACAGTATTGGAATTTCCAGAGGGTTTTCAAACGAAAAGTATCTGGAAAAAAAATAGGTGTGTTGTTTTGTTAATTACTTGTTCTTGATATTTTTTTTTATTATTTAATTTGTCAGAAGTTTATGTATATGTTGATGTATTTAAAAGCTATATAATTAACTATTTAAGGTCTAAAAGTAATTAATTTTTATATATGAAAGATTAAAATTATAGGCCCTATTTGTCATGCAAGATGGCTGACAACAGCAGTGCGGGTAATGGCACTATACACAAGAACAATCAATCCCAGCAGAGAGCTTAAAATTTTTGTTGAATATATTTAAACAGTATAAACTCCAATGTGGTTCAATATCAAAAAGTCAAAGAGTTTCACCGAGAGACCTAAACTAATTTTCCAATTTACTCAGTGAATTTTGAAGCTGGATACTGAAGTTCAAGATATTACATTGCCTATTATTTACAGAAACACTTTTTGTCTCCAACCTGAGAATTTTATTGCTGCTCTACATTATTCTGAACAACAAGTTTATAGAATAATTGCTGTTATAAAAATTTTAGAAACAAAAAAAAATTCTATCAAGGAACCTAAAAATCAATTAAAAGATGGTATTAGTGTTAATTCTATTCCAATTATTGATTGTAAATTCAAAAACTGGTCAAAATTAATAAATTTGTATGATATAGACTGTTTTGAGCCCCCTTGTGTCGAAAATATATCAAATAAGGAGCTTTTAAAGATGATTCCTAGTCGAGGAAAAGCTCCCAACTTTTCGTGCAACTCACAAACAGTTGAAAGAGCAGTGAAATTGACTTCTGAAGCTAGCGGAAAATCCATCAACCTCAAGAAAAGAAATGCTATTATTCTAGCGAAATGCAATAGTCGAAATAAGCGTAAAATATTTAAAACAAAAAAAGATTATGTGTTCTAGTTGTTAATATATTTTTTTGATATTGATATCGATTTGGTTAAGCATTAAAATTTTAATATATTAAGTAGTTTACTTAAAATAAAATGTGTACTTAATCCAAAGAAGCGTAATAAAATGTTGTCTTTTTGGGTGAGGGGGAGAGAAGGATTGTAAACACCTGACACGCCATTTAGTCGCCACCCATAATAATAATTTTTTTCTTTTGCTTTCTTTATTTAGAATAAACCCTAATAAATAACGCTAAGTTATAGCACTATAGTATAACAACAGTGTTGTTTATGTTTAAATCCGTTTAACAGTTATCGGCTAATGTTTATTGAAAACTGCTTGTTTAAATTATGATAACAATTGTTCTCTAACACCCTACAAACACCCTTAAACACACCTTTAAAAACTAAAAATATTTTTTTAATATTTTAGGTTCATATTACCAATACATTAATTAAAGTTTTGTGCCCAATATCCCTTTATTGTCTTAGCTACTAAAGTTATTACTTTTAATGATAAAATTTAATAAATACAAGTCCAAATAAAATAGAATCCGTTATACCTGAAGCTTTTACATTCTGCAAATAATGTTTTTATGGTCTAATGAAGGTACTCCCGCTTGAAGTAATTTCATTTTCCAAAAAAAGTTGAAAATCACTGGTGTCGAATATATATACATATATGTATATATATATATATATATATATATATATATATATATATATATATATATATATATATATATATATATATATATATATATATATATATATATATATATATATATATATATATATATATATATATATACATATATATTTATATATATATATATGTATATATATATACATATATATATATATATATATATATGTATATATATATATATATATATATATATATATATATATATATATATATATATATATATATATACATCTTTGAATAAAATACTGTATGATGCCGTAATTATGAAGAACATATTTTTCTCCAATTATTCATTTGGTAAAAAACCATCAAAACAATTGTTTAATTTGTCTTTATGCTTTCAAATTACCTGGTTAAGAATTTGAAACAAAAAAAAGGGAATAAAAACACTTGCACATAAAATAATTGTACAAGAAAAACTTTATTGGTTAAAGCTAAAAATTTTGTTTAATTAACAAGCATTTCGGCATTGATTCTACTAGACATTTGATTTGAATATTGTCAATGATAGACCATGATTTAACAACAGCTTTCTTTAAATCTTCTTTTTTCGGAAATGCTCTATTACCTATTTTCTTATCTAATAAAGTCCATAAATACTCTATTGGATTCAAATCTGGACTTGAAGGCCATTCTAAAACATTTATGCCATTTTCATCAAAAAAGGTTTTAGTTTTTTGCAGTATGTTTTGGATCATTGTCTTGTTGAAACAAAATACTGTTTATTCATCTAAGTCAAGCAGAAGATTTTAAATTTTATTTTAACGTATTGTAGTACAAATCAACATTCATAGTATCAATAAATTCTAATTTACCAACACCATTCCATGCCATACAATCCAATAACATTACACTTCCACCACCATGTTTAACTGTTCCTCACGTACAACTCAAATTAAATGCTTCACCCCTCTTTCGCCAAACTCTCTGTGCACCATCAGATTTTTTAAAATTAAACTTGGATTCATCAGACCAAAGTACTTTAATTCAAAATGATGCTGGCATTAAATAATACTTTTTTTTCATCGTCTTCAATTATGCACATACCCTTACTGGCCATTATTTTAACCAACTTCATTGATCGTCGAATTTCTTTAATTTCACCATTTAAGCTTCTCCTAGGTGTATTTTTCTTATGAAATGCTTTAATTTCATCATTTTTAAGTACTTTTTTGATATAAGAACGAGAAGTAGTCTCAAGCGATATGAAGTCAATGAATTTTTGAAAAAAAAGTTAACAACTTTTTTACGCAGTTCGATTTGTTTCTGAAAGATTTTACCAATCATTGATTTGTAAAGAAAAGTTTTCAATACAATGAAAGATAAGAAAGTAACGTTTAATTAAAAAAATAAAAGAAATAAAAAGCATTTGAGGTTTTAGAAAACTCTCAATTTGAAGTGAACATTTTGTGTGCTTATGATAAATGAGGTAACTATGGCTACAGAGATGAAATTTTTAAAAGGTAATTTTTTATTGGATAATATTTCACTATTAATAATTTGTGTTCATATAAAAGTAAATAAAAGAAATAAAAATTCATGATAAAAAGGAGGAAATGTAACTTCATTTTTCAGTAATAAAAAAATAAAAATAAAAGAAATAAAAAATAAAAGTTAAAATAAAAATAACAAAATTCATTCTTATTCTTCTCTTCATATGATTTTTTGTTAAAAACGGTTTTTTCAGAGTTATACATCCACTAATACCTGCTTTATGAATGTGATTTCTAATTAATGTTAGTGAAATTGTGTTTTCTGTTAAGTTTTTCTGATAATTTGCTATATTTTTTGCACTTTCAAACCAATTTTTTTAATCATTCTTTAAACTTCTTTATCATCTTGTGAGGTTGTCTTCAGCTTTTGTCCTGGTCCAGTACGAATTTCAAACGTTTCATATTGTTTGTATTTATTTACAATGGCTCTAAGTGTTGTAAGTGGAATATTTGTAAGACCTTCAACTTTTCTCTAAGTATTTCCTTGTATAACAATAATAATAATAACAATAGCATATATATAAATATAAAATAAATAAAGATTTATTAGAACAAGTTTAAAAAAAAATGCATGTTCTAAAGGACATACAGGCCCAATAAATAGACACTGACAATATGCCCTTAAATAAATAACAAAGTACATAGGAACAAATATAGTTTACAATAGAAACATTCAAGATTTCATTCATTTACTTTATAGACACAATGTTTATCGAAATTTTATTTTATTTTTAAAAATACAAATGTTATCAGCATTTACAGCTTCTGATGTCAGATTATTCCAGATATTTACAACTCGTAAATATCTGGAATAATCTGACATCATTTTCATGAGAAAAACAATATTTGCGAATGTAAAGTTGACATCGTTGCTTTCGAATCCTAAAAGTATGACCACGGGTATAATTATTATTGTTAATTTCGAAAAACAAGTTTTTATCTATGCAAACTAAATTATGCATAATTTTGAAACATATGACTAAATCATGTTTTAAATGTCTGAGTTCCAGAGAATCTGAACGAAGCAACTGTAAACGGCTAGAGTAGCTTAAACAACTAATATTAGCAATTTTTTTTGTGAATCGTTTCAATAGATTTAATTAACATAATTTGGTGTGGCGATCAAACTGGAGAGCAATATTCAATAATTGGTCTTGTATAAGTGGTAAATGCACGTACTAATATAATAGGATTGCGAGTCTAAAAGCATTTTAAGAATAGGTATGCTCTAGTATTTGCTACATGAATGACTCTGGCAATGTGTTTTTTGTAGATTTGGCGGAATTCCATAATTACTCCAAGATCTTTTGAGTTAGATGACCAATCTAGAACACAATCACCTAACTTGTAATTAAAACTAATACTATGCAATCGAGAAAGTGCTATTCTGTGTGCAAAACATTTCTTGCTGGCAACTGGCAACTGCCAAGTATCCGACCAAATAATTATTCTATCAAGAGCAACAGTTAAATCGTGGCTATGATTCATATCGCGATACGAACTGTATAACTTTAAATCATCAGCAAAAAGTGTTATTGCACATTCGAGATTGTTTACTACAGATGATAAGTCATTTATAAATAATAAGAACAAAGTTGGTCCTAGCACACTACCCTAAGGTACACCACTTTTAATTATTGCCATTAGGGTCTAATACACTGACTCCACAGAAAAACGAACCGTGTCAATACTTATTGGATCATTAACATAAGTGGCAATATTAGGCAAATAGCAATTATCGTCCGTAAAAACACTTCCAAAGTGATTATTAAAGACGTTAGCAATTTCTATATTACTGGAAGTGACCTTCTTATTGTTATTTTTGTCTATTAGATGGTGGTGCTTATTAAGGATATTCATTTTATTATTAACATATTTATAAAACTTGCTAATATTATTTCCCTCTACTAGGTTTAATTAAATATTCGATTGGTAATTAGATAAGATTAGTTTGCAATTCCTGGCGTACTGTTTATTAGCTGATTTGTTATAAATTGTTTCATTATTTGTCCATCTTTTCTATAATAATACTTTGCGGCTAAAGATTTTTAAAATTTATTTTGGATAGTGATTACTCGTTTTGTTGTAATACTTTTTCCTAATAGT
The DNA here is from genome assembly GCF_038396675.1 of Hydra vulgaris. Lineage (NCBI taxonomy): Eukaryota > Metazoa > Cnidaria > Hydrozoa > Anthoathecata > Hydridae > Hydra > Hydra vulgaris. The sequence goes on from NC_088931.1 coordinate 25,774,309, forward strand.
AATAATTATATTTCCAGGCACAAGAAACTCGAAATCCCAATTTATTTTTGATAAATATAACTCAAGGCTCTTAAAATCAGCATTAGAAAAGTCGTGGAATGATTTTGATTAATTTTCACACTGGTTGAAATTGTTCGTATTTATAGAAAATTGGACTGTGTTATGGTCACAAGTGCTAAAAGGACACTCAACAGATATATCACTTATAAGAGATCTGTTATTCGAAAAAACAAGATCGAGAAAATTCATATTGCGCGTGGGTTCTTTAACAAGTTGGTGCAAACCGTTTAAAAATATATATATATATATGTTTTTAAATATCTTCGCTCCCAACAAGGCTGCAAGCAACCACTAATTAAAGTTGGAAGTTACTGGAAGAGAAAAGACGATGATTGTAGAGCAAGATAGCGATTGACGGACGACTTAAAGGATTGCAAATTATATGAATCAGGAAAGCAAGATGAAGAAAGCGAATTCCAAAGAGCTGATGTTCGAGGAAAAAAACTAGACGAACATGCGTTTTTGCACCTATAAGAGAAAGGGCATCATTAGAAGATCCACCCCAGATATGGCAACAGTATTCCATACAAGGCCGGATTTGAGATTTATGGAGATAGAGAACAGAATCCGAAGTAAGAAAGTGTCGAGCTCGATAAAGAGATGCACCCTTAGCTGATGCTTATTTTGCAATGGACTTGATATATGGTTTCCAAGAAAGATTGGAAGTAAGAGTTAGTCCTAAAAGATGAAGATTAGATGATTCATTGAGTACATCATCGTTCATAAATACAGGAAGAACTAAAGTATTGCGATAACGATTGACTTAAAAAAATTGAGTTTTATCTGTATTGACGTTCGCCAGCCACTGTGAGCCCCATGCTGTAGCAGAAGTGAGATCCTTTTCAAGCTCAAATGCCCCCTCGTAGCAATCAGAACGTGTTGGCTTCTTATCATGACAAAAATAAATGGTAGTATCATCAGCGTACAATGCCATCTTAGATGTGAGAATATCTGGAAGATTACTAATGTAAATTAAAAAGAGTATAGGGCCAAGGATAGAACCTTGAGGAACCCCTGAAATTACAGAATAAGAAAAAGAGTGCTGTCCATCGAGGACAACTTTTATACTACAATTGGAAAGTAAGGATTCAATAATCTTAAAGATGTTGCAAGATATACCATAAGAAGAAAGCTTATGGAGAAGACCAGCATGCCAAACTTTATCAAAAGCTTTTGAAATGTCATGAGCGATGACCTTAACCTCTCCACCTTTATCTAATGCACGATAAAATCTATCAGTTATTACTGTTAGCAAATCAGCTGTATAACGAGAAAATCGAAATCCATATTGATGATCAGAAAGTAAGTTATTAGATTCAAGATGAGAAATTAAGTGTTTGTTAATTAAAGATTCAAAAACCTTGCTTATGATAGGAAGAAGACTAATGGGACGGTAGTTAGACAAACCCGATCGCTCTCCAGAATTTTTGAAAATAGGGATAACAGATGCCGCTTTCTAGCAGGCTTGAAAATAAGACTCTGATAAGCACTTGCAGAGTTGTTTTGAAAGTATAGATGACAACTCCGGAGAACACTTCTGTAAGAATATAACAGGAATGTTGTCCGGACCTCAAGCTGTAGAAGAGTCTAAGCAGGAAATCGCTTTAGATACAGAAGATGGAGTGATACGAATGTCAATCAATAGATCAACCTGTTTGTTGGCAATATCAGGTAGAACGCAACTAGTGGAATCAAGAGATGATATTGATTTAGCAAACAATTCAGCTTTGTCTTTAGGTGAGGTGACAAAGTCTGAACCATAAAAGAGAGGTGAAATTAAAGATTTGCCCTTATTATTAATACTATTAAAGATTCTACATAAGTCACAAGAGCCTAATTTTTGAGATGAGATACGAGATTTTATGACCTGAGAATGGCGGGCTTTGGCGTTAGACAAAACCTTTTTATAATGGTTTCTAGCAGTAATAAACAGACGTTTGTTTTCTGGAGAATTGTTTTGCTAATAAATATGGAAGTAACGGGTAACATTTTCGATTAGCAATTGCAGCAGCACAATGTGAAGAAAACTATGGAGGAGAATAAGGCTTGACCTGAAATTGTCGAGAGGGAACAAAAGATTCTAAGCCAGCCTGAATCCACGAAATCATGTTAGAAGCACATTTGTCGACAGGAAGACAAAAGATTTCTACCCGTTGACCATCACGAAGAAAATTACGGAAAGAATCCCAGCCAGCTTTACATTAGTTGTAAGAGATATGATAAGAGGGGGATTCAGGTGATGAAGAAGAATGTGATATTAATTTTAGAGAAATCAATCTGTGATCAGAAGCACCTTAGGGTGAATGTGGAGAAACTGAGCACTGACTAGGATCAGAAACAGGACATAAGTCGAGTAAAGAAGGTAAATGATTCGGGTTGTCAGGAAACCGAGTTGGAAAGTGGACTATTTAAGTTATGGATTGAGAAAGGCAAAAGTTGTGGGCTTTAATGTTTGCAGAATCACTGACACCAAAGCCAAGCCATTTGGAGTGGTGAGTATTAAAGTCACTGACAACAACTGTATTAGCTGATGGATTAAGAGAGAGGACTTGGTCAATATGGCCAGAAATAATATCAAAAAGAGTGCAGTCTTGAGATGAAGGAGAGCGATAAAGAACAAAGAGAAAGGCAATAGAGTGAAGTGGTGCTAAACAAAAGTACATTAAAGAATAGTCTGTGGATTCAAACCTAGTTTCACCACATATGGGTGAATTCTTACGAATGTAAATGCCCAGGCCAAGCATGTGACTATTGGAGTCTTTACGAATTAAATGAAGATAACCATCAACACTAAGATCGCAAGATGAGACAGCTTAACTCTACTAGTCTTACTAGAACTAAACTAGTCTTACAAAGAGCAGGTAGGTCTGGTAAACTTTGCAAGAGATAAGACTCAACAGAAGAAAAGTTACTTCGAAGACCACGAATATTAGTGAATGATAGATTTAGAGAATTTGGTGATAATAATGGTTTTTTGTGTTTTATAGTTTTTGGTACTTTATTCATTCTTAAATTTGATTGAAGAACTTGAACTCAAAGCATAGATAGTACTCAGAACACAGTTTAATAGCCCAAGCAGTTGCCTCATTACTATTAATAAACCCTAAGCCGTAACAAAGGGCTCCAAATGTGGCCTCCGCAATGCACATCAAAAGTACATATAGGGACACCATCCATGCGTAACATGGCACTATTAACACTTGAATATTTTTCAGCTGTTGATGGAATCAGCCTCTCTGAGAGCTATCTAGATTGCTCTCAGATAGCTCTCAGATATCTAGATAGCTCTCAGAGAGGAATCTGTTTACCCCTTAAGTTTTCTATCTAGAAAGTTACGTTACGTCTTAATCGGTTACAATTAGTAACAAGGTTACATTCTCTAACTTTTAATTAAATGTTAAATAAATAAACTTGATAATGCAGTAAATGTTTGTTTTATATTGCCGTATTGCTAAAAATTATCTTTTATTTTATTTTTATTGTAAAATAACTTCGTCACAATTGGTTACTTTGTTACGAAAAAATTCTCAATTCGCAACGTTATGTCTCAATTGCTTTTTTTTTTAACTTTTTAAAGTGTAACCAAATAAGACGTAACGTTACGTTACCAAATAAAGATTCGAGACGTAACTAAACTACGTGACAGAAATGGATTTTTTTAACGTAACGTTACCTCTTAATCTGTTACACTCTAATAAGTAATAAGATAGACATAAGGTAACGTAAAATAAACTAAATTTGTGACGCATTAAATTCGAGAATTAGGTATTGTAGTTTATTCTCCTCCGGCTAGTTGCCATACAGAGACCACCATACCAAGGCACGCAAAGACATGTTCAGCCCCCAAGAAGGCGCGTCATAACCGCTTTACGGCCGAGAGTAAAGTGAGTTTTAAAAGAACGAAGTTATCTTAGAGCGAAAGATAGAAGTAATCGTGTTAGAAAGATAGCATAGAGAAAGCGGACAGGATTGCACATGATGTTAGATTGTGCAATAGGTGGAAAACATGCTGAAATTTGGTTAACCTAATGACAGCAGTTACGTATTAATTGTAAACTAATTCGAGAATTAATCCTCCTACGGCTAATTGCCATATAGAGGCCACATTACCAAGGTCCGCAAAGACAAGTTCGGCTCCAAAAGGAGCGTCATAACCCGCTCTACGGACCAAGAGTAAAGTGATTTTAGGAAGAACGAAGATATGTTAGAGCAAAAGATAGAAGTAGCCGTTTTAGAAAGATAGCATAAAGAAAGCGGACAGGATTGCACGCGGTGTTAGAAGGTGCAATTAAAGTTTGTTCGCGAATTAATTTTGAATTAATACGTAATGCAACCTAAAAAAACATTTTTAGGTTACATTACGTATTGTAACGTCAACGAGATTCGTTACGTTACGTGCAAAATGTCCGTTATTTTTACGTAACCGAGACGTAAGATTTTACGTAACGACACGTAACATTGTTACGTAACAATACGTGCAAAATGTCCGTTATTTTAACGTAACCGAGACGTAATATTTTACGTAACAATACATAACATTGTAACTTAATGTTACGTGCAAAAATGTAATTTTTACGTAACCGAGATGTTACGTATAACGTATTAATACGTAACATTCACACTTAATAAGGTGTGACCATGGTCACCTACGGCGGCTTTCAAATCGCTACATTTTGATTTATTGTATGCGATAGCATAATTTATTGCTGGTTTACATTTTCGTCACAGCTTACACTTATAGCCGGAAACAGTTAAGACTAATTTTAAAAGAAACTTTCGTCTTCAGTGTAAGGGGTAAACAAATACTTTTACAACTATAGCAATCACACTAAAACTTAAAACATTAACCATCAATACTAATAAAAATTCTTATATTACTTGATTGTAACAAAATATAACCGTAGTACACTTAATATGATATGCAGAATAGAAGATATTGTCAAAATTGACATTATAAACACATTTTTGATTATGGGGTAATAAACACAAAAGAAATGTTGCACTTATTAAATAAAAAAAATTAATAAGGTTTTGTTTATATAAAACGTATTTAGATTTACGATATTGTAACTAACATTAATAATAAGTCCTTTATGAGTTATGTATATATTCAAATTTCATATAAAATTTATTGATGACGATCAGAAAAATGCATTTAATTCAGAAGTTTATTATAACGAAAAAATAATTAACATAGTGATAATATAATCTATGTACATTTTGCCTATAATTACTGTCATTGGTAAACGAAATATCATCAAAGGCGTTACTGTCAGAATTATCATTACCAATAGATTCAGGTGCAATACTAGCCTTCTTTGGTGCTCGACTAGGTATGCCTATTAGTCTGGATTCTGCCTTGATTACTGCACGTTTTGCATGCATTAGCATTCGTTTCAATTGATCCCCGAGTGCCTCTGCCACCTTATGGACGTTAATGCGTTTTTGCGATCTTAACTGCAGAGAATCTTTAAAATATAAAAATAAAATCTACATCTTTAAAAGAATAAAATCGATAAAAAAAAACAAAAAACATTTATCCAATTATATAATTATTGAAATCACATTAGCACTACAGTAAAACTTTTTTTGACAAAATAAATAAATTTAGCGGCAAAACACCTCAAAAAATGCCCCAAATTGTCCCCAAATTATTTCACTTTGAGCGCAAGGTAAATCTCAATATTTTGTGAAAAAAAAATACTTTTAAAGTGATTATAATGGTCCAATTTCTTTCTTAGATTATTGTGTATTCTAGTTTTTTCGTATTTGTTGTTTAAAATAAAATAAAGTTTCGCAAAATTTAGTCAAACAAAACAAAACTTTTTTGCGTATTTGCCTATAGTTATTTTTTTCCTAAATCATTTTTCAACTTAAACAACATTTATGAAAAAACCGGAATACATAACAATCTAAAAAAAACTTGGGTCATTATCACATAAGAAATTTTGTTTTCAGAAAGTATTGAGATTTACCTTGCGCTCAAAGCCAAGTAATTTGGAAACAATTTAGCGCATTTTCCGGGGTTTTTTGCTGCTTGAGCACAAGGTAAATGTCAATATTTTTAGAACTTTTTTTTTGTTATCGTATTTTTTTCATATTTGCTCCATAATTGGTTTCTTGTGTATTTTCGTTTTATAATAAAAAGTTTTTGAACACCCCTAATGCCAAGTTTAAAAGCCAAAAAATTCAAGCATATTTTTAACTATTATTGCTAATTGTATATGTATAAATGTATTTCTAATTAGGAGTCGTTCATTTAGTACGTACGCTTTCATTTCAACCCTTCTTCCCCTCCCCCTTTTTTAGTACCCTCCACCTCAATAAAAGAACTTACCTTTTTTTTAGTACCCTCCACCTCAATAAAAGAACCTACGCTTTTAACGTACCTACCTTTTTTTTAGTTTAGTGTGTTCTTTTATAATTTTGATATACGCTTTTTTTTAGTAATCTCCACCTCAATAAAAGAACCTACGCTTTTAACGTACCTACCTTTTTTAAAGTTTAGTGTCTTCTTTCTTTTATAATTGACCCCTGACCCCCCTCCCATCGTATTTACGCCATTTACAGATATAAATATAAGGTACAGGCGCAATGGAGTGTTCATACATCAGCTGTGTATTGTTTCATGTACCTCAAAATAATGCTTTTCTATCGCATTGAAATCTAAGTTTTAATCAAAAAAGTTGCAAAGAAAACTTGAGTATTAAAAAATGTTTTATTATGCAGTCTTCGGATTTATTAATGATTTACGTCGTTTATAAGACTTAAAAGAAGTTTCCTTTTAAATCAAACCCACTAGCAATCTGATTTAGCTATTTTATAGGTATTGTGGTTTATTCTCCTCCGGCAAGTTGCCATACAGAGACCACCATACCAAGGCACGCAAAGACATGTTCAGCCCCCCAAGAAGGAGCGTCATAACCGCTATACGGCCGAGAGTAAAGTGAGTTTTGGAAGAACGAAGTTATTATAGAGCAAAAGATGGAAGTAATCCTGTTAGAAAGATAGCATAGAGAAAGCGGACAGGATTGCACATGATGTTAGATTGTGCAAATATAATTCAGCTATTTTATAGGTATTGTGGTTTATTCTCCTCCGGCTAGTTGCCATACAGAGACCACCATACCAAGGCACGCAAAGACATGTTCAGCCCCCCAAGAAGGAGCGTCACAACCGCCCCACGGCCGAGAGTAAAGTGAGTTTTGGAAGAACGAAGTTATCTTAGAGCAAAAGATAAGTAATAGTGCCAGAAAGATAGCATAGAGAAAGCAGACAGGACTGCACATGATGTTAGATTGTGCAAATACAAATCAGCTATTTCATAGGTATTGTGGTTTATTCTCCTCCGGCTAGTTGCCATACAGAGACCACCATACCAAGGCACGCAAAGACATGTTCAGCCCCCCAAGAAGGAGCGTCATAACCGCTTTACGACCGAGAGTAAAGTGAGTTTTGGAAAAACGAAGTTATTTTAGAGCAAAAGATGGAAGTAATCGTGTTAGAAAGATTGCACATGATGTTAGATAGTGCATTTATAATTCAGCTATTTCATAAGACACATGAGTTATTTGAGATCAATTCAGCTATTTCATAAGAAACAGGAATTATTTGAGATCTTTTTTATATAAAAAAATTAGGTATATATAAAATAATTAGATTGGATTGCTTTTGGGTTTTATTTAATAAAGATTATTTTCTAAACTTTTAAATTTAAAAGCTTTTGATCAAATAAAACGTGATGTAATTTTATATATTCTAAATGTGAGACGCAATTAAAATACATATAGATTTTTCTGACATTATGTTGCGTCTTAGTTTACACTTATTAAAAGTGCACTGTTATAATTATAAGTGTCATGGTTTTTTTATAACTTATATTTATAAGTTAAAAAAAACCATACTGGTACTTTTTTAAACTTTTAACAATGTACAAAAAATTAGTTCTAATTATATTTTATAACAAATTTGTCACGAAAACAACGTTTCGATTCGCGAAGTTGCAATTAACTACTTGCAATTTTGCGATTTGAATTTTTTAACAAAAAAATTTTTCTAAAACTTTTTTAGTTACTTATGTCTTGACAAATGCATCGTTAAATACCATAACTCATAAATTAATTACAGTATTTAACAAATTTGTTGAATTAACAATATTGTAAATGCACTGAATACATTTGTCCAGACCATTGTAATAAAATAAGTATTTAAAAAACAAAACTAACCCACAAGCAAACTAATTCTTTATATATATGATTTTCATTGTAACCTATAAGCACGTGTTGTTACGTAATAGTTCAAAATTATTTTGCGAACAAACTTTAATTGCACCTTCTAACACCGCGTGCAATCCTGTCCGCTGTCTTTATGCTATCTTTCTAAACTGACTGCTTCTATCTTTCACTCTAACATATCTTCGTTCTTCCTAAAATCACTTTACTCTTGGTCCGTAGAGCGGGTTATGACGTTCCTTTTGGAGCCGAACTTGTCTTTGCGGTCCTTGGTAATGTGCCTCTATATGGCAATTAGCCGGAGGAGGATAAACCACAGTACCAATTCTCGAATTTAACGCGTTACAAATTTAATCTATTTTACGTTACCTTACGTCTATCTTGATACTTGTTAGAGTGTAACCAATTAAGATATAATGTTACGTTAAAAAAAACTATTTACGTGACGTAGTTTAGTTACGTCTCGAATCTATATTTAGTAAAGTTACGTTACGTCTTATTTGGTTACACTTTATAAAGTTAAAAAGAAAACCAATTGAAACGTAACGTTGCGAATTAAGAATTTTTTTTCGTGACAAAGTAACCAATTGAGACGAAGCTATTTTACAGTAAAAATAAAATAAAAGATGATTTTTAGCAATACGGCAATATAAAACAAACATTTACTGTATTATCAAGTTTATTTACTTAATATTTAATTAAAAGTTAGAGAACGTAACCTTGTTGCCAATTGTAACCGATTAAGACGTAACGTAACTTTAAAATGTTATAAGGGCTTGTTATTGCGTTTTCAAAAGCCAATACGAAAATAATCAAATACTTAAATAATATTGTAAACAAAACAATTTTGTTAAATACTTATGATCATGAGTAACGGTAACACTTTCACGTAGCGTCACGCTACAATGTTACGTCTCGGTTACGTAAAAATAACGGACATTTTGCACGTTACGTAACGAATCCCGTTTATGTTACAATATGTAACGTAACTTTAAAATGTTATAGGGGATGCATTATAAAACTAATAAAAATTTTAAAACCGCCAGATTGAATGAAAAAAACCACCAGACTAAATGCAAAAACCGGTACTCAGAAAAAATATTTGTATCTAAAGGCCGTTACCATCTTCAAAATTGTAATGTTTGCATTTGACACTGCGCTTGCGTATAATAACTTTCCACATCTAAACAACTGTGGGGTTCCTTACTATTTAGGGTTCCTCGAAAAATGACGTAAATTTACTTACTTCTACCTTCTAGCTTTATTATACATCTTTGGTTTTTTCCCAAAATCTAATTTATTTTTTCCAGTTAAAACTAGTACACATACAGAATTTCTAGAAAATAGATTTAAGAAGTTCTCATGAAAGCACAGAACACAGAACTTTTCTGGTAAATATCTTTTATTATTGAAACCCAAAACAAAAAACTTGAAGTATTTCCTGATTTAAAGCAATAAAATTAATAATAAGAAAGTGAAGCACTTTTTAAATTTATTTAAATTTCAATTCAAGTGTATATCAAAACTAAAGAATGTATCAGGCATTCACACACAATAGCAGTACGGACGAAGATGAGGAAATTCATTAATAATACAAAGAGGTTGATTTCCATATAAGTTTATTCTGCTGATATTTGGATCTACAATAATTTTTTTATCGGATAAAACTTTAGCATTTGCTTCAAAAGTTCCACTGCTAGGTAATACAACGAAAACTACTTCGTAGTATTGTTTAGACTCTACTGCAGTTTCGTAAACAATTCCACATGAATCACATTCTTGGTTTTTAGATGTTTTTACATATTGAATGAGTTCTTTCTTTGGAGTTTTTAAGCCTGCTGATAAAATATTTCCTAATGTTAAGTTAGAACAAAGCTTTGCAGAATCTTTATTTTTATTAATAAGAGAATTTATATAATGAACTACTTCATGAGCTACCATTAGCACATTTTCATCTGTTATTGGGACGTTTTTATAGTTCAAACAAGGACACCAATGGTCTTCAACACCAGAATTATTGCATGTTCTAACTGCAGCATCAATTTCAGTAAATAAACTCTGACCAATAAATGTCTTATTTGGAAGATCTGGGTAACTCAGCATATGATGAAGGGAAGCATAAACATCAAAATGGTTGGTTAAAACATTTGAATTTTTTTTTAAAGCTGTAAACATCTTTGGATATTTTACATTAAAGTCTGGAGGTAAAGTAATTGAAAAAAATGGCAATCTTTGCTCTAACTTTCCTTGAAGTGTTGAGCGAAATGGACCAATCCGTGCACCATGATCTCCAAATATTACAAGAATAGTATGATTAATCCTGACTGGAGATTTAAAATAATTTATGATTTCAAGTATGTCATCATCAATTACTTGTAAACCATTAAAATCATTGTGTGCGATGGCTGAATTAATTATAAGAGATACTTTTGGCAAGTCTTCAAAAGTTTCTGTGAAAGTTTTTAGCATTATATTGTTATATTCGACGTCGCATTTATGAGAAGGTTTTTTAGCAAGCCAAAATGGACGAATATACCATGATGTTGGCAAAGTATTAAAGCCATTTAAACGATAATGAAAAGCACCCCATTCTGGGTTGTCTTCACTAAACATAGTAAGATAACCAGCTTTGTGGAAATCCTTAAATATGAAATTGAATTGATCACATGTACTTGCGTTATCTACACTTCGTCTTGCTTCTGAAAGATACTTTTCACGATCACCTAAATGATTCAAAAATTTGATATAATCACTTTTAAAAAATTAAAAAAAAACTTTTAACAGATTTAAAAAAATGTATATATATATATATATATATATATATATATATATATATATATATAATATATATATATAAGTTATAAGGGGGTAATCGATGTAATACAAATTTCAACAGATAAAAGACTTCTTTTTGTAGCCTCTGGCATCATATTCTTCAATCCTTGAAAATCACTAATAAAAGCAAATTAAAAAATCGTTTTAAATCATTTCAATATAAAGTTTAAAAAAAAATTGAGAATCTATTATATTCTATTCGGTAAAAAGGGTATTTAAAAGACCTCAACGTTACAATGATTAAAAAAAACTTCGAAAAACCTAATCTTTTACTTTTGGGAGATTTATATTTGTTTTTTTTTTATATTTAAGGTAGTGAACATTTTTTGATGTTCAAGACAAAGAATAAACTTCAAACTTAAGTACGTTTATGCTCATATCACATGAGAATGTTTGACAAAAAATTGCCGTGATTAGAGTCTTGGTACAATAAAAAGTCTAAAAATTATTGTAAGTTGTAGGGCAAAAGTTTTAGGGTTTTTTTCTGAAGTTTAGAGTTTGTTGCATGTATGTAATTATCTTTATTAAACATAGGAAAAAACTGCCACAATCCCTGTATATAAAAAGCTCCCACAATTCCCTGTACATAAATAGCGCTGTTGCAAAGTACTGGCTCGAAATCATATATTTGCAACTTAATTTACAGCAGTCATTTACTTTACTGGGGCATACCATTAGATCTAGTATATATATACATATATATATACATATATATACATATATATATATATATATATATATATATATATATATATATATATATATATATATTATATATATATATATATATATATATATATATATATATATATATATATATATATATATATATATATATATATATATATATATATATATATATATATATATATATATATATATATATATATATATATATATATATATATATATATATATATTACCAAGTCCGCAATAGTATTAAAAAAAAGTTTTTTAAAAGTGTATTATAAAATTTTTGTGCATTAAAAATGATTTCAATGAAGAAAATACGACATTTATTAACTGAAATAGTAAAAAGTGCATTTTTATCAATTTTTTATTTAGGAATAGTTAAATGTTAAGTGTCTTCTAGAACACATTTATTAGAATGTTTTTGCTATTAAAAACTTAATCGAGAATTGTACAAAATTTTTTGTTATAAACAAATTACTGAGTTTATTAGTAGAGACATTATTTGGAGCATGTGGGGCAATGATCCCCCCCCCCCCCAAATTCACAAAGCTAAAAGATCTTGAGAAATATGGATCTTATTTTATTTTTAGACTAACACATACATACATACATACATATATACATACACACATACATAAAAATAGATAATCTGCAATACTTATAATCAATACCTACAAGAATTGCCAAAAGCTGTGCTGTTGTACCATCACCAACTACAGTGTGCCCATTTAGTAAAATAGTATTTTCATCATTCAAAAGCTTTGGCATAGCCTTTTTAAGATGGCGACGAAAATTAGCATTCGATTGAGAATCTATCATTAGAAAAACAACATCCAATCCTAAACCATGTACATCTAAAAACATTCAAAGGATTTTAAATAGTAATATGAGTATATTTATTTTTATTGATTTTGATTTTTTAAAGCGTTAAATTATATGATCATTTAACGAGTCCACTTTGTAACCATATTTACATTTTAAACTTTTCAAATTGTTTAAAAATAAAAAAAGAAAAAAAAAACCTTTTTGAATTCTACAATCTCTGAAATTGACTTTTGGGCCTGTAATTATACATTTTATTATATTCTTTGAAAAACATATTTTGTTTAACATTTTGTTTCTTTGTAGTATACAAAATAATAAAAGCATTTATGTCTTTATGAATACAATTTATTATCTATTTATGAATCCGCCAATCTACACCCAAGTAGTCATTTTGTGAATACCTACACTCAAATAGATACACCCTCATTATCAATTTAAAGAAATAAACTTGATAATGATCGTGTCACTATTGCTTTAAAATGTTGTATAAACTATACCTAAGTTTTTATTTAAGTACACAATACCTATTGTATTATTATAAATTTTATATTTAAGTTGCATAAATTGGAAAGGAAAAAATAAATGTCTCCAAAAAAATTTATGATAAAAATTTTAATTATGTGAAAACAATAACAACTTTTTCTATAAAACACTAAATTATATAAAAAAAACCTAAACTTGCTTTGAAACTTTTTATAAGCCACTATAAAAAATTTAAAGCAATTTTTTTTTTAGTTTTAACTTGATGCCATTTTTTGGTTTGATTCCTTATCAACATAACTAACAAATTTAACATAATCAACACAGAGTTGTTAGTGGGTTGGGTTAACCCATGGGTTGGGTTGGGTTGGGTTGGGTTGGGTTGAGGAAGTATAACCCACTGATAACCCACGCCTTAGTTGCATTTTCATTGTATTTTCGCCGTTTCACCGTTATGTTTATTTCATTATTTGCGCTTAAGATTTAACGGATTTGCTATCGAATGACGCAGTTTTATTAAAGCCAACCGTCGAATTGACGTCAACACATCGATATCCAGGCCGCTGTATTAATGTAAAAAAAAATAATGTATAATAATTAGTGTAATAAAAAGCTGCTCTTGCGTCATCGAAAGCATAATTACTTTCGATGACGCAAGAGCAGTTTTTTACAGTTAGCGACTAGAGCGTTTTTTTCTGCGTGAATGACGTCATATAGCAAATTCATCGCTGAGTACGGCTATATAAACAGCATAAAATTAAATTAAAAGCATCATAATAATTCAAACTAAGCATGATGGCGAATGTCGATGAATTAGAAAATAAATTGAAACGTTACCCCAATAATTATTTATTCAAACCGTACGAGGCTGCAAAATCTGCGATTTGGGATAGGTTTACTTTAATATTTGAAAAGCGTGACGTTGCCGGAAATGGAGAGCCATCGAGTATTGAATTGAAATATTTCTGTGCGTGTACCGTATGCAAAAAAGTGTATGCGTATAAGTCTGCTGATGGTCTAAGCTGCTTTGGCACAAAAAATCTCATAAATCTTGCAAAATTATGCGGCACGAAGGACAGCAAACAACTGCAGATTCGTCAATGTTTCGCGTTAAAGTGTCAATTGACAAAAGATGACTGTGACCTTATGAAAAGAAAAGAAGTAGAATTCTGTGCTGATGGTTATCATTCTTTTCGATCTGTCGAACACATTGGTTTTAAGAGACTGCTTCAAACATGTGTTGACTTTGGCGCTGGCGAATTAGTACGCTGGGGAATGCGAAATGACATGTTTCACTAATATAGTGCTCATTTATGTTAAAGCTGTTCTTTGTTAGTTTGCTTACTAACACATATAGTGACAGTAACTGAGTAACAACATATTATTTGTATCTAATATGGTTGTATAGACTAGAATGTTTGCATGCACTCCGTTGGTCAACCCATGGGTTTGGTTGTGTTCATGTGGCAGTGGGTTGGGTTGGGTTGGGTTCAATTTTCTTAACCCACTAACAACTCTGAATCAACATAATTGACATTCATCCAAATTAGAGAATCTTTAGAGCAATAAAAACTAACTAAATCTGGCCCAAATAAATAATTGCTATGAGACTTGTGAACAAATAGAAGTCATTTGAGATTCAACACTATACGCTTAAAAAAACTTTTTATATTTGATAATATTAGAGACTCGTTAAATGTTCAAGGGTCCTAAAAAACTTATTTAGGTACCTTTATTAATATTTTTAATGTAACAATATTTTAAACCCAGTGTTATTTTAATGTAAAAAGTGAACACTTTTTAGGCAATCCATAGCTAGAAGTAATTTTGTATTATAAAGCAGGTTAACAAGTTTTCTGCCTTCTTGTTTGGTGATGGTTAGCAGGTGATGGAAACTAAAAAATGCTGCAACTTTTGTTTTGAAAATGTAATAGATAACTTCTATTGCACAATGATAAATAGTTTTTTTACATATGGCATTTTCTCACAAGTTTTCAAAGTAGCTAGGAGTCATTCAAATTTAAAGAAAATGTTTTTTACTGGACTTGCCTAATTATCAACCCATTCATTTTTGAAGATAACTTTAAAAAGAGCCTGGCTTCTAAGACACCTTAAAGTAAAACTGTTTAAAAATACATAATGCATCAATTTCTGATTGATCTCTGACCCTAAATTAAACAATGTGCATTTAATCGCACCAATCCCTATTTGTCAGGCGATATATGTACATTAGGGTTATAACCTTTTTTAACCCTAAGCTCCTGTACTGTAGTTTGATGAACTTTTATCTAAAAAGCAAGAAATGAACTATTATTTGGATATCTTTTGAAAAAAGTTCACCCTGCCATTGAAAAATCGATTTTGACATAAGTACTACTATGCATTCAAATGTATTTAGAATGTCATAGTCATGTAATTCAATAACTTTTCAATCCAACAATTACTCAGACCATTGAGCTTGTTCTTGCTCTTGCATAGAAGGAATAGAAGGTGCAATTTGTCTTTATTTTTGCATGACGAATACATTTCCTTCATTACTTTGATTGCACGCTCTGCGCATTGATTACTTCTGGGGATCTGTAGAATGAATGGCTCTCGCTTTCAGTGATTTTTTAAAGAGCTTAAAGCCTTTTTTGTATGGATTCGGTACTTCAGCCAAGTTATTAAAGTCGTTTTCGTTGTATAGTTGGTCTGTAAACCAATGTTCTGCCCTGCCATACAACATAAATCGACTCTCTGCAGAACTGTTCTTGTTGAAGGAATTAAAATGAAGGTCAGGATCACTAGTATAGCTCTGGAATTCCACCTCGCATTGCTGTTGGGTAATTTCTGAAACCTGATCAATGGAAAATGTCCCTTTTCATCAAAAAATTGGAACACTAGAGTGAGATGAAATAAAAATTTCATATCATCTCTCTAGCCTGATGTTTCGAGAATTACTTCTATTCGATTATCAAACTGTGTTTTCAGTTGTTCCCACTCTTTCAACAGTTAAGGTACAAATGGATATTCGATATTCGGCGATTGTGTTTTACTTCCAAGTTCTTCATCCATCACCAAACAGAGGATTCTATCTAATACATGGTATTGACAACGGATAAACTAAGGTTTGTTGATGCATTTCTCTGTGAACATTGCAATATTAAAATAACACCATTCTTTTTTTCCAGTGTTAACGCTGGTGGTATCTGCAACAATCATCTGTGTTGAATTCCAAAGGTGAAATTCATTGAGGACTTTAGAAATTCCCTGAGAAATAGTTTTTCAAACCGAAAAGAAGAAAAATGGTCCAATAGACCATTCTTTTTCTTTTATGAGAGTCTTCAAATTTTATCAGATTATTGATCCAGAAATCCTTTTTCTTCTAAATGCTACTACCGCTAGGCTGTACATCGCCATGTGTTGCTTCTGTAATAACTATAAAATTAGATAAGCAGCTATATATACACAGTCTAAATTGTTCTAGAATATTCTTAATTGTTCCAGAATGTTCTAAATTGTTCCAGAATTTTCTAAAGTCATCTAAAATATTGTGGAACTTTCCAAAATGTATCAAAATTCTAAACACCTAATCTGTACAAGTTTTAAATAATTTTCTGCAAAGCCACGTGTATTAGCAGTAGCAGTAACAAGATTAAATAAATGTTGATTTGCAATTTTAATTGCAGGGTGATCTTTTTTTACAATCTTGAGGAATTGAACATGTTTTCAATGTTTTCTAACAAAAGTTCATCGATTTATGACAGCAAATTATTTTTTTTTTTAAAAGTCAAAAAGTCATAACCCTAATGTACATCTAAAAAGCAATATCTTGAACTAACTTTTTAAAAATCAATTTAAAAAAGTATATATATTCATTAAAATATTAAATTTAAATTAAAATTTATTTTTGACAACAATAAAAACCAGGTTGTGTAATTAAAAAAAGGTTTTCTAAACGATTAATACTTAGATATATAACATTCTTAAAAAATGAGTGTGGTCTTTTTAACTTCAACATCAAATTTTTGTTGATTTTCAGATCTATGTTTTTATACGATTTAAGAGTGAGAGAAAGAGAGAGAGAAATGTTTCAAATTGATATATATATATATATATATATATATATATATATATATATATATATATATATATATATATATATATGGGTGTCCCAGATCGGAGAATAAGTTCACTGCAATTGTTTTTGTCCTAAAAAAAATTGTAGTGAAATTATCCTCCAATCCGATTACAAATTAGCTAGCACAAGCCATATGAAATACTGTAAATAAAATTTCATAATAAAATCTTTGTTTTTTTAAGTAATGTTATTTTAATAAATTTTATTTCTTCAGATTACTATTGAATAATATGTAATGTAAATATATCAGAACAGAAACTAGATTATCAATATATACAAATAATATTAGGGATCACCTTTGGTATCGACACCAAGGAAATCAAGACAAGCAAACTGCCAATAAAGAAGCAAGTAATTCTTTGCCTGCTTACAAAGGATTTAACCTTTGATGAGGCATTATCTTTAACAATTGATTATGTTCTGAGGCATTATATGAAGACAAAAGTTCCTGCAATAACTGGAAGAATCAATAATGATAAAATAATTAAGGTAGCATGTGATTAGTTTAAAAGTGAATGAAATTATAGCCCAATTTCATTAACATCAATATTATGGAAATTTCTTGAATCAATTGCAAGTGACAAAATTATGGAATATATGTTAATAAACAATTTATCAAATAGTAACCAACATGGTTTTCGAAAGAATAAAAAGCTGTACCACAAATCTACTTGAAACACAAGAAATTTTATTTGATACTATTGAGAATGGCTGGTGTTTTGATGTGTTGTATACAGATTTCTCAAAAGCATTTGATAAAGTACCTCATATGTGATTGGTAATAAAGTTAAAATCATATGGTATTGTCGGAATAATTTTTAATTGGATAGTAGACTATTTATATAACAAAAATAGTTAAAAAGTTGAGAGTGATAGCGATATTATAAAAATTATTAAATCAGATAAACACATAAATAAATTGCAACAAAATATCGATAAAACTATGAAATGGTTGTCATTATGGTTATTGAAATTCAATTATGAAAAATGTAAAATTATGCACATTGACTTTAAAAACCCATGTATAACATATTCAATAGGAGTAATGATGCAATCTGGTTTAAAATGAACATGTCACATTGATAAAGCTGAAGAAAAATCAAATCAAAATCATGCCCTTGTTAGACAAACTTTTAAATATTTTGATTCAAATATAGAAAAAAGTTATATACAACTTTTGTAAGACCACATCTTGAGTTTGCTATTCAAACATTGTGTCCTTATCTAAAACAAGACATTTTAAAAGTTAGAAAAAGTGCAAAGAAGAGCTACAAAACTAGTACCAACTTTAAAAAAAATTCCATATGAAAGAAGATTACAGTTAATGAAGTTAGAAACACTAGAAGAGCGTTGTTTACGAGTAGATTTTTCAATATAAGATACAAAAGGGTTATGAGGAGATTAATTGGATAAATGGCTCAATAAGTAAAACTCAATTAAAACATTACAATTTTCATGGTCATAACGAATAGTTAACAAAGGCATACTGTAAGAGTAATGCTAGACTTAATATCTTTTCATGTAGAGTTCTAAAACTTGGAGTGGTTTACCGCCATACATTATAGAATCAGTACCAATTGATCAATTCAAAAATAAACTTGATAAATTAAATTATTGCAAAAATTATTTATTAAATAACGCTAATAAAAAGTATATACATAAAAAAATAACAATACTATTATAAAACATTTATAGCTGTTATAGCACAAAATCTTATGTTATTGTGCTCTACAATTGATTTCATTAATAATATTATTATTAAATACAACAAGAATCGAAGACATTAGGATACACACAGGAACCAAGAAACTTACATCAACATTAGATATCATATTAGATATCATGAAATTTTATAAGAACTTGTTTCTTCAAGATATGGAAGCTCTGAAAAAACATAAAACAACTAAGATAAATGATTTTATCAAAATAGACATTGCTTTTATGGAAAGCATAACTTACAGGAAACCATCTTTTTCAGGAATTGACAAAGTCAATGCAAAAGTAGTTGAGAAAAAGCAGAAAAGAACCTATGATGTAGTTTTTCATCAGAATGTTCAAAAAAACTGTTTAAGCCAACCAGCAGTTCTAGTGGTAAATCTGTTGGGGGACTGTTGGACCCGGCTTCATCTGCTCTAAAACTAAAAGGTTACACAGAAGGCAAATTAAATCTGGAGAATATATATTTGTTCCTAATATTATTTTCAAGAATCCAATTGTTGCCTGGAGCATAAGGAGTTAGTAATACTAAAATGAAATCAGAGTCGTGGCTAGGCTGCCCCAAGTTTATGGGGGAGCCTAGCCACTAGAATTTAGGCAGCGAATTTAGGGGGCCTATTTGCAAGTTAGGGGCATTTTTGCAATTGTAACGAGTTCATTTTTTTTTGGTAATACTGGGAAAATGGGGCCCTTTTAACAGGTTTTTGAGGGGAGGAGGTGCTCAGACCTAGTAGCCATGGCACTGGATGAACTTAATTGTACATACAATGGTTTATGTCTGTGAAAAAGATATTTCAAAGATAAATCTAAGAACCAGTTCACCCCATCAATATAGAGTGTCAGTATTACATCATATCAGAATACAAATAAAAGACAAATGGAATCCGTCTCCAAACATAGTGGTACATTGGAAAGAAAAATTGATGGCTACCCTGAACTCTAAAGACAGACAATTGTCTACTTGTTTTAGTATCTGGAATTAATGAAACTTCTTGATGCGCCACCCTTCCAAGTTTAACAACAAAAGCTGATCCAAAACATGCTAAAAATCTGTTGCAAAAAAAATCTACAACATCCTCAAATACAGGTAAGGCTTTAACAAAGAAATTTATTTTTATAGTTATTTATAGTTATTATAGTTAATAATAGTTTATTACATTTTGTGAGGAAATATATAAATTATGAGGAATGCAAAAGTATTTTTAGAAAATTTTTTTTCAATAGTCTATTAAAAATTTATATAAAAAAGTTTATTATCCTTACTAATTTATTTATTTTTTGATATAAATGACATTTTTGGCATTTTGTGCATTTCTCAAAAAAAATTCTAAATAATTGCACTACTTATTTATAAATAAACATACAATTACAAAAGTTAACAGTACTTTTTTAATTATAATTAAACTTTCACTTACCTTTTCTTTTCATTGAGGTTTTTCTAAGTAATTGTTGTGAACGAGTGCTAATATGAGCATGAAATTCAACATGATGGAACATTTCAAAATAAATGTCAACTTTAATAAAGTCATTAGACAATTTATGCTTAAAAGTACCTAAAAAAGAAAATACATATTACTAGAAAACTGTGTTAAACAGTGTTAATGATTAATCTGTTTTGATTATTCGATGACTAAGAGTTACTAAAGATCATTACAAATATAAATAACAAATATTACACTAATTTCACACAAATTTACGATTTTACAATAAAATAAAAAAAAAACTAAATTAACTAGAGTACTAATTAAAAATAGTATTGAAAGAAATTAAACACCAAAATAAAAAGCTTGAGAAATCTTTTATTAGAATTTCCAATTTCAAAGTAAAGCTTTTGCAAACTGATTTAAAAACATACTTAATTAAAGACATAAACAATTTGAAATTTCTTTTGTTGTAACTATGTGCTAAAATTTATTTTGCAACTTAAATCTAATTCAATTCTGGTTCCAACAATTATCAGTTCTATCAATTTCAAAATTAAAAAAAAAAAGGAAAATAAAACATATACATAGGAGCAGAACTTTTTAATGTAATTTAACAACAATTAGACAATTATTCTCCTACCATTACATTAAAAATTGGTATATAATAAAAATAATTTATTTAATAGCATTAATAATAAAAAATTAAATAAATGATAAACGGGTTTTGTCATTTTGATTTTTCTAATCAAAATGACAAAACCCATTCACATCATCCCTCAACCAATACTGTTATTGTTGATGAATTTATTTCTCGTTAAACTGAATGGCTTGACTCAAGTCTCTACCACTTATCCTACTGGATCAAAAATGCAAAACTTTTCTAAGAAATAGACTTTAAACTATATATACTTTATATAATATATAATAAACTTTTCTATTTCTTAGAAAAGTTTTGCTTTTTTTAGAAAAACATAATTACTGACTGACTGATTTCTTAATATGAATTTTTTCTCTGACCCTAGTTTGTAAGTTTCTCCTTGAGGCAAACGCCCTGGCATAAATGGCTGCTGCTTCAATAATTCCTGGAAATTTAGAAATAAGGATATTGGAAATAAAGAGCGGAAATAGTTGTTTTAATTTAAAAATAATGATGAAGTAAATTTTTATTCACTGTCATCACACTTTATATAAATACTTTTTAATTTTTGTTTCTACAGAAACTTTGCTGCTTTGCAATCTCTCGTTGATCTCAGGTTGAGTCAAGCATGGAAGCTTTTATTTCTTCTCATCCTTTTTAAATGTAGTATTGTTTTAAATCGAGCTTTATTCTACATCATAGTATTTTTTTAAATCAAGCTTTATTCTACATTGTAGTATTGTTTTAAATCAAGCTTTATTCTATATCGTAGTATTGTTTTAAATCAAGCTTTATTCTACATCATAGTATTATTTAAATCAAGTTTTATTCTACATTGTATTAATGTTTTAAATTAAGCTTTATTCTACACCATAATATTGTTCTTTTTGAGCAGCTTTCTGATTATATTCTTTCATCTATTCCAGATGAAAGTCTCTCTGGAGAACAAACGTCTTTTTATCATTGCGAGAATTCAATGCAAAATGGAATGGTTAATTCTGATACTAAGGTCAAATATTTCTAGATAACTAAACCTTGTATTTTATCCTAGAAGATAAGTTCTAGAAATTATGTAAAACCTTTAAAAATTTTATCTCTCATACATGGATTTGATTTTGTTACCAAAGATACTAAGAAGGATCTTCCAAGGGGAAGGCATATTTATTTGTTACATTCATCCTAAAGAAACAGATTAACCCACTGTAAGACATGAGTCACTTTTGCTTTTGTTTGTAATATCATTTCTCCCTTAAATTAATCTTTAGCCCATTATTTCTTTCAAACCACAATACTAAAGAAGCCCTTGTAGGAAATCACTCTTTAATTTCCAGTAACTAATAGGGTGTCACAAGGTTCCACCCTAAGTTAAAGGAACAATCATTTATATAAATTGGATATCTCTTATTTTTATACCCAGAGTGCATAACTAAACATTAGCCAAAATTGAAACTAACCAGCCAATTTTGTGTCCATGTATATAAATAGTTTAAATCACACTGTAGATTGTTATGTCGCTCATCGGAGGAACTAATTAACATGATCTTTGAGTCATTATCATACAATTTTGAAATATTTTTCAGATACTCAGGAAGATAATTCACATAAAGTATAAAATGTCGTGGATCCAATATAGTGCCTTAAGGATATCCACAGTACATCTCAGCTCAATTTGAAAATTACCTTTACAACTTTCTGCCTTCTGTTAGCTAACAAGGCTCGAAACCAATGAAGTGCCAAGCCACGAACACCAGATGGTTCAAGTTTCGAGATAAGCCTTTGATGTGGAACCGTATCAAACTTTGCTCAGAAACTTATCTATTCACCATCCCTAGGTCGACGCTATGAAATAATTAAGAATTGTTTTGATTCAAAGTCTGCCATTATGGAGGACAACTAAGCCAACGGAACTAATATTCTTATTATTGTATTCATAATATTGTACAGTATATATATATAATATATATATATATATATATATATATATATATATATATATATATATATATATATATATATATATATATATATATATATATATGTATATATATATATATATATATATATATATATATTAGGATGGCTCTTAAAACAACATTTTTGAAAAAAACCTGTTCCTACCCCTTTACTTTGTTTTACATAATACTAAAACACTAGGTTTAAAATTTTTTTGAACAAAAAATTATTTTAGGGGTAGCTCAAGACCCTTAAAAACTTGACTGGTCCCTAAAATTTTGAAAATAAAAGTTCTTCTAAAGTATGTCAACCTGGTACTCAAAACAAGCGAAATTATATAAAAACTTCAAAAAACAGTAATCACTTTACAAAAAAAGCATGTTTAAATAAACTATTTTTTTTAACTTGAAAATAATGACTTTTTTTATTTTCAGCTTAAAAACAATAGTTTTTATGCATTTATTTAAGAAAAAAGCTACCCCTAAAATATTTTTTTGTTCAGAAAAATTTTAAACTTAGTGTTTTAGTATTATATAGAACAAAGTAAAGGGGTAGGAACAGGTTTTTTACAAAAATGTTGTTTTAAGAGCCACCCTATAATATATATATATATATATATATATATATATATATATATATATATATATATATATATATATATATATATATATATATATATATATATATATATATATATATATATATATATATATATATATATATATATATATATGCATATTAACAACTGTAAAATAAATATAATCTTTTTCATTTGATTGCCATATTTTTATCAAACTAAAGTCCCATATATATAAATATGGAAATACTAGTAAACGTTTGTGCTGTATTTGGATGTTAAATGGATAGATGCCATTAAGAGAGTTGGTTGTACTTCTAAAGTCTTTCACACTCGAATTTGCAGCAAGTATTTTATTACAGGTAAAATTTTTACCTTGGACTGATTTTTATAACTTTGAATATATAATACTATTACATGTTTAACATTTTCATATTTTTATTTAGGAAAACCTTCACTTTTCTCAAAGAATGATCCTGATTGGGTTCTATCATTAAATCTAGGGCACAAAAAGTTTAAGTTTAGAGTTCAGCAAAGAACGTTACTTATGACACAAAAATCGTTCATTGTTATCAAGTCAAAATAATTTCAAGGCTTGTAGTAGCAGTACCCCCCATTTAGACAATTCTGAAGATGCATTTAAAAATGATTTTATAGATTTCCAAATAAATAAAACTTTAACAAGTAATAAATCAAAAATTTCATAAGTGTCACAATTGATAAACGAAAACTTAGTACATGTTAGAGTTCAAACAAATGTAACTGTTGAAAATATAAATCAAATAGAAAGAGAGCTTGTATATAAGAACAAGCGAGCTTATGATTTGCGTGCAAATTTAGTAAAACTTCATGTGGGAACTATTGAATGGTTTGATACAGATTCAAAAGTAACTTTTTACATTGGATAACCAAATTTGAAAATTTTATGTTGTTTGTTTAACTTTTTGAAGCCTATTGTCAACGAAAATGAAAACTCAGTTTTATCCTACTTTGAAGAATTTTCTTTAACACTTATGACATTGCAACTAAATCTATCTATCAGAGACCTTGCTTATAGATTTATTATTTCAAAATCAACTTCCTCAAAGTTATTTTTAAGGTGGACTGATATCATGTATTTCAGATTGAAACATTTAATTAAATGGTCTGGTCACAACAAACTTATAGCAACTATGTCTTTATGTTTCCAAAAATATTTTCAAGCAAAAGTGGCTGTAATAATTGATTGTTTTTAAATATTCATAAATAAACCATCTAATCTACACGCTAGAATAACAACTTGCAATACAAACATCATAATACTGTTAAATTCTTAATTAGTGTAAGCCCACAAGGTGGGGTAACATTTGTTTCTAAGGCTTGGGGAAGACGTGTCAGCGATAAACACCTAACAGAGAATTGTTCAATTTTAAAAAACATTTTTCTGGGAGATAATGTTTTAGTTGATAGAGGTTTTAACATTGCTGATAGTGTCGGCTTTTATTGTGGGGAATTAAAGATTCCAGGATTTACAAAAGGAAAACTACAATTATCTTGTTTAAATGTAGAATCAACCCAAAAAACGCTTCTGTTCGTGTACACATGATTTATTGGTTAGTTACGTAACAAACATAAAGTTCTACAAAGTATTATGCCATTAGACTACTTATATACAAAAGATTCTGGATAATGCACACTAGATAAAACTGTTATTGTTTGTTCTTCTTTAATTAATATATGTGATTCAATTATTCCAGTGGAATAGTTTAAAACATTTAAAGGGATTGAATTGTCAAGTAAAACTAAAATTGATAATCAAAAATAAACAATATAAAATATTTTAATTAAAATACAATATATATTTCAAAGTTACAACTTATTTTTTGCAGTAATCATGCTCATTAAAAAGTTTATTTTCTATTATAAAGTAGCAGTGCTCTATTAATATAAGTTGATTTTTATCTGGTATTTCTTTGTTATATTTATTTTTCTTGCTGTAAAACTTATCAAATAGTTCAGGTAAAATACATTTTTCAAAAAAAATTTTATATTTTCTTATATTTTTTTCCATAAATTTATAATCCAGCAATATCCTTTCACAATACCAGTCCTTTGATGTCCAAATATAAAAGTCACAAAAGTTACTTGATGTATCATATAGTTGACATTGAATTCGATAGTAATATTTACGTGATTTTTGAGAGCTACATAACCCTCATTATTCTGGGGGAAAATATTTTATAACTTAATAAATCGCTGGAGTATTCATCTCTCCCACTATATGGACACTTTATCTCTAAATAACCATTTCCGCAACAATTGCAATTAACAACTGCATCTGGCAATACACTAAAGAAAGGTTGTTAGAAATAGAAATAGAAAGAATAGCTGGTTTGGTTCCACATTGGCTTAAGTCAAAAAAAATTTATCATTTTCTTCCTTTGTTGTAATAGAAACAGTTTTTCGAGGTGTTTTTTTCTTTTTTGCTATTATCTATTTCGTGTACTTTATTGTTTAAGTTATATTGCAATGATTTGGGTGAGGTAAATCAATGCCTGAAACAGAAATGTATACAATATTTTTAGAGCTTGGTAGTAACCAATAGGCTTTTTCCTCAGTACATGTTTTTGAACTTTTGATGTTAACTGCACATTCGATATAAAATAGTACCGCACCTATATGTGAGCAGCTTTCTCCTAGACCAGCCATTCAATTACAATGTACACAAACTGTACTACCTGATTTTTCAGAAATAATCCAAGGGTGTGAGGGTACATCGCTCATTTTTGGAAAATGTTTTACCCGAGATATTAAAAATTAAAAAAAAATGAAAGTATGAAAAGAAAGCTGTTTAAATTTCTATATAGAACTAATATTTAAAAAACCTACCCTGCCGTGAATAAAAACATATTTCTCGAATTCTTTTATACCCACATTCTTAACCCAACTTGATACAAATTGATTATAAGAATCTTGAGCTTTATATGCTTTTAATTGATCTTTAGTTAGAGAACTTGGAGCAAATAAAAAATAGTTTACAATATCAGGATAAGTAATATTTGGATAATGATCTATATTGTCAGAGAAATCTTTATCTTTAAGAAAATATGGATCAACGTGACCTTTTTTAATTTTTTTTTTTTAATATCTTTGCTTTGCATTGTTATCAAGCTTAGACAAATACTCGCTTTCTGTTGACATAGCAGATATATTTGTTGATATTTTTTTTTACGTTTGTCCTCCATAATCTATCGTTGGCTCTTGCAATAGTTCAAGTACACCAGATAGTAGACTTTTTTTTTTGTTATGTATCTTCTTTCTTAATGTGCAAATTAAAGGATCAGATGCACATAAAAGGCGATGAAAAAGGTCTATAATGTTTTTTTTTCCGATTGCATTTTCTTGTAAAATTTTCACGAAAAATCTTAAAAACCTTATTGGTAGCCTCTTGAGCCTCTTCAGAAAATATACCTAATGGAAGAGTATATAGTTCGATGACTTCATAGCCATGAATCAAAATCTTATGAAGTGTTTGGGTCATAGGATACCAAGGATACAGGAATACTTAGAGCGAAGCAGTTTCCCATCAGAATGTTTTAAATTTGGATGAGTTAATTTCATAACCACTTGATATTGTGGCCAGAATAATATGAAGCCTTTTCATAAGATCTACATCGATGTTCATTATACTAGCTGAGACATCGTATTGCTGAAAAAATCGCCCAGCTGTATTGCCATCGCTTGATGTACCTGCCCCACCTATTCTCGGTTGATCTATGACAAGACCTATCCTTGTTCGAAATTCAGCACAGACTTCAAGCTTTCTCAGTTTAACAATATTTTTTTCGTCTTGATTTCTAGCCTGCCACTTCATAATCGGCATCTTATAAGAGATATGGAGCATACATTCTAAAAACCTTATCCAAGCATGCAAAGTTGAAACGCCATGTTTTATATTGCCTTAATAATTGATAAATTGTTTATTTCGATTGGAGATGCACCACACACTGAACAGCATTGGTATGAGTTGGTTGCTGAGAAAATAATAGTTTGAGTTTTTCCATCTATCATTGTTAAATTTACAATATGTTGTATTTCAACTTCCTTTGTTGTACCGTCCTCCAATAAAACAGCTACAACAGATAATGTTATCTCTTTAATAGAAGCCATAATTGACTCATATTCTGCAAGAATTACTTCATTTGATTCTTTTCTATATTTAAATCTCAGAGGTCTGCAGTAATTAGTTGACGTTGGTTTCGGATTTCTCCAAACAATCTGTTTTTTGTCATCTTTAAAACAATATAGTTCTAGAGGAACCAAGCAAGTTATGAAAAGTGATTCATCTGTATGAAGTTCACTAGAAACATCTGACAGTTGTTTATAAACAGATTGTCCTGTTGCACAATCAAAACTAGCTTTGTATGTTATAAATAGTTTAGTACAATCTTTAAGCACAGGTGAATTTAACACAACACTATAAGCTGAACATATTCTTGATGAAGTATGAAAAAGAAGAGCTTGTAATGGAACCTCTGCAGAGTAGTCACTGACCTGAATGTTTTCAGGGTGGCATTTATTTTTAGCCTATTTTACAATATGATAGGATGGGTATAGAGAGCTGAATGGAAGAGCATTGTTTCTTAAATGCTGATAAGTTTCTTTGGATAAATTAGCATCTAAGACTAGCGCTAATGATTGTTCTGAAGTAAGTGATTCTGTCGATAATTCTTTGTTGTATATTTTTTTAACCACTTTTGCTTCTATAAACCTTTTATCCCTTTTCAAACTTTTACTTGCTGCATATCAAAGTTCGTTTAAATTATATTTACTCAAAAGCTCTTTAATTATGCGATCTTTAGTTCTCACAGACGCCCCTCTTCAAACAAAATCGAAGGGCGTCCACCTTAACGTATAATATTATTTTATCAATTATTAAATCGTTGTAATAATAATACAAATAAATTATACACATTATAATAAATTTACACATAGTTAAAGTAAACATAACACAGGTTTTTGTTTCGACTTTTATTTTCCATTATATAATTCATAAGACATCTCCTATCCATTTTTAAGAGATTGTCTGTTCAATAAAATACTTTTAATTTGAAAGAAAGTAATTTAAAATGTTTTTAATAAAGTAATTTTTTTTAAGAGCAGTAACTATGAAACTCAGTTCCTTTCCTTTATTTCTCATTGGTTGTTATCGTGTTTTTTATCGATTACACATAATTTTATTGTTTTTGGAAATTATAAAATAAATAATAAATATTATGTCCCAAACTTGTACTACGTAGAAGTATATAATTCATATTTTATCGCAGTCTCTGAGTTTTTATTATATTAAAACGGTAGCATAAAAAATTAGGAATAATGGTTTCAATGCGATCTAAATGTTCATTAAGCAAATACGACGAAGTTACTGGAAAGCTATTAAAAAATACAAAAATATTTAATTTTAAACTTATGTCTTTAATAAAAATTATTATAAAGTCAAACTGCAGTTTTTAAATTTCAAATCTTCTTAAATTTTTTGTTATCGATCAAAAACGCATTAACAAGAAAAGTGGACGTAGAAAATTGAATTTAAAAGTGTATTCGCTTAGGTAGCTATAGGCAGCCAATTTTTATACCACAAAATCAATGTCATATTTGTATTCAAGTATATATCATTTTAAGCGGTTGCTACTGGTTGATCCGATGGTTTGAAATGATATTTTTGAAAAAAATAAAAACTTATATCTCAAAATTATTGATGTTTGCATTGTTGAAAATATTTATATAAAATGCAAAAAAAAAATTTTTTTATGTGATTTAAATATTAGCATAACACTATATAAGTCATTTATAAGTTAAAAAATAAACTTAAACTTCTTTAAAATAAGAAATCAAAGTTTTCAAAAGATGTAAAAAAATAAAATTTTCACACTTTTTTGTTGATATTGATAAAAAGTATTTAAGGAAATATTTAAACAACAAATATGGCGTTTTATTGAAAAATTATTTTTTAATAAAATATAATTTCTGGCTTATTAATATATTAAGCAAAATTTGCCTTTTTCAAAATTTAAAAATTTGAAAAATTTTTGTATGGTTTTGCCGGCTTCTGACCCACTGTGCACTGGCCCACGGTGGATTGTATTCGCCGTTCCTACCTCGTTATTATTTATTCTAATATATACCATTTTACTTTTACAACATTTAATTTAAATAATTCTTGTAAATCTTCATTAGTACATCAATAATTTAAAGTTTGATGCAAATATTAAATAAATGATATATTTATTAAAGTTGGTATTCAGTAATTTAAATTGTATACTTATTTTACTCAACTATTCATGAAAAATTAATTGAAAATGTTTTAGAACTTTTAAATGACTGACATTTAACCATGTAGCCTACATAATGTGTATTTCTATGAAGAATAAATGTATGTAATTTTATTTTTTGCAACTGTTTCCAACTGTAACTGCAATATCTAGTTTAATAGTGTATACTTAGCAAAATCTGTAATCGTGGCACAGGTTTTTATGTCAGGGGAGGGGGAGGGTTATATTTTTCAACATTTTATATTATATTTACAAAAATTTATATTATGTTTTATAATAAAGTTCAAAAATAAGGAGAAAATTTTGGTGAGAGGGGGAGGGCTGCAATGCACAGCAGACCAGAACAGGTATTTTTGAAGAAAAACTAATATAGAATTTAACCGATATTGTTATATTAACTAAGTTTGGAATAAGTAAAAATATAAGGTCTCCGCTTCAAGGGATACTTTTTTATTATTGATTGCTATGGATACCTCACTTTTTATAGCAACAACTTTTTTGTTGTCATATTCAGTTTTATACAAAATTCATAGTTATATTTTCATATTTTGTTGTCATATTCAGTTTTATACAAAATTCACAGTTATATTTAACATTCAAGCAAATACGGAGTATTTGCTTGAATGTTAAATATAACTGTGAATTTAATATAATGCAACAAACTTCATCTATAAATTAAAGTATCGCAAACCAGTGGCTTAGGAAGGTTAAGAAAGTTAGGTGGGCTGAAAAAAAAAAAGGGGGTTAAACCAGCCAGAATTAGAATTAGAATGAAAAATGGGAGTTTTAAGTTGGTAGGAGGGGAGGATGCAATTGTTCCCTTTGCCCCCTGTTTCTACGCCAGTGTGATAAACATTAGATTACAGTTATAGCAAAGATAAAACATTGTAATTGTAAATTATTTATAAAACACTGCACTGTAGCTATACCAACAATAATTCAAATTAAAATAACAAAATTGTTCTAATAAAGAATGTAACTTAGATATCATGTTTACAGCTTGACAATTTTAATAGTTGAACTGCTTCATGTGGAAGTTGAACTTTATTAGAATTTGATACTGGTTTTCTCAAACTGCTAATATATGGATCAGATGAACATAGTAGTCGTCTTAGTATGTCTTCATTATTCTTCACTCAGGACATTTTACGATTAAAATGTTCACAATTTTTTTTAAAAAGTTTGTTTGTTTGTTGCTTCATGAGCTTCTTCTGATAACATTTCTATTGGAAGGGACATTCCTCTTATAACTGAATGACCATGAAAAAGAATCTTATGAATACTTACTGGTATGTAATACCATGGAAATAAATTTACATACATGCAAGCAACTTGTAAACAATATTCTTGGAATTTATCAGCATCAACATCTAAACCACAGGATAATGTACACACAATCACAAAGAAGTTGTCAAGAATAGTTTTTGGTAAACTAGTTATGTTAGATACTTTTTCAGACTCCCTAAAGAAACGACGCGCAGTGTTGCCATCATTACTAGTGCCAGAGCCATTAGCTTTAGGCATATCAACAACCAATCCAGGTTCTGACTATTTTTCAACAGCTCCATATACTCGCCATTTCTTTATTTCAAAATTGTAGGCAACATGTAAAAAGCATTCCATGCACTTTATCCAGGCATGTAATGTTGACAAGCCATACTTAAGTTCATCAATGTTATTCATCTTGAATGGAGTTATTCCACACACTGGGCAACTTTGAGCTGAATTTGATGTTTCATGGTTAATTCTAATATATGTTGCACAGTTGAATCATTTGATAAGACTGTTAACTCAAGCTTTTGACTTTCAATGAACTATTCCTATGCTTTGATGATTTCATTTGTTTCTTTTACATATCTAAACCTTCTTGGTCTACAAAACATTGTTGAAGAAAGACGAGGATTAAGCCAGATTACTTTTTTTCTGTACCAATAAATCCACTTAACTCTAATGGAACAAAGCAGGTAATAAAAAGGCTTCCTTCAATACTACGATTGCGTACATCTTGATCTGGCGCATATTGTTTGTATATTGCCTGACCTGTTGCACCATCAAAACCAACTTTTGATCTTAAAGTTAATCTTGATACGCAACTTTGTGAAAGAGCATTACTTTGTAAAGAGACCAATCTTAATGCAGTATGATTTAAGAGACTCTGCATATTAACTGATGCTGAATAACTGTCAACATCCCAATTTTCTGGATAGCATTGTTTTTTAGATTCTTTAACATTGTTATATGCTGGATGCAAGTTATTGTGGCCTTTAATTGCTGCTGCAGATCTTATCAGTTGATATGCATTTTTAGTCAGCCCACAATCTAAAATTATAGCAAGCGCTTCATCAGCTGAATACAGTGGCGGATTTACCATATGCGAGGCCATAGGCAAGTTTTCTATTATATTAATTGAGTTTTTAATTCTTGTGTTCTATTGTGTTTTGGATATTTATTAGAACGTAACGATGCAAAAAACGCACATAGGTTTTAAATGTACATTAAGTATTTTTTTTATTTTGGATGAAGATGCGCTAATAAGACTACTCAAAATGCGATACCATTTATTTTTTTTGCAGATTTTAGGAGGATCGATTACATTGACTTAAAACTTAACTTTTCTGACTTTTAAAGACGCAAACTCATCAATTAAATCAGAACAGCCCAAGGACCGACTTTATTTTCAATGGAAATTAAAGCTAATGCAGATAAGCGGTCTTGACCCATAGTGGAACGTAAATAGTTTTTTATGAGTTTTAATTTGGAAAATGACCTCTCTGCGCTTGCCACTGAAATAGGGGAAGTTAGTAAAATTCGTGGGGCAATAAATAAATTTGAAAAAATATCGATTAAAGAATTTGCCGTAATATACTTCAAAATTTCCAGTGCATTCGATTCCGCCGAAGCTTCCATTCTTAAAAATGTATTTATTTCCGAGTATAACTCTTCATGGTTCACGTCCGATTCTTCTATACTAGGATTTCTCAGTGATATTTCTAAATTTTTACAATCATTCAACAATTCATTTGCATCTAAACTTCGCCTTTTTTCGGTACGGGTTAAAAAACCTAATATTTTGTTGTATGAATCAAGCATTTTGAATCTTTCATTTAAGCTTACTAAAGCAGCATCAATTATTGCATTAAAAAAATCTACTTTATATTTAGACTTTCCATTGAGAGGTGTATCAGTTCCTTCATATTCAAAAAAACGTCGTTTTTGGCTAAGCCGCACTTGAGGGAATACTGGCTCAGTACCTAATTTTATAGCTATTTATTCAGATTTTTTAATAATCGCTTCAAATGATTCATCACTTCTGAATGATTCTAAAAAAATTTTCGTAGTTTCCACCAATTTTATCATAATAGAAATATCTGCCGAGGGATTCTGCATAACTTTACTTACTTTGTTAATTTCAAACAATAAATCATGCCAAATTGTAAGTGAAAGTATAAACTGATATGAGGATATCTCATTTGCAAGACCGTAAGCTTCAGAAACAGCAACTCTGATTGAACTTGAATCTGCAACTTTGTATAAAGCTTCTATAATTTGAACCAAATTATCTTTTACAACTTTTATACTATTTATACGGCTTTCCCAACGCGTATCTGATAATGATTTAACAGTCATTTTACAAACACTTTGCAGTATGTCCCATTGAACGGTTGATGCAGCAAAAAATGTAAAAATTCGTTGAACAGTACCAAAACAGTTAATTGCAATTGATACTGATTTCGCAGCATCACATACCATTAGATTAAAAGTGTGGTTAGCACATGGAACGTAAAGAGCTCTGGGATTTTTTTCTTTGATTAAAGCTTGAACCCCTTTGTATTGCCCTCGCATGTTAGCACCATTATCATACGATTGCCCGCGACAATTCATTAGATCCAAATTATACTCAGCTAATAAATTTAAAAAAGTTTTAACTAAACCTGAACCAGTGCTATCAGTTATGTGAAAAAAACCACAAAAAAATTCTTCAATTTGTACTTCTTCCTGATTAATTTTAACGCATCTCAAAAGAATTGAAAGCTGTTCCTTATGACTTACATCAGGAGTGCAATCCATGATAACAGAAAAATATTTTGATGACTGTACAGAAGATACGATAGTTTTCAGTATTCTTCTCGATATAAGTCCAATTATTTCATTCTGCACATCTTTTCCAAGATAATTGTCAAAGCATTCTTTATTTTTTATTCGTTTGAGATGCTCTAACATAACTGGATCAAATTTTGCAATAAGTTCTACTTGTGCCAAGAAGTTTCCATTATTAGGCTGATAAAGTTGCTCACGGTGTCCACGAAAAGGTAATGATCTTTCAGGGCAAATGTAGCCATACTTCATCGAATCCACAATGGATAAAACACCTATACATGGAATAAACACTGATCTATGGCTCAAAGAGAAACCGCTACAACAAATACCCGGAGCCAGCATAACATCCCATCACTGCTCAGATTATGTCTTGTGCAACAGTAAAAATGTAAAGACAATATTGAATAAAATAAATAAACAAACAAACAAAAAGTCATTCAGTTAGGAGGATGGAAAAACAGAAAAAGCCTTTGAGACGTGTAGGTGTATATGGGCAAAGATATATTTGTCACAGTCATTGTCAATGTAAATGAGACTAGAAACCGCATACTCTTTCATATGGTTGCCAGGCATTATGTATAACGCAAAAAAATATTTCTACATACATAATAATAGATGTATATGTAAAGTTGAATATTTTATAAAAATACTGTACGCATACATTATATTGAATTTTAATAAATGAGTTTCGTTGTTTATATTTATTGTACTAAGAAAATTTTTTTATATTACTTGTACTAAGAAAAAAAAAATGCGAGGCCACCTGAGCGCGAGGCCACCGGCAAATGCCTGCTTTGCCTGTGCTTAAAACCGCTGCTGGCTGAAAATGTTTTTGTGCCTGGTAAATTTCTTATTTTTTACATTTTTTACTTGCAGCAAATAATAATTCTTCTGGTGTATTTTTCTTCACTGAACTGCTTATTCTTCTTTGTTATGTTTTAATTGATCTTTATTGAAATTAATTTTTGGTCTTCCGCCTTTTTTTAACTTTTTAGTTTTTCTTTTAATAAATAAAAGACTTAATTAAAGCTTAATTTTTATAAACTTACCAGCGATGATAAATATTTTTTGATAAACTTTCGTTAAATAATTTTGATCTTTTTGTAAAACCACAAACAAATATGTTTTCAATTGCAGATGTTTAACTGCGACGGTATAGGTAACTTAAAAATTTGTGAACTTGTTTTTAAAGAATAAAATGCAATAGGACATAGTTTACGTTATTACAAAATAACATGATAAAAATAATAATTTTCATATATTTTGATCTTTAACTAGGTTTTTTGAAAATTTGGGTAATGTAAGAGAGGGATAGATGCACAATGGCCCAAGTAGTGGACAAAACCGATTTTTTTAAGTTGATAAAAAATAAGAAATATAGAAACAATAATAAATATAAGTACTAAATATACTGTACATAGTACAAATAAACACTTCAACTAGCATAAAAAGGTTGTTGCTATATAAAATTAGGTATTCGTAGCAACCAAATAAAAAAATACTTCTTTCATAAGTATCATTGACTTCATATAAATACGCATAACTAGTATAGTGAAAATAGCATAATTTAAAAACCTGCAACTCCCAAAAATAACTTGTTACTATGCAAAATAAGGTATCCATAGCAACCAAATAATAAAAAAAATACCTTCAAAGAAAGCCTAGACCTTATATTAGTACTCGTGCCAAATTTTATGAATATAGCAATAATAATAAATTAGTTATTAGTTTTGTCTCAAAATTTGCCAATCTGGCCAACTGTGCAATCCCCGTCTTAAATTAGTTGAAGAAAAAAGCCTTAAAAGGTATGACGACTCACGACCTACTTTTTTCTCTTTACGCAATTTTCAAAAACAAGAAAAACGTAAAATTGTATATAGATTGCCTTAACTCGTCATACTTTAGTTTATTTTTGAATGTTTTCAGAGTTCGTTTGATATTTGGATAAGATTTTTGCAATTCCCATGTAGCGAGAAAATCTCGAAGATCTAAATGACATATTTTATTAGGTTTTTTTGTTTTGCGATAATTTTATTCTGTATTGTTAGTGACAAATAGCTTGTGTGATTTTTAATATGCAATTCAAGGAATTTTTTAAAACCAACATCAAACTGACTCACAGTTTTTTTTTAATATTCTAGAACTTTATTTCGCTTAGTCAGCGTATTTTTTGAACCAATAGTTTGTTCGTAAATTTAGCGGGTTTTTAGTGTTTGCCAATATTTTTTTTTATTCTTCCGCACCAAGATGTCTTGAGAATATTCAAGTTTATGTATGTTTCCATGTATGTCTGTAAAACAAAAATTTTATGTTTTACGGACAAACATAAACTTAAATGTTCTCAAAACGACTAAAAAACCTGGCCAATTTTTTGCAACTAAATATTATTTCCGTGGTCAGTATTCGAGAGCAATCGCTCCCGCTTCCCGACTAAGCCACTTCCGCAGCAGGGGCATTAACTTCCACTTTCGTGTTATAGGTATTATCTTCACCATCCTTTAAAGCCCGTCCTTTGAACTTGAAGAATTCACATAGTTACTCTCAGATTTTGAGTTGCTCGTTTCAAGCCACTTTTGTAAAACAAAAGTATTGTTATTTCTCACTTTTTTTTCAAGTCGTTCATAAGATTATACTGATATTTGTGTAAGTAGCCAAAAATTATGGCGAAGACTACACACATAATTAGAATTTCTATTTATTTCGTCATTTTACACATTTTACAATGTTATCTATAAATTTAAACAAATATATATAATTACAAGCTGACTGGGGCAAGTAGAAGTCAAAATGACTTATCATCAAGCCCCTTTGTGAAATACAAAAAAATACAATTAAAATTTACATCTTCTAATATTACATAAAAGAGTGAAATTAATAAGTTTAAAAAAAAAAATTTAGTTAGAAATTTTAGAAGGTTAAAAAAGAATTTAAAGTTAAAAAAAGAAGAAATTTAAGATAAAGTTAAAATATAAAATAACAAATAAAAAATTACAAATCTGTACATACTCGTATACATATTAAAGACAATAAACAAAAAAAAACAAAAATTTAATTCGCTTCATATGCATATACATATTCAATACAATATTAAAATTAAATAAAGTACATAAAAAGTTAAAACTACAAAATTATTTCGATTTTTTTTTTTAAAATGAGAGAATGTACGTAATGTTTAAATTTAGTAAGTGTTTTTTTATAGTTCTTTCAAATGTAGCAATAGATTTTATTTTTTTCATATTTTCGTCAAGAACCGAATTCCACAAGCGTGGTCCCCGGCATATAGTCGAGAAGTCCGATTTTTTAGTGATGTTAGTGAGATGTAGTAATTACTCATTGAATGTCTTGTTTCATATTTATGATTAATTCGAGTGAAACTTTTAAAAAAATATTTTGGAATCATTTCATTTTGAAGTTTAAACATAAATAACAAGTTATGGTATATATTTAGTTTGTATACATTTAGAGCATTTATTTCCTTGAGTAACGGCTCGGCACTTTCGTATCTACTTTCACCCAAAACTAATCTACTTGCTTGCTTTTGTTTTGTATAAATAATTTTTAAGAAAGATAAATGATTGTTTGCCCAGGCAATATTACAATAGCTAATATGACTATGTATAAATGAAAAGTCTAAATTTTTTAAACATAAATTATTTAAAAGATGTTTTGTCTTGTACATAATCCCCAGGGTCTTTGAAACTTTGTTCTCGACTAGCTTTATTTGGCTTTTCCAATTTAAATTCTCATCGAAAATTATTCCTCGTATTTTCATTGAAAAAACTCTTTTTATTTTAATATTGTTAATTGTTAGTTCAGGTAATTTGAGTGGAAGGTTCTCGGATTTAGATGACTTAGCAAACAAAATATATTTCGTTTTTTCAATATTTAATGAAAGTTTATTTTCTTCAAACCACTCATTAAGATATATCTTAATTCTGTGTTTACAATATAAAAAATATTTTTTAAATTTGAGTCAGAAAAGAAAACATTTGTGTCATCAGCAAAAATAATATAATTAAATATTTTTTAATTTTTTTCATTTTAGGTGCCCCAAGAAGTCCTAACGGTCTAGTGACAGAGCACCGCGGAAGTGCATTTAACCAGGAAGTTCACGCCTCCTTCCTTACCGTGACGCGAAAATTTTTGAAGACAAATAAATGTCGTTAATATAAATTAAAAACAGCAGGGGTCCAAGTATTGATCCTTGGGGAACTCCGCAATTTATTGATTCAAATGGGTAACATGTTAAGTCATATGGTACTCCTTGTTTACAATTTTGTAAATAACATTGCAGCCACTTTAAATTGGAGTGAACTACTCCATAATTGTATAGTTTATAAATTAGAATCTTGTGGTTGATAGTATCAAATGCTTTTGATAGATCTAGAAAAATTCCGAGTGTGTAACTGTCGTTATCAAAACCATTTAAAATTTGGTTGGCAAGATCAATTACTGCATGTTCCGTGGAATGGTTGTTGCGAAATCCAAACTGTTTATGATAAAGAATGTTGTTTTTTTCAAGATAGTTGTACAGTCTGTTGTGCATAATAATTTGCTCTAGTATTTTGGAAAAACAAGAAAGTATGGAAATTGGTCTGTAGTTAGATTTTATTGAGTCATCACCGCCTTTGTATATCGGAATTATTTTTGCTAACTTTAGTTGGTCAGGAAAAATGCCGTTTTTTAGGGAAAGATTTAAAATTTTAAAAAGAGGTTTCTCTATAATATCTGAGACCGCTTTTACAACATCAGGGTTAATTTCATCCAGACCCGCACTTTTATTTGTTTTCAGCATACTAATTGCTAGTCGAAGTTTATCAATTAAAAGCTCCGACTCTTCCATGTAGGAATCAGATTTTTTCAAAAAAAATTTAAATGATTTTTTTCCCTCAGGAATAACACCGGCAAGCTTTTTTCCTATATTTATAAAAAAAGCTATTAAATGTTTCAGCAATTTCTTTATTAACAAAAGCATCTCCTCTATTATCATCTCTTTGAAATCTTTTTGGAAGATTATCACTTTTCACAATTCCCACTCCTGTTATTTCTTTAATAACATTCCATGTTTTCCTTGCATTTCCAAATGTTTTATTAAGTAACGAAGAGTAATAATTTTTTTTGGATTGCTTTTTTAATTTTTCAAAAGAATTTTTATATATTTTGTATTTTATTTCATTTTTGTAGTTCTTTTTTTTTAAAAATTTTTGGTAAAGTTTTTGTTTCCTTTTTGACGACTTAATGGGTCCTCTCGTCATCCACGGACTTAACAAATTTTTAGAATTAACAATTTTTTTTATTTTTGAAAAGGCCTTTTCGTATTGTCTTGTAAACATGCGAATAAAAAAATTGTAGCCATCATTAAAGTCATTGCAATCAGTTAATAGTTCCCAGTTTACTTCATGTAAGAGATCACAAAACGTGGCGATTGATTTATTATTTATTTTCCTTACGTATACCGTTTTTGTTTTTATTTTATTCTCAAGGGTTGCAGAATTTATTATCAGAAAAACTGGAAAGTGATCAGTTAAATCTGTTTTAATAATACCACTTTGGATTTTAGTCCTTGTGTAACTATTAGTAATAATATTATCGATAATAGATGCAGTTGTTTTAGTCACACGTGTTGGCTTATTAATCATGGGAAAAACGCTGTATTGCAAAAGTGTATTTATAAAATTCAAATAATATAAACTATTTCTATGGTTTAAATAAAATATATTAAAATATAATTATTTATTTACTTCTTTTATTGAGGATAAAAGTAAAATATTTTTTTTAAAAAAATATTTAACAATTAGAAATTTAGCAGCGCACTTGTCAACTGTCCCATTCTCAAGCCGTTGTTACACCAGTGAGTGTTGACACAAACAAGCGTCGTTTGAGGTCTGCAAACCTATTTGGACAACGTTTTGTAAAGAAATTTTTTATTTTTATAACGAATAAACTAAGCAAAAGATCAATTTTTAGTGATGAATTGAAGTTTATGTTATTTAGATCGGATGGTATCAGACATTTCCGTTGCCCAAAAGGTAATATAAATGACCCTTAAAACCAGCCACCAACACTAGAGCACGAAGGTAAAAAAGTTATCGGTAGCATGTCATGCTAAAAACAAAATACTTCGATATTTTAGCAGGACAATGAATCCAAGCATACTTCAGCCCTAGTGATAAACTTTTTTAAATCCAAAAAAATTCAATTAATGAAATGGTCTTCGCAAATTCCTGACCTCAACTTTATTGAAGATTTATAAAATCACCTCGATCAACAAATTTCAGGTCAAAAACCAACATGTAATTTTTCCTATTCTTGTTTCAGAATTTTAAATAAATATTCATTTGAAATTCTGAAAGAAGAATAGGAAAAATTGACATTGATATGGATATCAAGATCGCTTTCAAGCAGTAATCGATGCTAAGATGCTAAGGGCTTCCCGAAGAAATCTTAAAGAATTATGTTTCTAAAACATTTTTAATAAATAAAAGTGTTAAAAAAATAGTTTACTTTATAGTTTTTTTTATGACCGAAAACTTTTGCACGGGCATATTTTAATAAAAATGATTTTTTTTTACTTTTTCTTTAATTTGATTACTTAAGTGTAGTAAAATATCATATTTTTTTTTACTTTTAATAATTTTTAATATTCTAGCAAAAATTTGAATAAAATTTTTTTATATAGATTTACATATTACTTTCTTTTTAAGACCTTTCTTTTGATATCAGACTGTATGCATTTTGATAAAAAAATGACAAAGTTTTGACATGTTAAGTTAAGAAACACTTTAAACCCTGCTACAGTTTCTTCCACAAATCCATTTATAAAAAATTGATACCTGAAACGTTATAATGTTTTGTAAAGTTGTTCAATTTTTATATACATTTTTTAAATGTGTTAAAACTCTTTCCACTGATATATCATTACTTATTTGATCCGGTGCCGTACTGTAACAATTTTTAGGAAAAGGGTCGTTTTTGAAAAAAAAGGCAGTTTAGAATAGCCAATAAACTTTTGCTCAACTTTATTATAAAACTTGCGCGAAACAAAAAGAACTTATTAAAAAAGGGGGCTCAATCGCACCCGACAACCCCCTCCCTCCCCCAACAGTACGGGCATGTGATCAATTTAAAAATTTTATGTAACATACTTAGTATTATGCATATGAGTCATATCTTATCAAATGATAATTTGCAAAATCTTTTTAACGTTTTTACCTAAAATTGTTTCACAAAATTTTACACAAACTTAAGTAATATAATTTTATGTAATTTTAAAATAATTTTATATAGTGTAACCACGTATATGTGATAGTTAATGTATTATATATTAAATTCATATTGCAATTTGTTAAAGTTCATATAGTATGCAAAACTCTGTATACAAATTTATTATTGGCTTTATAATAAAAAATCTGAATTGTATCCATCAAATTTTAAACTTCATCTAATTTCTTCTAATGATATCATAATGAATTATTTAGGCTTTAAATTGTAAGATGAAGATTATTGGAAATACTCTAAAGTTTAAAATATCAAAAGACATATTCTATACATCTTGTTTGAGTGATAAAATACTTCTTTAAAAAGCTTTTTATAACTCGAACAAGGTACTTTTTTTATTCAATTTTTTATCTTGTTAAGTTTCTAATATTGGTTTTTGATTTAAATGTTTTGCTTGAAGTACAGCATAATAATACTGTTTAATAATTAAAGTACTGAATAATAAACATGTAATTATTCAGAGCCAACTTGCTACAAAACATAAATTCTAGAAGTATTCAAAATAAAATTAAAAGGTTTGGGATACCCTGTTTATTAAAAGTTACCAAAAACAATGCGTTTACATAGTTAGTTTATTCAATTCATAAAGACAAAACATTTTGTTTTTGTTGTAAGCTATTTTTAAATACTTTGAGTGCATTTTCAAGAGAAGTTTTTGATAAATAGAAAGATTTTACAGCTTTGATATGTATTCACAAAATATCTTCTCGTTACATAAACTCGAATTAAAAAAGATTAAACTTAAATCAGACAATTGACCCAGAACCGTCTCTAGGAAGTTCCTCCCCCTAGAGACGGATCTGGGTAACCGGGGCAAGCTACCCCTGTCGCCGCGTAAGTTTTTTTTTTAGCGGTCTTCGTTGTACTTTTTGTTCCAATCCTTTAAGTCTCCCCGCAGTTCATCCCCTGGGCTCACCTTTTTTTTCTCAATATGATCAAAAACACAAGCAAAAAAACCTTCTTACTAATCTGTGGATAGAACTACGCATATTGCTGCCATTTTCAGTGATATAGGTATTATGAACGCAGTTTAATTAGTTTAAGTTAATAAGGACCTACCTACCGATAAAGCAAATAGGATTGACTTTGCTTGTGGTACTCTCCAAACGAGAAAGCAAAAAAATTCAACCATAGAATAAATATTGAAAAATTTTCCTTAGAAAAATCCCGAAGAACACCGTTATAAACTTAACTATTTGTCAGTAATTTAAGTTTTTATTTAAAATTGGTTTGTTTGAACTATTTGATTTCCTTAATCTATTACAATCTTTAAATCGAGTGTATAGGGAAAGACGGGGCAAAATGGAAAAATTTTTGAAAGCCCTGAGTAATTGCATTGTATTTTAATTTTGCAAGTAGAGAAATTTGAAATAAAAATAAAAATTAAAAGTTCATCTGGTCACGTAACAAGGGCAAGATGACTTATTATGCGATTTCTGCCTCCAATTTTTCAAAAATTTAAAAACTACCATCTACTCAAACTAAAGTAAAACAAAATAGATCAACAACAAAATAGAACAACAAGACAGATCCAATATCAGTAACTACCGTCCTATCTCTGTTCTTTCTATATTTTCTAAAATTTTAGAAAGAATTATCTTCAACAGAGTATACAATTATTTTAATTACAACAACTTATTTCATGACAATCAGTATGGTTTCAGAAAAGAAAGTTCAACAGAACATGCCATTATTCAATTTATACATAACATCTCTGAATCTTTTGAAAAATCTCAATATACACTAGGTGTTTTTATTGACCTATCAAAAGCTTTTGATACAGTCGATCACCGAATTTTAATCAAAAAAATTAAACATTATGGTTTAAACAATAAAATTTTAAAATGGTTTAAAAGCTATTTAACAAATCGAAAACAACTTGTGTATAGTAATGATGGTCAGCAAAGTGAACCCCTGAGCATAACCTGTGGTGTTCCACAAGATTCTATTCTCG
>NC_088931.1:25820000-25870000 GCF_038396675.1 Hydra vulgaris
ATTCATGTATTTAAAAAAAAATGTTATTCAATTTTTTTTTTTTTGGCGCTTCTTCGTTACACTGCGTTAATTTTTGGCCGAAAATCTTTCCGCGCGAATTGATCGCGCGACTCTATTAAAACTAAAT
Organism: Hydra vulgaris; assembly: GCF_038396675.1. Taxonomy (NCBI): domain Eukaryota; kingdom Metazoa; phylum Cnidaria; class Hydrozoa; order Anthoathecata; family Hydridae; genus Hydra; species Hydra vulgaris. The sequence goes on from NC_088931.1 coordinate 25,820,128, forward strand.
GTCGTGCAGACTGGAATATTTTTACGTTTGGTTCAGTCTACACTAAAATATGCAGTTAAGTAACCAAGGATCATGGCTTAATTGGACAAAAGTTGAATGTTTTAATGTGTTAATATGTTGAAATAGGAGTTATGTTTTTTGTTCATGGGAGAATATATGTATTTTTACACATCTTCGTATTATTTTAATCATAATAAATAAGTCTACAAAAATATGCTCGATAAACAACTATGTTACGTCTTCTATACACACAGTTTTACATTTGAAATTGATACTTGCATTGATATCTTTCTTTTTAGCTAGAGATTTCGATAGTAAATAAATATATCTTGAGATCTTATTTTTTTTTGTAAAAACTGACATTTTTGATTTTCAAAAAGTCTTCAAACCTTAAATAATGAATTAACTTTAGAAGCTCTAACTAAATAATAACACACTAAGGACCATTTGCGGAATTTTTTTATAAATGAAATAAAAGATAAGTATGAGTTATCTCAGATGTTTCCATGTGACTTTTTGACTAATTTTCAAAAAACTGGCAGCCATTTTTTAAAAATACTTTTTTATTATTTGATTAAAAAACAAAAACACTATTTTTAAGACTTTATCTTGAATGTTGAAATGTAAATGCTATATAATTTTTTATTTATTTGTCGCTTGACATTTGAAAAGGTTTTTTAAAAATTTTATATTTGATAAAATATATTTCATAAAAATGATATTTATAAATAGGTATAAATATATATATAAAACAGTATGAAAAAATGTTTACAAACATCTTAACTTGCAACGTGTGACAGCCAGTCACATCAGTGTTGTCCGTGTTTAACTGAGATATGCATTCAGATCATTTTATGAAGTAAGTTTATATTTATTCTACATTATTGTGTTATTAGGATATTTAAACACACTAAATATTACTTTTTATTTTATTTGGTTGAGGTAAGCAGTCTTAGGGAGACAAAAAAAATGCTTGAAGGTGTTTTACCTTGCTTATTATTAGATTTTCATAATTGTTTATATTAATTATTTTTTTTACTTTTATATTTTTGTTTTGTTTTCTGTTTTATTTCGTTTTCAAGAAATTTTAAAGTTATGTTCATTAAAATTTAAAATTGTCTGGATTCTATTCTGCATTTTTTTTTGTATACTTGTATTGTAACTTCATTAAATATTTTTATGAAGGATAAATTTTTTACTTGGTTACATATTATTAGTTTATTATTAAGTTGATAAATAAGTTTATTATTGATTACAACAGTTTTATTATTGAAAGACCTCTAGGAATTTAAAGACTGGTACTACTGTGAATAAAATGTATATAAACAGCTGCAAAAAGTTATGAACTGAAGTGTTCACAAATTTTCTATTTTTACAGATTTAAATGTTTTATATTAATAATTTTTCATACAAATGTTAGCGCGTATCTTAAAAAAACTGTGTTTCTCTCAGTTATATTCATTAATATCCATTCATATGTTGCATGTTCAAAAACAAAAACAATTTGTAGTTTTTTTTCAAAGTTGATAAACATCTGATACAAGGTATCAGATATACTTTGTACGAAGTTATAGTAATCAGATACAAGGTATCAGATTATTAAAAACCTTGATGTTTGTGTTAAGGTTATCTAAGTAAAGCCATGATGCAGGCAGGGATGCGGAGTCCCAAAAGGACTCCGGATTTGTAAGTCACAAAAAAATTACTTCAAGTATTGTGAATTTCAAAATAGGTATCACAAATGTAATGACTCGCAAGGCTGCTCAGTTTTATGGCTTTTTATTAAAAATTTGTGCTGGCAAACATCAAAAAGAATATACAAGCAACAAATTTTTTGGTTTCATTTTATGAAACCAAAAAATTTGTTGAAAATGCTTTTGCATTTTGATTTCAGAAATTGTTCAAATTAATTAATATATTTTTAGACTTGGATTTTATTTATATCATTTCAAGATATTTTCGTATAACCTTGATAAAAAAAGATAAGATATTCAAATTATGAAAGTAATTCATTTCTATTAGTTTTTATAAATATTATCTGATATAAAAATATCAATAAGATGACACCTTTCTTAATCTTATGCTTTTTTTTTTTTTTTTAATAAATTAAGGTGTAGATGTATATAGTTATATAGTTCTATTAGATGTATATAGTTATATAGTTCTATAGTATATAGTTCTATTGGTTTAAGGTTAAGTTATTATATTGGTTTAAGAATAAATTATTCTATTGGTTTAAGAATAAATTATTCTATTGGTTTAAGATTAAGTTAAGGTTAGCTATTTATTCCACAACATATCTAAAGCTAGGCTGTTTAACAAGCTATGCAAATTACAGTGTGTGTAGATTTATGAAATCGAATTGACAAATTGAATGAAAATAGAACATCTATGATAAATTGATAGGAGAGTAGTAATTTTATATTTTTGTTTTTTAGGTATTGGCAGGCTGTACTTGACGACTTACAACGACTGCAACGAAATCAAAACAACGACTGCAACGAAATCAAAACAACGACTGCAACGAAATCAAAAGAACCTTCCACTGCAAACCAATTAAAATAGTTTTTATAGCAGCATTTTCTTAAAAGATTTTTCTCTTTATTTTATTTACTAATTAGATTACTTATATTTCATAATTTCTTAAAATTATTTTTGGAGATTTTTGGATTTTAATTTTGGTGTTTTACTTGGATTTTAATTTTGGTGTTTTACTTGGATTTTAAATTATTTTACATATAGATTTTTAGTTTTTTAATAATTAATTTTTATTCAAAAGTACAATTATAATTGAAGTGTCCAATTTTTGTAATATTTTTTCTGCAAATTTCAATTTGATATTATGTTATCAATATGAAGGTATAATCTCAAGGTATAGTTTAAAAAATGATAGGATGAGGTACATAAACATACGCTTTGTTTTCTTATAAATAAAATTCGAGTTTAGCGCAAAATGTCTGTACCGATAAGAACCACTCGCAAAAACTTTTTATATTGATTGGTCTATTAAAATTTAACTGTTATTTTTACTTGGTATCCACTTACTATGACTGTAAGTGTGATAACACGCGCAAACTGGCAATCAGGAGATTTTTGAACAAAAGTTAACGCCGCGTTAAGTTTTTGTTTGCAAAATGAAATACGTCATTAAGTAATTATTATTTTGCCGCGTTGGTTTGACTATGTTCTAACTGAAATTTTTTACAATTTGGAGAATTTAAAAAAAAAAAATTTTTTTTATATATTAGTTAAAGTTATTTATATTATTGTTTTTTTTATTTGTTTATGTATTTTTATTTTGGTTTGACATATAAATGTAAATAAATGGATAAAAATAAGAATTATATAAACATTTTCATTTAGACATTGAAAAAAAAAAAGATTTATTTGCCTTTCTCCTAATATAAAAAAAAATCAGTTAAAACCTTTTTTATTTTTGTTTTTGTAAAACAAATCGTTTGTTGGGGGAGGGGGGTATCCATAACACGTCACTCTATATTTGTCAATTCTTACCGATTTTTGCATTTAATCTGGCGGTTTTTTGCATTCAACTTTGCGGTTTTAAAATTTATATCAATTTTGCAATGCATGTTATGAATCGCTTAAATGATTAGTAATAAAAAATATTCTACATATTCCAGTTAAAAATAAATATAGATGTGTAACAAATAGTATAATCCAATAGCATTGATTAATAATATTAATAATAACAAAAACAAATAATAATAATATATACACATAAACACACACACACACATATATATATATATATATATATATATATATATATATATATATATATATATATATATATATATATACACACATATATATATATATATATATATATATATATATATATATATATATATATATATATATATATATAACTAGTAAAAAATCACAAACTTATTTTATTTTACAGTGTTTAATCAATAAAGGCTCATTTGAAAGAAATAATATTTTCAGAAATAATCTATTTGTATACGTTTTTATATACACAAAACAAAATTTTGAAAATTATGACTTTATTCTCTATTAATGTCATCTCGATTAACACATTGCGTAAGAAAAAATTCGCAGTGTCTCACGAAGTTTGAAAGATCATGTTCAGTAATGTGCTCACAACTACTTCTCATTTAATCTTTGCAAATGTCACTTCACAAGAATTTAGAAAAGGTGAGTATTGTGGTAAAAAAAGAATATCTTAGGAATAACTAAATAAAGGAATAAAAATCTAATAATGAATGATGAAAGTTAACGTTGTTCATCACTAAGGTAAACACTTCTTTCTCTTCCAAAATACTTTTAAGTGTATTTAAGAATCCTTTAAAGATATCTGCTGTCATCCCTACGCCAATTATTGCTTCACTGTGGACTATGTTTAAACAATTTAATGCTTATATCATTGTTATGTCACGGCCTTTTGATGACAATACACGTTTATTTGGGGTCGTTCCTCGGAGACTGTATCCGTGATTTCTTATCATATAAAGATTGAACGGACTTTCATTAATATAAGTGATATTTCTACAACCTTGTTGCAATGTCAAAGTTAAATAACATGTTGTTTGTTTTTTTTACCTCTGCTGAATTACGTCTTCCATTAATGGGTCTTAAAATTATATATATATTATTCAATTTCAACCATTGCCAAAATGTAGAGACATTGACATCAGTTCTTAATTTTACCTTTATCTCCTGTAGATTACAGTTTCTGTTATCCCCAAATAACTCATGTAGCTTATTTCTTATTTCCTCAGTACAACCTAACTGTCGAAAACCACCTCTAATACCAGTCTTTGTGCGTTATTCATTTTGGAGTTTTAAGAAATTAAAGAAAAAACAGGCTTAAATTGTATGTAAAGAAGTTAAATTAAATGAAGCAATAAAAGCAAAATTGTTTATCATGATAAAAAATAACCCGCCAGATTGAATGCAAAAAACCGCCAAATTAAATGCAAAAAATCGCTAAATTAAATGAAAAAAAACCACCAGATTCGTGCAAAAAACCACCAGATTAAATGCAAAAACTGGTAATCCTTTCCCTCCTGTCACAAACGATTGCATATACCCCTCTCCTAAACTGTGATAGCAGTTTTCACGTCAAAATATTTTAAAAGATCTAAATGTAAATACTTTGTAGCATTTTAAAAATTCAACCTAATGAAAATAAGTAATAAATGTAAGAAGTGTTAGTAAAAACTTCGAATAACCGATTTAAATGACTCAATCTTAATATAATTGCCAAAGTTAACGTTTAACGTCGTTTCGCTTTCGTTTTTAAAGTAGTTTTAATTAGTTACTAGGCTTTTCTGAATTTAAATGAGCGCGTTCTCAAAATGCAAGTGTCATTGGGGAAAGATCTCTCAAGCGAGTTAAAACTATTTACCTTTTGGAATTTAATTATTATTTATTAGTTTAAAAATATTACATAAAGAATCATAGTAAGATAAATAATTATCGTTAAGATCATACTACAATTGAAGTAAGTATAGTTTAACAACTTATTTAAAACATTTTTATTAGATATAAAGTAGAAAGGATCACTCCTTTTAATTTTTTATTCGTTTACATTTTGTTTGTTTTAGTTTTTTATTTCGCTTTATTTCTTTTTTAGCAGTTTTGTTTTTATTGACCTAATATTTTATTTTTTTAATGGAAAATAGGGGTATGGATGACTCCTAATTATTTTTTATGCAACAAAAAAGTTGTTCTAAACTAATTTCATAATATTGGTTATTACTACTTTGAAATTTCTGTGATGCTATTTACTATTTTTGGTCTTTTTTAGAAAATTTAGAAAAATAAATTAAAATTTTGTGCCCACACTGACATGACATAAAGGTTAAACTTTGTTATGAAGATTACAGTTCTTATGAAAAAAAAATGAAGGTAGAGAGTATCATTTGTATATATATATTTTGTTAACTTTGAATCTTTTTAAATTTTCTCGTGTCATTTTTAAAATTTTTGTTTGCACATGTTTATTATTTGCATATATGCTTTTTTGATAAGTATGTGTATGTGGTAATCTGCTTTATCAATGTGTTTTTATAATATGTAAAGTATTTTTTTATTGTTTGTGTATGTGTTAATATGTGTTATATAAATTTTTTGTAAATGTGTTTAAATATGTATATATGTATATATAGTGTTTACAGTTGATACATATGTTTATATTATGTTGTTTCCATGTTTTCAAAGTGCTGTGACTTGGTAAACGTGTAAAGCAAGATTTGTCATCCTTGCCAACCAAGTGATGTACTTATAGCAGAGGGTTACGCAACAGTGTTTAGTGCCAAACTGTTACTTTAGGTCAAGGTGTTTTCAAGCCTTTGTTATTAATTATTATGAAAATACATAATAATGTATTTTAATAACATTTTGCGTAATGTTGTTACTTATATTTTTTATTTTTTTTTTATTTTTATTTTTTTACAACAATCATTATTATATATTTCAAAAACAAATAATATTTACATATACATTATTTACAATATACAGTATTTACATATTTACATAAATAATATTCTGTTATATATGAATATTATGTTACTTCAGTTATGTTATATGCATATTATATTAACTTATGGTGTGTGCTATTGTTGTTGTGATATTGTTTTTTGTTATCTATTTAGTTGATAGACATTTGGCTTACCTTCACGTTGGTGTCTATTGTTAAAAATGATAGATAGGTAATTTTATTATTAAAAATCACTGCTTATAATCATTCACGAAAAGCCAAGACAAATTATTTTACCATATATACACATTTTGTTTTATCTCAATTTGATATTTTGTCTTCAGCGCTGTTTATTACATGATTTTGCTATAAATATTTTGGAATCATGATGTATTTGGAATCACGATGTACCAGCATAAAATACTTTCTAAAACATGAAACAATAATATTTGACAACTACTACTCTGGTAAATCACAACAGCTTTTCTCTATAAGGTACATTGATTTTCATTTTTTGCATGTAATGATTTTTTTATTTATTTGCTCATTTGTTACATTTTTTATTTTAGATTTATCAGATGATGTATTTATGTGGTATTGAAGAACAAAATTTTGTAAAGTTTTGTGAATTTTTTTAAAATGTTTACTTAAAATTTTTTTTAAAGAAATAATATTGAAGTTTGCTAAAAAGGGTTTACTACGTTTTGTTTTTTTTTAATTTTTTTGTGTTAGCAGAATGTTTATTATTAGAATTGCATGTTTTTAATAATTTTTTTTATTATTATTTGCTAAGTTAATTTTTTTTCAAACAGCTCCTTGTTGATGTATATATATATATATATATATATATCTATATATATATATATATATATATATATATATATATATATTTTTTTTTTTTTTTTTTTTTTTTTTTTTTTTTTAAAGTCATAAGACATTTGTATAATTTATTTTAAATGACAGTTTGTTATATATAAAACTATTTGTGTGTGCTATTTAGAGAAGAAAAAAAAATTATATAAGAAAGATCACAGTCTTCGAGATTCGTTTAACATTTTTTGTTACTACTTTCAATTAAAAGTGAAGTTTAAATGGATGATATTAGGCTAGAAGCAGATATTAGTTTAGAAAATGGAAATGTTAATAGGCAAGTTAATCGTCGCAGAAATGAAAGAGATAGGCTTAGGCGAGATGAAATTAATAATCGACAAAATAGAAATACTGCTAGAAATGCTGCTAAATACGAAACAATGCATTGTATAGCAAGAAGTAATACTATTCCAGATTATAATTATTTAGTAGAAATGAATTATATTTGTCAGCATTGTGGTGCTAAGAAATTTCCTGATGAAACACATTTTTTATGTTGCCATAATGGAAAGGTAGTTTTGTTGCAACCTTCACCATTTCCACAAGATTTACAAGATTTATTTAAAGAAACTATGCAGATGGAAATGCCAATCTAAATTTTTTTAAATATATTAGAAATTATAATGACTGTCTTTCTTTTGCTTCATTTAAAGCTAATGTAGTTCAATCCATGAATCATGGGTCGCCATGTTTTAGAACATGTGGTCAAGTTTTCAGATATTAAGATTTAAAGTTTATTTTAGTTTATAGCTTAGGTTTAGTTTATAGTTAATTTTAGTTTACTTTTAGTTAATTTTAACTTCAGTTATCTTTTTTCTTACTTTTGATAACTTTATGGAGGAAATGAGGGGAATAGGTAAAAAAAAAATTATAGTTATATATATATTTATATGTAAATATTATTTTATCGATTATTCTGAGGTATATTTTTTGTCTTTAGTGTCTGGTAGAAGCATAACTGGTAGGGCTGTGTTTTAAATGTTATATATTTTGTATGGAGAAGTATGTGCAATAGGTGAAAAAATTTTATATAAATATGACACTTTTAAACTGTTCGCGTTTTACTCATATTTTTATTAAAATAAAATTTTCCACATGTTTAACCCTTTTTAATTTATTCTCTTTTTTTTTTTTAATATATTTTTAGCATCCTCTTCATCCTGTAAAAATGGTGAGGTTATATTTTGATTAAATAAAATTGCAAATATTTATGATTTTTATTATATCCTTCTTTTTTTAATTTTAGAGTCGTTAACATTTGAGAGCTTTTGTGATTTTAGATTCATTAACATTTGAGCACTACAGAAATTATCGCGCCTAACACCAAGGGCCTCTCTCGGAGAGGTCCTTCAATAAGTGGTGTAGTAATGGCGGTATGGATGAGCCCTCCTTCAAATGGAGGGCTCATAAATACAGAGGTGTTGGGAAACAACGAAGAAAAAACATCAACCAAAAGGATGTAAATGTCTTCTAACAGTGAACTTATATCTTTTTTGTTGCTGCTTTTTCTTCGGTGATTTATTTTTATTTTTTTTAATTTTGTAATTAATTTTTTTTTAATTTATAATTTTTTTAAATAATACATTATGTTGTATATTTGATTTGTTTTGGTCTTTTTTAATTAAAATTTTATTTGTATTTCACCAATTAAACTTAAATATAGTTGAATTGATTCATTACCCAATTATCATAATATAATGATGCTACATTCTATTGTTAAAAGTAATTAATTGGTAGTTTAATTTATTGAACTTACTGCTTTTAAAGCTTACTTTAGGCCAAGGCAATATATTTAGCTATATAAATGCAGTTTATTTATATCTCAATTTGATTTTTTATCTTTAATGTTTATAGTTTGGTTCCTTGAAGCATTTGTTATTTTGCTTTTTAATTAAAATATTTTAAATCTATTGTGATGTCTTTTAAATTAAACAAAAGTTTACTAAAAGTCAACATGAAATAACGTCTTAAAGCAACACCGACAAGCTGCATCATGACAACAGGTTACCGAAAAGCAGAGAAATTGTTTTCCAGTTCTTTTTCTTTTATGTCTACTTATCTGTAACAACTTTTATTTTAGGTTTGTAATATGACGCATTAATGCAGTATAAAAGATCAAAGTTTACATATTTTTTTAAATTTGTTATACACATGTTTGATTGTAAACTAATTTTTTTTTGTTTGAAACGTATTTGTACTCAATTGCTGAGTTATTTTTAATAAATTTATTTAGTTGTGTGCATTTAACGCTTTTAAGCAATTTTCTTTTTTAAAGAAAAATGAATCAAGAGGATACCTAAAAATTATTAACTCCTGCATAAAATAAGTTCACTTCATATTAGTCCTAATAATTAATTAAAGTTAATGTATAACAAAACATATATAAATATAACAAGAATTTAGCTTTAGTTTTTCGTCAATTTAAAGCATGATGAAGTGTTATTATTTTGTCTCAGTTACTAAAAACGTATTGTGTTGAACTTAGGAATGTGGAGGAAAATGGTTGCCTTGCACTGATATGACCTATGTCAATTGTAAATTACTCAAATAATGTTAAATAATTGGTAAATTATTTTACCTCTTCAAATGTTTTTTTTTAAATTTACAGATGGTTTGATTTTTTCACTTTGAAGGCATTTTTCTAAAAGGGTATTAGTTTAGGGTTCCCATTCTCCTCTTTTTTGCGTAGGAGAGCGCGGCGCTAAACTAATTAAAATTGAAGTTTTCACAGCGTACTCCTACGGAAAAAAGAGGAGAATGGGAATCCTATATTAGTTTAGGTTTCGCAACTTTAAATTGTGGATCAGCCACTATAAATTAATAAAGTAACAGACCGACCATAACCCGTATTACGGGTAGCTTTCTGCTAGTAAAGTATTAATAAAGTTGTAATACAAAAATAATATTTTAAAGTTGCTCTTTGTCTTGCGGAAAAACTATTTTCAAAAACAAGGTAATTTTTTTTTTAATTGGCATAGAGTTCTAAACAAAGCTCCTAATAATTACAGCTTTCATACAAAATAGCAAAAACTTCAACTTAAAATTTAAATAGGCAAATATTTGATAAAGTTGTTGCGCGTGTAACGTATGTTAAAAATGGAATAGCCCATATATATATATATATATATATATATATATATATATATATATATATATATATATATATATATATATATATATATATATATATATATATATATATATATATATATATATAAATATATATATATATATGTATATATATATATATATATAATATATATATATATATATATATATATATATATATATATATATATATATATATATATATTATTTTTATGTTTTTATTTTCTCATTAATAATAATAAATTATTAATAAGAAAAATAAAATAATATAACAAATTAGTTTTGTTTTTCAACGCGTTTTTAAAATGCGTCATTTTTTTGTGATTCGGATATATATATATATATATATATATATATATATATATATATATATATATATTAATTTATATATATATACATATAGATATATATATATATATATTTATATATATATATATATATATAGATATATATATAAATATATATACATTTATATATATATCTATATATATATATATATATATATAAATATATATATATTTATATATATATCTATATATATATATACATATAGATATATATATATATATATATCTATATGTATATATATATAAATTAATATATATATATATATATATATATATATATATTAATTTCCGCATTGTAAGCATCTAAGAAGAAGTAATTTTTTAAAATGGAATTAAATTGCTTTTCCAGTGTTGGTGAGACCTGGAATCTATTTTTACCCTGTTTCCTAGTTGTTAGCCCTTTATGGTAAATTATTTTTTTAATATGTTATTGCAATTTTGAAAAGAATAAAACCAAAATAGATTGCAAAATATAATTTTTTGTTTGCAAGGGTCAGTTATGCTGATACAAACACTATACAAATAATAAATGATACAAAATTAGTTTCAGGGTTTCAGAAATGAAAAAAATATATACTTAATTATGCTACAATTTTTAAGCTGCTTGCAATAGTAAATATAAATTAAAGACTAATCCAAACATTCTGTTTTACTTGAAAATGAAATACAACAGCCTGCAAATTCAAATTTATTATATAATTTTTTTATTTGATCAAAAGTTCATAAAAAGAGTTAAAAAAAAATTGATGCAGAACCAAGTTGTCAATAGAGCTGAAAACTTCCGTAAATAAAAATTAATAATAGTTAATATCAAACACTAGGTAAATGTTTGTAAGACCGATGACATATATATTTTTGTCTTGAAGTGGCATGAATTTTAACATTAATTTTACTTTTTCTATTTAGATTTCTTTTTTTTTTTAAGCAAACTCGGTTGCACAAACTTTATATCGTTTGCAATTTTTTTATTATTCGAATTTTGGTGTTATAGTTGAGAATATTTTCCAACTTCCATTCAGAATTAAACTCAGTTTTGTACATTTAAAACAACATTGAGTGTGGTCTCTCTTACAGTCTTTTATAAATTTCCCCCGTTGTAATTTGCCATTTGAGGCTATGTATTGCTGACGACTCTGTCTAAGTTTTTTTCTTATTTCTTTTTTCCAAGAGGAAGGGTCTCTTTTTCGTTTGCGTGTAAGATTTTTTCCAGTTCTTCTGTGTTTTATGCTGCTTTCCCTGGCATCTCTGATCGAATCAGTTTGATTAAGAAAATCATCATGTTTATCAATATGCTGTGATTGAAAAACAGAGATAGATTCAGAGTAGTTGAATTGAACTTTATGTTGTAGTTGAATGTATTCTTGTTCCTTTAAGTTTCTAAATTATTAAATTTCATATATATATATATATATATATATATATATATATATATACAATAACAATAATAACTATTATAATATATTAAATATATAGAACTAAGTAGTAAGCATTGACTAGTCTAAACAGTTTGTGATTTTATAATTTAGAGAACTCTATATTCGTACCTTTGAGAAACTTCATCAGTAGTTTCATGGTACGCCATTTTATTGATAAAAAATAGAACTTTAACGTTTGTTTAACAGCGTAAACAAAGTCTTGGCTAATCTGATTAATCAAAGGATATACGGCCAGTTGATAACAACAGTCATCACTTTTTTGGACATACGGTCTTCTGGTTCTTTTAAATAACCCTATGTTTTATGATTTTTGTGACTAGAATCACTTAAAACATAGATTTCATCATAGAGAACATTTTTTAGTGATAAACAGAAAAAAAAAGTTGAAACTGGATATACAACCTCTTGGTTTTCGCCAGGCGAATTGTAATATATGCAAAAAAATTGTGGCAAAGTTATCAATAATAAAAATATTTGCGTGGTCCTTCAAGGCGTGCGACCACACGCGTCTCCTGAGAAAGCCTGTAGGTTGGTAAGTGGTGTGAGTATTAAAGTCTTGGTGACAGCACAAAAACTTATATAGGCGACTATTGCAGGAAGGAGTGCGCCACAACTACGTTTTTCCCAGACGCCGCAAATTCTAGGGACGGCACTGGATTGACCTACAAACACAAAAACTATTTAACTCAAAGAAAATGCATTAGTGTGGTGTAGCGTACTTAAACGACTCATTGAAATAATCCAATTTTTGGCATAAAGAAATTTGGTATTTTGAGGAATTGATGAAAAATTGAACACACCTAACAATGGGGTCTTCTTAGGATTAACGCAGTTGATAGCCAACTTTATTCCTGTTTTGCGCTAACATTGTCGTCTAATTAACAGTAACAAGACAAATGAACATTATCTAGGCAAAGTCATAAAAAATGAATTAATGCAGTTAATAAGTTGCAAAGTTTTAAAATAAATAATGATGGGAATTTAACACTTAAAATACTACTCAGTAATATAGGATTGGACAACAAATATCAACCATCAAGAACAAAGGACAGTAATACTTCGATTCGTCGAGATAAAAAACAAAACTACTAATATTATCAAAAATTTTGGAAGCCCAAGAAAGAACTGGAGAGGGATTAACAAAAGCTATACTACAAAAACAATTTTTCGATTGTCGTGACCAAGGATATGTCAATGGTGCAAATATAAAAGTTTGCAACAGAGGAATTCACAATTTTAGAAACCAACAAAAAAACTTGCTCTGTACCATGTGTACCATTGTCACAGTCTAAACTTGCTGCTTTCAGTATGGCTTTATCCTCTGTAACCTCAAAAAATTTTTTGGAATTGTTAAGCAAAGTTAAGTTTTGTTTTAGGCATTAGTTTACTTTAAATTTTACTTTTTTAATTACTTTATGTGCTTGGTATGATAATTTATTTTAAGTAAATTTAAAAGGCAAACTTATGCAAAGTTTTAAGATGGACAGTTGTTTAAAATTATTATAAAAAGTAAATAAATTTCTAGTAGAAATTGAAGAAATTGGTAACCATCGTTTTAAAATATCAGCAAAAGCATAAACAAAAGAGTTATAGAAATGTCTTTATAAGAATCGCATTTTTTCCAGCTGTGTCGATTTGAAGACTTCAAACTAAAAAAACTTTTCTTATGAAGCTGAAGATGAGTTAATACATGATCAAGAAGAAATATTTTGAACATTTGACAAGCTATCTTTTAGCTTATAATCTTTTAGCTTTTTTGTTCAATATTTTGGAATTAAAATATTGGTCTGATGAAAATCTACGAGAGCACTGCATGAAGCTAAGTTTGATGCTTTTTGTCTTTGTGTCTGATGATTCACATCTACTTGACACTCCATCCGAATCTGCAATTAAAGAACTTAATTTATTTACAGAGCTGAAATTATTAGCAAATGCGTCACCGTAAAACTTATGTTGTAATTTTTGAGTTTTTGGTCAATAATTGACCAAAGATTTTCAATCGGATATGCAACTAGTGAAGTGGGTGGCCATTCTAGGAGCCAAATGTTCTTCGTTGCAAACCATTCCAGAGTTTTTTTTACTTTGTGACACGGTGCGCTGTCTTGCATAATATAACAATCTTCAGCTTCAGAATCAAAAAGAGTGCCTATATAGTCAGGTAATTCAGCAATAACTTCTAAATAGCAAGAAGCATTCAAACAACCTTTGTAAAACCTCTATAAACCTATTCCATTTGCATAAAAACATATATACAGAAATAGTTCCATCCCCACCTTGTGCTCTTGTTGCAAAACTAAACAGTAAATCTTTTTCATTAGAAAGACGACATACAAACTTACGCTTCTTTCTATTTATGACTTCAAAATATGATTCTTTGCTAAATACCACATGATGGCATTGATTTCGATTCCGATCAACAGTTTTTATAACAAGTGAGTCTCTTCTTTTTCTGAGCCTTATTTTGATAACAATGTCGTGTCTGTGTGTAACTTTTCAACCCTTTTTCTAACAAAAGACAACAAACTGTTCTTGCACTAATGATTTTTTCTTTTGCAGCATTCAAATTCATAGCAATTTTTTTAGTTGAATCAGTACGATTTTTTTTTAGAAAGTGTCACTACATAGCGGTCTTCTGTAGAATTAGTACACCTAAGACATTCTTGTCCTGGTCGATTTTTCATTGGTAAACTCAATTTAATTTTATCAGCAATATTATAGACAAAATTTCTGGAAGTTTTAGCACGTTTAGCAATATCAGCAATATTAAATTGCTGTTGAATTAAGTTTTTTACAAGTTGTCGCCACTCAGAGCTCACTGCTTTGCAACCCATTGCATAAATTTTGTTTTAATTACTGAAAAAACTTTGAAAAATGATAAGATTTTAAATAATTAACTATGATGCTAGTAGATAAATAAAATATTATATACAACAATGCATCAATGCATTTAATCATTCACACTGTCAAAATTACGTATGAATATAAGTGTGCTATAAATTTGACCAACATTTTTTGCATATGTTTGTATAACTGTTCATTTTTAAGATGAATAATGAACAAAATTTTTAATTTTATATGCACATTTTAAATGATTAGTGTAAACACATTTCAAAAATACAATACCTCTCAACAATATGATTAATGCATACAATAATTTTATATGACAATCTTAATTTAATAGGTTGTGCTATATTAGGGCCATGACTTTTTTGTGACTCTATGTTCCTGGGTCATAAATCGATGAATATTTGTACAAAAGAAAATCATTAGTTCGACTTTCTTAAAAGGTCACCCACAAACCAAAAATTTGAGTTTACCATATATGTTCGTCATTTTTTAATTCTAATTTTTTTTAACGCGGGAGAGTTGTGTATTTTTTAAGCATTTAACAGGTTATTGTTAAAATATTAAATATAAAATTACAAACTTAGATAACAATTATTTCTGTTTTCATCAAATTTTTAAGTAAAGGAATTTCATTTGTTGTGAAGAAGTTTATTGGGAATCTGCAAAATAAAATTGAAAAAAAGAAAACGTCTTGCTGGGGGAACACTTAGTTTTGAACAAGATAATGACTAAAACATCCGCTAAACAGAAAAAATTATAAATAAATAAAAAATTTTTTGTAAAATATTTAATAAACTCAATATAAACCAGAGTTGATAACAAGGCCAAAAAAAAGCCAGGTCATGGCCAAGGTCAAGGTCAAATGTTACAAGGCCGAGACCGAGACTAAGGCCAAAAGTTTCAAGACCAAGGTTGAGGACAAAAGTTTTAAGGCCTCGCAAACATTTTCGAATTTGACGAAGTCAGTGAGGTAATATGAATGCTAAAAACGAAAATACGTAGAAATAAAAAAATAAAACTTTTAATTTTTTATTTTTATGTATTTTTTTGCTTAATGTTAACAACTAATATTAACATCTTTTAATAAAAAATATGTTGATATTAGCTGTTTGCGATATTTTAAAAGAATTAACTGTTACTATATAGCCTTTAAGGCATTGTTACATTTATCAAACATCAAAGTTTCAAGCAACGAATCAGACATACAAGCATAGGCGCCCGCATGATTTTTGGATGTTTTAGAGAGGACACTTCCACACATTGTGCAAACTCCAAACTTAAGTATGTTCATACCTATGTCAAATGAGGAGGTTTGCAAAAGTTTGGGATGGCAGAGGCCTGGAAACAAAAAAGCCCTAAAACGCTTCCCCCTCTGCCCAAATATGAGGGCACTGACGTAGTAAAATTTTCAACTTTACTATCTTAAACTAAATTTAAATTTATCGACAGATTTTAAATTTTGTAGCAAAATGTTGTAAGTTACAAAAGTTATGACCATGCAAATTTTCCGACCCCTAAAATGAGGGGGGTGTAAATTATTTTGTAAAGAATGTCATAAAAAATTGGAATCTCCAAATAAAAAATGGATCTGCAAAGGTGTTGCTTGGAGGATCCGCTTTTTTACGGATAAAATGTATTCAACAAGACTAATTAAGAGGAAGAATTATAATTATTATAGTTGTATCTAAGAATTATAACTATTTTGTTTGATAGTTGAAAATTACAAAAGTAAAAGTAAAAGGATCCAGATAGTTTTTTCTGGGATCTATTAAACAAGAACATTACACTACATGTATAGAACCAGGTGGCGGATTTTTGTTTCATTTTACACTAAAAAAATCAACTGAAAAAGAAAAACATGCTAAAATAGTTGCCAAACTATTTTAAACTATTTGCCAGTCCAGGAGTGTAGTATTGTAAAAAAAAAGTACCAACTCCGACTCCAATTATTGAAATTTTCAGAGTACGACTCCGACTCCAGTTGCAACTCCAAAGCAAAAATTTAAAAAAAATTCTTTTAATTCTTTAAAAAGTATTACGCAAAAATTAAAATTTTTTTTTTTGCGAAATATATGAAAAGTTTTTGAAGGTTAAATTTTTTGTACATGCACGTGCCATACCGAGAAGTTTTACTATTGGAGTTGCAGCCCCATTTTGTTTAGCAACTCCGACTCTGATTCTGCTAAAAATCGCGACTCCGACTCCACGACTTCAACTCTAACTCTACAGCTCTGATGCAGTCAGAGGATGATTAAACATAATGTTAATAAATCAATGCAAGCATTGGGTGGTGATTCAGCAAACGTTATTATTGGATTAGAAAGAGGTGTCATACAGTTTGTTGAATTAAAAATTATTAAAAAGTTGAACTAAGCGCTCTTCATACTAATGAACTACACCTCAGACATGTTATAGTTGGATCAGAAAAAAAAACACAAACTTCCAAACAATAAATGGTCGGGCAAATTAGGAAAACTGCTGGATACGGTTACAGATCTGATTACAAACAAAAAAACTTTGAAAAAGTAACTTTAGGTGACCCACTTATTGTTTAGTTATCCTTTTTCTCATTTAAGATGGCTCACTTTAGCCAACCGTTTTTGTAGGTTGTAGGTTTCAGTTCTTTGAAACCCACAATCTACATTCATACTAATGCTGATAAATTGACCAATCTAGTTTAATAGAAAGATTCCTTCTACAAGTATAGATTTACATTTTCCTTGCTGGTTTAAAATAAAGGTCAATTATTACCAATGAAATGGACCTCTTTATATTTTATTCCAATTGAAACAAGTAAGATATCAAAAAAAAGTTTTTTGCAATAGTAGTGAAAACTGTAATTAGATCTGCATGGTCTGCATATAGTGAATACCATATTCAAACAGTTTTGTGTTCCGAAGATGAAGGGGAACAAAAGCTAGGATTACAAAGGTGCTAGAGATTAGAAGGGAAGGAGATGGTAATACCCAGTTCAGAGATAGTCATATTTTGTCATTTTCCCTTTCAAAACAACGTTGATCCACCCAGCAAAACATCATTAAAAAATTTTTTTCTACTGTTTCGGAATCTTCCGTTTTTGAAATTGAAAAAAAATTTACTGTATATATCGAAAAAATTTTGTGTAGTATTCAACTTAATTAAAGCGTTTTATACAATTTTAGGCCTTGTTAGACAAAATAAATCTAAACTGGAGGCTCTCTTTCTTTTTACTGATGTTAAAATAATCTTGAAGACACTTGATTGCTTGTTCTGCACACTAGTTTATTCTGGGAATTTCGAGTCTCGATGATTCTTAATTCCAAAACTTTTTCACTGAGTTTAACGCTTTTTTGAAAACGTGCAACCTGCTTCAGAGCTTCCAATAACCATCTGCTTTGAACTTTGGTCAGTCAACCAATGGTCCATCCGTTTGTAATAGATGTATTTATTAATATGTCTCTTCTCTCTGATAGAAGAATTTGGTGTTTTAGTAAGCACCTTTTTACCATTCTTGAAAATCTTCCTAAGCTGTTTTTTGTTCATACAAGTTCTGGGAGAAGCGGATATTCTTTATTGGGCGACATGCTATTTCCTCCAAGTTCTTCATCCATTACAATGCGAAGCACTCTGTCGAGAACATGATGTTAACAACCAATGAATTGCGGTTCTTCCAGTTTTTTTTCAATAAAACGTCTATGTAACTGACGGACAATCCGATTCCTTTTTTCTGTGTTTACATTTGTAGTATCCGCTACAATCATCATAATACTCTTCTATAAACTGCATTTATCGAGAATAGCTGTTATACCTTTAACAACGGTATCGCTTTTCTGTCTTGTAGATCTAGTGCTTGTAACTTAACTTCTCTTTTTAGTAACTTAACTTCTCTTTTAGAAGTTTTTTCTTCAACACAAACACTTAATATTCTTGGTGACTAATACCTTCACCATCAAAGTGCAGTGACCAGTTTTCTATATATAGTGTTTTCTTCATTTCTTTTTTAAGTTTATTAGCATTTTAATAGCTGATCTGAATATACCAGATTGTAAATGTGTCTGAATGTTGATCCCATCTTGAGATAACAATCGACAAATGGTTGCTGCTTTGCTGGTTGATAACTTTGAAAATGTTACTAATTTGGTCGCAGTTTTGATTTTTATGTGATTCTTGCTGGTACTTGTGGACTTTTTTCTAAATCTTCAGACTCTTGATATTCTGCCTCAGACTCGTATTCAGATGTTGAAGTTGTTGCTGTTGCCGTTACTGTTATTTAAGAAGACTTCAAGGGCGTTTTTCTTCTTTTTGATTAATGGATTGAACTAGCAGCCTTCCCAGTTATATATCCAACATGTCCTTTGCTTTCATTCTGAAGATGATACAATATTTATCCTCACTGCAGAGCCATTGACTATCTTTTTTTATGATGTCAAAAACTTTATTCAATAGATCATATTTTCTTTATTTATACACATTTATCAGCACCTGATCCAGCTTTTCCTGTACGACTTGAATTTATTTATGTGAAAAATTTAATTTCTTTTTTCATAATCTTTAAAGCTTATTTTACTAAAGTTGTTATATACAAAACTTTTTATCTTGAAAAATTTTAAAAGTAACAAACAGTTCAAAATATCAGGGTCATCAGAAGTTTACTGATCAGCAAGATTTAGCTCATTGTTATTTCACTCTCAAAGGTTTGTTGATATAAGCTTCAACATAAAAAACGAAAACAATTAAAATAATCTTTGTTTTAAGAATATATTTTCCTTGTTAATATATTGTAGAGATACTATAATACAGCCTAAAATACTTTAGAAATTTTTTCCACCTTTAAATATTTATTTTAATAAACCAAACTCGATCTTTTTTTAAAAAAAAATTTCTGTTAAAATAACAAACTTTTGATGTAGATTTCGTTAAGCTCAGAAAACAGTTTTAATTTTTTGAATTACAAGTGATATTCTTAAATATGTTATTTTAGCAAAAAAAGTGTTTTATAGATAATAAAATTCTACGGAGAAAAGTATAGGAAATTATCTAATTTTACGTATTTAATTTCTGTTATCCAGGAAGATACATCCCGCTCCTATATACAAGAGGCTTGTCCAAATTTTTCTAATAGTGCGACTGACCTTCTATATTTTCATTTAAAACAAAACGTTTTTTAAAAATTGTTGGTTGAACTGAATAATACTTAGCAAAAGTTGTCCCAAATAAATTTTTATTTTATTGACGACAGTATGAGGGTTTGACGTAAAATGTCTTTTAACTAAAAGAAGAATATTTTAAAAGTAGTGGTTAAAATTATAAAGCACAGATTTCTTGTAATCCACAACCTAAGAAGTATCGATATTGTATTCTATCGCTGTTCCATAAAACGATTTAGGTAGTAATCCGACAGTTTGTCATTTCTTTTAACGACAAGCATCCATGTGTCGAGTATTCGGTAATACTTTGCGATTTTGCTTTTAAAGGCTTTTTGATGACCGTTAAAACTTGGTGTTTATGTCGAGTGGAATAATATTTGTAATAACAAAACTGAAGCGTAATATATATATATATATTAATGTATGTTAATATACATACATACATACATACATACATACATACATACATACATACATACATACATACATACATACATACATACATACATACATACATACATACATACATACATACATACATACATACATACATACATACATACATACATACATACATACATACATACATACATACATACATACATACATACATACATACATACATACATACATACATACATACATACATACATACATACATACATACATACATACATACATACATACATACATACATACATACATACATACATACATACATACATACATACATACATACATACATACATACATACATACATATATATATATATTATATATATATATATATATATATATATATATATATATATATATATATATATCACTAGATATACTCAATGGCGACAAAACGTGCTAAAAAAACGCGCTATAAAGCGACAGTTGTGTTAAAGCAACTATTTGTCGTCACCTTAACGTTTCTGATTGTTAATGGCTTTTTGCTTATGCTTGATAAATTAAACTTTACCTAGCTTGAGGTAACTGTTTAAATAATAAAAAAATTAAATTTTGCATCAAACTAAAATTTTTTTTAGGAGATACGGAAAAGACAGTTTTAAGAGTATTTATTGTATAAAACGGCAAATTTGCATACAAATACCATATAGTGACAGTTTGTACATTTGATAGTTTTTGCATTAAGGTTATTAAAAACATTAATATAACACTGATTAGTATAACCAAATAACATAAAATCGATCACTCAATTTTTACAGATTAAGTAATAAATAAATCATGTTATGAATATATCATATTATATGATGACCCTAACCCTAACGAGAGTTCATAATGTTCATAATGTAATGAATTTAAGGTAGCACAGAAACTTTTTTGTTGGATATTATAAGTCAAAAAGTCATATCGTTGTATTTTAAGTCATCGTTTTGAAATTCTCTCCGGAGATATGAACGATAAAAAAGCGCGTTACCCGCACATAAACATAAGAAACCAAAAATTTACCGAGACTGACCTTAAACCACCTGAGTATCTTTTTAGCTTTTTTTAGGTAAAGCTACAGTTAAACGGCATAAAACTCATTAAAAAATGATAGAGAGTATAGCAGCCTATTTCAATAGAAAAAAGATGATAAATAAAAATAATAAACATTTATAATAACAATTCAAAAAGAAATTTGTAATAATGCATTTATTTTGTTAAAAATAAAGTTAAGTATACAAAAAATGTAATAGTTATGCTGTTTTTGAAAAAAAGAAAAAAGTTTTTTTTAGACCGCTTCGCAGTAGAATTATACTTTTATGTAGTGCAGCCAATTATTATTTTTCAAATAAATGTGGCAATGATTTTTGGTAATATTTAAAAATAACTATTCTTAACTTACCATTCTCGCTTCGTTTTACATTAGTAGGTTCTGAAAATTTTACACCAAAATCTTCATTTATAAACTTATTGCTTGGATTGTCTCTGTAAATGTAGCTGATGCTTAAGTTTAAAACATATGATGACGATAAAACAAACCATCCATCAATTGTTACTTTACCAAAACGTCTTTCGGAACAAGTCATACGAACAGGTTTCACATAACGCATTATTTCCGGGTCAAAAGGATTAAGGGATGGTAAAACGCAAGCGTTTGCATCCTTGTTTTCTAATCTTTGAGGGATTTTAGCGTTTAAATTCATAATATGTAGTCTTTCAGTGCTATAAGTCACACTTTTTTTTAAAAAAAAAATCCAGTCAGTGTATTTTAAATTTTCAAAAATATTTATAAAAACAATAACAATTAGTGCAAACGTAAACACCAACAAGCACTTAAATCGCATTTTTCACTTTTCATCACAAAGTCTCTAATTCTGCTTTCTCTAAAGAAATATTAAAAAAATCTTGTATTAGAAAATAATATAATTTCTTTATACAAATTTTGAATATAGCAATATGAATAAAAAAAAAAAACTTCGAAATAATATCAAGTTTCTTATGTTTATTTTGTATAAAGAAACAATTTTATATAATTTTTAAAGACTTATACCTCATTCTAAGATAACATCATTAGAATTTTGGATATAGTTATTAACTTGTTGTTTAATATAGTATTAATCTATAAAATTAGTACTCTCTCAGTGACGGAAATAAAAGTTCTAAGTTTCTTTATGGACCGTTATATATATATATATATATATATATATATATATATATATATATATATATATATATATATATATATATATATATATATATATATATAAAGAATTAAATCAATATTAAATTATATTATAAACATTAGCATTATATAATAAATTATATAATATTATACAAGCAGTATATAATAAAAATTAGCATTTAGCTGATTCCTGGTACTGCGGGTAATAGCAATATATATGTATATCTCTGTATATACATATATATATACAGTGCCGGCCTTAGGAGGGGGGGGGCGAGGCTGGGCGCCGCCCAAGGGCGCCAGGAAACTGGGGCGCCAAACGTTGTATGCAAACTTTAACAATATAATAAATAGAAAAAATAAGTCAACCTAAATTTTTTCTTTCTTTTTAATTTCTTTAAATAATTTAATTTATTTAAAAAATTTTAATTTCTTTAAATAATTTATTTATTGTATTATTACGCTGTTAAAAATTCTTAGTGCAAAATTAATAATTTGATTAAAAGTGTTTTAATCATAGCATATATTTTGTGACTTAAATTCATTTTTTTACTTGTATCTTTCTCGGCGCCAATTATTTTGCGTTCCATCTATTTAAAGTTTAAATTTTAAACATTATTTTCGGTACGAGTTGCGAGCGCTTTGTTTATTAATTTGTAGAAGAAATTTAAAGTCGTAGGGCAAAGAGCCCTAATAATGGCCAGGTCTTATTAAGAGCCAAATTTGGGTCCGCTTTAATTGCATTTATTTCTTTGGCGGAACATTTATCTAGTTGTTGATTATACTTTTCTGTTTCTTTAATATATCTATGTTTTAATCTAACTTTTATAAATGTTTTTTTCATCTTGATTTTAAGGAAATCTTATTTTTCTCAAGGTTAATTTAAGTGAATATTTTATGCCGTAAAAAGTAATTTTTGGTTTTTTCATACAACTTCGAGACATATTTTAACGCAATATTCTTTCAAGTATGTCTTTTTGGATTATTTTGATCTGTTGTGTACTTTAATATTATTATGTAAACTGTTTTGTTCGTCAATATACGATAGGCAGAAGCATCAATATAACCTAAACTCCCAGATTTCAAATAGGACTCAATAATAGCCATTTATTTAACCAAATAAGAGCCACGGCTCCTATTTTTAATATCGAATTATTACGTGGCTATTATTAAGACAATAGTTTAATTTATTGTGTATATAGTTTAAACACAAATTGTGTCACAATAAATTAGACTTATATGTCCTTATTATAAAAGTTCTAATAACTTATATGTCCTAATTGTATCCTTATTATAATTATACTTAGTGTTTATACATGGTAAAGTAAATACTGATTATAGTTAATATAAGGCTTATATTAACTATAATCAGTATTTACTTTAACATGTATAAATACTACGTATAATTAGTATTTACTTTACAGTATTTATTATAACGGTTTATTATGTCTGCAAGTATGTAATTTTATTTGTTTTAATGTTTGTAAATATTTAAAGTAATGGTTTGTATTTTATAATTTATATAATACAAATAAACAAAAATTTTTATTATTAATATTTACTAGCTACATAACAATTTAAAATATATATATTTTGTATATTCAATTTAATGCTCACTAAGTATTATGTATTATAAGTATTATGTTGTATTTAACCATTGTACTTATGTATGCTATTTCTGTTACATTGATGTATAGATATATATGATAAGCATACTTTATGCTTGTATATGTATTTGTTTGTGGTATCTGTATATAACCTTACAAAAATCTAATGTAAATACATTATCATAACAATGTAGTCAGTATACTCTATCTTTTAGTTAATTTGAGTAATTATGGGAAAAACCACGAAAATTGCAAAAAAGAATAACAAGATTAAAAAGAAAACTGCCTCTAGTTTTAATTCAAAGTTGAACCAGAAAATGACAAATGTAAAGAGATTTCAGTGGTCCAACAGAGGTATGAAAAATGCTATTGCAGCTGATCAAAATAGTTTAATGTCGCAACGAGAAGCTGCAGCACAATTTAGTATTCCTCGGTCAACCCTTGGTAAATATCTTAAAGGCAATTCAGTTCATGGTGTCAAACCCGGATCTAGTCCAATATTATCAATGAATTTAGAGCTAAAACTTGTTGAATATGCCACAACAAGAGTTGAACTTGGATTTGGATTTGGAAAGAGACAATTTAAAAAATATGCTTCAGATTTAGCCACAAAGCACAATTTAAAGTTTAAGCGTTCAACTCCTTCAGAAAAATGGTGGCGCTTATTTAATCAGCGACATAAAAATTTAGTTTTTGAAGGTACTTCATCAGTCCGTCATCAATGCATGTCTATGCCAAAAGTTGCTAAATATTTCTATTTGCTGCATGAAGTTTTGAGTGACACTCGTGGCCTTTTAAAGCCTTCATTAATTTGGAACATGGATGAGTCTGGGCTACAGATTGATTTTAAACCTCCTAAAATAATTGCAAAAAGAGGTACAAAACACCTTCAATTTCGCACATCTGGAAAACGTGAAACCATACCATTATTGCTGCTGTAAATGCTGCAGGTGGTTTAGTACCTCCACATTTGATAGCAAAGGTAAAACGGCTAGATCTCTTCATTCTTTTAATACTGCAAATGCACCATCAGGCTCAAATTGGAGTTTTAGTGAGACAGGTTGGACAAAGCAAGGAATTGCAATTCTTTGGTTCACTAATACTTTCTTGCCTAACATAGGTAGAGATAGGCCACAAATTCTCATAGTTGATGGTCACGATTCTCATAACTTTGTTGAGTTATTGTCTGTTGCAATCGAAAATAACATTTATATTGTCGAAATGCCAGCGCATTGTTCACATTGGCTCCAGCCTCTAGATAGCACAGTATTTGGTCCTCTTAAAACCTATTATAATCAAACATGTCATGAATATCTTGGAGTTACTATTGACAAGTCAACTTTTTGTGGCCTTTTTAAGAAAGCCTGGGATCAAGCTCTCACAACTGCTAATATTATTTCAGGGTTTCGATCATGTGGCATTTTTCCATACAATCCGTCTGCTGTTCCAAGCAAAGCTTACTTGCCTAATTCTGTCTATTCCATACAACAGCTACTTGACTCAAATGATCTGCTTGAATCAAGTCTGCATCCAATCAAAACTGACACTAAAATAACAAGATTAGAATATGCAATAGAAGAGGAAGTTGATTTTAAAGTAGAATTAATTAATAAACTTGGAAATATGTCTGAATCTAAAATAGATAATAATTTGATAAACCTTGACAATAATTCTTTGATATGGGATACCCATTTGACTCATGAGCAGTTAACAACTTTTAATTTCTGTATTCAAAATGGCTACGACATCCCAGATCCCTTGTATAAAATATATAAAGAATTTAAACTGAAACAGATTTCATGTACAAATATCATTTTAGAAATAGATGACTCTGTTCCGATGCCAAATGAATCTATAGTTACTATTCCATTTCTAAATGAAACTATTATTCAGCAAGTTCCTGTGCCAAATGAAACAATTGGGCAATCTAGTTTTTTTTCCAAATAAAACCACTAATGATTGTAATCAGATGCCAATTAAAGCCATTGTTCAGCCTAGTCTGACACCAATAATGTTGTGTACAAACCATTCAAATAATGATAGTGACAATGATATTTTGCCTTATCCAAAGATATATACTATCAAGTCAAAAGAAAATCGAAAAAAGGCTCAAAAATATTTTGTATTAAGAAGCAATGCAATCTAAAGTAAATGATGAGGAAAAGAAAAAAAAGAAAGTCGCAGCAGCTGAAGAGAAAAAATTGAAAAAACAAAAAGAAAAAGAAAATAAAGCACAACAAAAACAGGAGAAAGAGATACAAAAGCTATCTAAAAAAGCCAGCTCAGTTAGAATGAGAAAATTCAGCTTAACTCCTAAGATATTGGAATTCAATATCTCTTCAGATAATCAAAATATCTGTATTAAAGTACCAGATAATGCAATTATCTCCATCAATAATGAGCAAATGTAAATAGATTATTATCAACAGGTTATTATCAAATTCATTATCAATATATTGTGAAAACTTCTTATTATTATTTTAATATTATCAAAACTTCTAACATATTATTGTAAAGCTTATTGTACATATATTGAAAATTGCATTATTAAATGCTAGTTGAAATCTTATAACAGCTATGTGCTAAAGCTATTTTTTTATTTAAAATTTGTTTTATGCTTGATTTTCTGTAAAAGTAATTAAAAAGTTTCTTAACTTATTTTGTATTTCCTTTTTGATAGACTATCTTTTTATTTGAATAACAAATAAAAACTGTTTAAGTTTAATATCAACCAAAATAATATTTTTAAGCGAAGTATAGAATATTTTACTTATAAAAAAATTATCTTGGTTTGTAGTTCTTTAAAGTAGATCCTAGTTCATTATTAGGCTTTAATCGTCTGTCTGAATAATACTTTTCGATATATTCTTAGATATATTGATTTTAGGTAATGTAAGTGGCTCATAATAGGTAACGTTTTTTAATTTGCTGGCTATTATTTGGTCTACCTGGCCAATAATAGCTACAAATTTAAAATCTCAGTTTAAATACATTTTTATCTGAATTAAAAATGTTTTAAAAATAAAAAAGGTTTGTATAAGGTGTAGGCGTTGGTCATTAATAAAGCAGTATAAAAAAAATTCACCATTAGTTTAAGACATCCTACACGACATTGTATAAAAAAATTGTGGCCATTAATTGGTTACTTTGCCTTATTTGTGATTCAAATTCAGTTTTTGTCAAGTTTTCAAATTTTGCGGTAATAAAAAGCAGGTAAGTATAAATAATGAAATTGTTTATGAATGATTAGCTTGCGAGTAATTTTTTATTTTAAAATTTTAGACAAATAGAAATTGTCAGCAGCAATCAATGGAGAGTACTCATAATAAAGAAAAAAATGTTTTTAAAACTCATAGTAATAAGAAACCATCTGGTGCTCAATACAGAAAACATAAAGCAGAAAAAGTTGATAATTTGAAGAAAAATTATAAAAAACTTGAAAATTATTTTACATCGGAAAATAGTGATTGTAATAAAATAAAGGAAGGAGAAAATGTTGCGCATGTACTTAGTGATACATCAACCAGCGATGAAGAAGACGGAATAGTATCAGTTGGAAATGTTCACTACGATGAAAAAGATATCGATAACGAAAATGATGATGGCCAAGATGGTGATGTAAATGATCGCACCAAAGAAACAGCAATCGATTACTCAGACTGTAGTTTGTGGCCAATTCATCGCAACATTCAATTTGTTGATTGTGTAGTTAATATAGGCGCAATACAAGTGAATTTGGACACATATCCACGCGATAATAGAAGACGACATTTTTCAAATGCTTATTACAACCGAAAACTTTCAAATGGTGAGGTTATTTCACGACGTTGGCTTGTTTACTCAGTTTCTATAGATGAGGTATTTTGTTTTTGCTGCAAACTTTTTGATTTCAACATGAGTTTAAAGTTAAACGGAAATGGATTCAATAAATAGAAGAATTTAACAGAAGCATTAAAAATTCACGAAAATAGTAAGTCACACAGAAATGCTTCTATGTTCTATCAACTATGGGTTGAGACAGAAATACGAATGAAAGCTGGTGAAACTATTGATAAACAAGAACAAAAACTAATCGAAAAGGAGAGTTTAAGGTAGCGAAGTATTCTTGAACGATTGATGAACATTATTTTATACTTGGCAACAAAAAATATGGCCTTCAGAGGTTCTTCTGATAAATTGTATACAGTTAATAACGGTAAATTTTTAGGGTTGGTACAATTACTCGCTAAATTTGATCCTATCATGTTAAACCACGTCACGCTAGCTCTTAAAGGAGATATTTCTGATCATTACTGTGGAAAAACCATTCAAAATGAAATGATAGATATAATGGCATCAAAATTAACCAACATAATTATATCCAAAGCTCTAAAAAGTACATATTATTCTATTATTGCTGACTGCACTCCTGACGTATCTCACAAAGAACAGCTCTCGCTTACGATTAGAATTGTAAATATATCAGAATATCCTATAAAAATAAACGAACACTTTCTTGGGTTTTTCAATGTTAACGACACGACAGGTCTTGATTTAACGGAAACCATAATTGGAGCTTTAAAAGATTTTGGACTGAATATAAGCTTTTGTCGAGGGCAAGGTTACAATAACGGTGCAAATATGAAAGATAAAAAAATAGGTCTACAAAAGCGAATATTAGATTTGAATCCTTTGGCTTTTTACCTTCCATGTGGAAGTCATTCTCTCAATTTGGTTATTTGTGACGCAGCGCAGTCTTCACTAAATTCCATTAACGTTTTTGGCATAATACAAAGATTATTCACATTATTTTCTGCATCAACTTCACGCTGGAATATTTTACTTAGTCGTACAACAAACTTCGCTCTTAAACGATTATGCGACACTCGTTGGGAAGCCAAAATTAAGAGCCTCAAAGTCATCCGATACCAAGTAAGCAGCGTACATGATGCTTTAATTACTATATATGAAACTGAAACCAAGACTCCCGATATTGCACACGAAGCGCAATCATTAGCAGAACAATTAAAAGACTATAGTTTTTTAGTTTCTTTAATTGCATGGTACAATGTACTATTCCAAATAAACGTTGTTGGTAAAGCAATGCAAGCCAAAGACATGGATCTAGTATAGTGCGCTGAAATGTTGAAAAAATGCATCACATTTTTGGAAAATTATAGAACGTTTGGCTTTACACAAGCAACGGTTGATGCCAAAGAGTTAGCTGAAGATTTAAACATCGATCCAATATTTAAGCCGCTTAAAAAGAGTGCGACGAGTGAAACGTCATTATGATGAAAATGCTGCTGACGAACCAATTCAAAATCCCGAGAAGAAACTTGAAGTGACATTTTTTAACCCTTTATTAGATACATGTCTGTCGTCAATAAATTAAAGATTTGAACAACTTAATGAATATGTAAATATATGGAGTTTTTTATTTAATTTCGATAATTTGCCCATCAATAATGAACTTTTAAAATTGTGTAAACAATTACAAGAAAAATTAACTGTAAATACAAAATCAGAAATTGATGGTGCTTTGCTATGCGACGAACTAACAAGTGTGCAGTTTTTTATTAAAGATAAATTAAGCAATGTTGAAAATGAAATAAATACAAAAAAGATGACACCACTATTTGTACTGAATTTTATTAAAAAACATTGTCAACAAGAGTTATATTCAAATACATGGATTGTTCTGCGTATTCTTCTTACAATACCTGTTACTGTTGCTAGTGGAGAACGTAGTTTTTCTAAACTGAAGTTAATCAAAACATATTTAAGAAATATCATGTTGCAAGATCGACTTAAGTCTCTATCTATGTTATCAATCGAGCTAGAAATAGCTGAAAATTTAGATTTTTCAAGTTTGATAAGAGATTTCGCGGACTAGAAAAGTTACATTTTAAAGCTAGAAAAGTTACATTTTAAAATTTAATAACTCTTGTTTATATAGTTAGAAGATTTATTATATGTTTAATAAAAACATTTGTTGTTTTAAAAGCAGCGTTGCGTTGTCTATTTATTTAGTCACTCATTTCTATAAACCATTATCATGAAAAGTCTAAGTTTATAATTTTAATAAAAAATTAATTAAATAAGAAACTTGATGCACAATATGGATCTCTTTGCATTAAACTATATATTCCCTTTAGCACTCTTGTTCATCATTTTAGAGCATTGGTCTCGTTGTTAATGGTAACAACCCATCCATTTATACCTAGGGGCGCGTTCACAAGTATGTATATATATATATGCATATATATATATATGCATATATATATGTATATATATATATATATGTGTATATATATATATGTATATATATATATATATATATATATATATATATATATATATATATATGTATATATATGTATATATATATATATATATATATATATGTATATATATATATATATTTATGTATATATATATGTGTGTATATATATTTATGTATATATATATATTTATATATATATATGTATATATATATTTATATGTATATATATATATGTACATATAAATATATATAAACATATATATATACATATATATATATAAATATATATATATATATATACACACATATATATATAAATATATATATATAAATATATATATATATGTACATATAAATATATATAAACATATATATATACATATATATATATAAATATAAATATATATATACACATATATATATATATATATAAATATATATATAAATATATATATATATATATATATATATATATATATATATATATATATATATATTACAGAGACGGTTTTACGGGGGTTGGGGTGACACAAAATGACACTGATTTATTTACTGAATGTTAAAATGTATGGTTAATGGAGTTTAGCATATGTAAATGAAGTTTTATGCACATTTGAAAAAAAATATTAACTTCAACTACACATTGAAAAAAGACAATCAAAGTTTTCTTTTAAAAACTACAACAAGAAAACTAGACTTTTAAAGGTTTAATAGTTTCATCTAATATGAAATGGAATCATGATGAGGTTCAAGTAGCTACATGTAAAGCACAAAGAACCTTATGCTTAATCTGATAAAGCTTTACTTATCTTAACACTGAAATCATAAGGCAATTAGTTATACACATCGCTGGTTGGACCACACCTAGAATTCCTAGCTTCAGTATGGTCTCCAAGTAATAGAAAAAGTATCAATGACCTAGAAAAAGTTTTAAGACGAGCAACAAAATTAGCACCTGAACTACTAAATACTGAAAGAATGTTGGTCTTACATCACTGGAAACAAGACATATAAGAGGTGATTTTTTTGAGATTTTTAAAATAACAACTGGGATTGATAAGATATTGTGGTATAAAGAGCTTCATAAAGCTTCTTCACAAAGTTGAATAGGTCATTCAATGAAGTTTGAAAGGGAATTTGGAAAAATGACCCTGAGACATAATTTTTTTACGAACAAAAGTGATGAAATGCCTTACCTGAAAAAGTGGTATCTGCAAAGGCAGTAAATTTTTTTAAAGCAAGACTAGATAAACATTTGTAACAGCTGTTAAAGTATAGATTTTAAATTCTATGCTCCGCCACAATAGTCGTTACAGCAGTTTGTATTACTATTACTATTACACTAACGTCTATAATTATTCGAATGCTCACATTTTTCAATATAATTATTCGAATGCTCACATTTTTCAATATAATTATTCGAATGCTCATACTTTTCAATATAATTATTCGAATGCTCATACTTTTCAATATAATTATTCGAATGCTCATACTTTTCAATATAATTATTCGAATGCTCACATTTTTCAATATAAGATATCAAAGTTTTACTTACTGTTGGGAGAGAAAGTGAAAAAAATTCTACCTGAATTGTATGTTATCTTTTTATTTATAAAGTTTACATAAAAATAATATAAAAAAATAATGTCCAATTAGATTAATTAATAATTTATAATAATATGTTCTGAAGAATAGGAATTGGATTTAAGCTTCTTCTAAAAAAATAAATAGCTTTCCATTAACCTAACTTTTAAAAATTAAAGCATGGTTATTTAAAACTACTTTTGTTATTATTCCTTCTCTTTTTACAATGTCACTTGTGGCATTCCGACTAAAACAGTCCCTAACTTTAATACTACATCCACCATGTTTCACAGATCCTTGTGCTAAAAGGTAATGTGGTACACATATATTTAACTATACAAGCGTATAAACATTTTTATAATAATTTATGTTTAAATGTATATGCTTAACATAAAACAAATTAATTCAGTTCCGATAAAAGGTAAAGTTGTGCAAACGTAACATATAACGTTGAATCAACTTAAAATACAACGTTGTGCCAACGTAAAGTACAACGTTGAATCAACGTAAAACATTACGCAATGCCGACTTAAAATTCAACGTTGAACCAACGTTGTTTTTTGGTTGTTTGCGACGTCGCATTTGTAACCAAAATGATTTAAAAACAACGTTGGCGGTCGATGTTGGCCCAACGCAATGCACAAAATTGTTCTAACGTTTTATCAATGTATGTGTGCTAGTTGGGCTAAGAGGTTTATGGCACAAGATTTACCACTAACAAATCCATGCTGGTGAATAGATAGTAATTTGAGTTTAGTAAGGTGCTCCGTCATGTATTCTCTCACAAATCTCTCCATGATCTTACTTGCAATTGAAGTCAACGAGATTGGACGGTAATTTATTGGTTTAAGTTTACATCATTTATCGAAGATGGGTGAGATATTTGCATCTTTCCATAGCGAGGAAAACAATACCTGTTTCAAAAGATTTGATAAATATATAAGATAATGGAAAACTCAAGTTCTTATAACATTTTGAAAGAACAAAAGGATGTAACTGGTCTACTCCAGGTGGTTTTGATTTGTCTAAGCTGCACAGTAGAGTGGCTACTCGAGTTTTACTAAATAGAGTTTTACTGTCAACATAAGATATAGGTTGAGTTTTTGGTTTGAAATCTGGCATTAATGTTCTGTTAAGGGCCTGAGTAAAGGCTTTTTGGAACTGTTGGTTTAAACAATGAGTGATATTTTTTTTCGCTGTGATATGTTTCCTGTCAGCATCAAATACTGCCTCGATATCAGTTTTTATTATTTTTTGATTGTTGGTGTAGGAGTATAAAATTTTAGGATTTCGTTTTGCAAGCATTGAAATGCTTTCTTCAAATTGTAAAACTGCTTTATTTACTAATTTTTTAATCAATTTACATTGTTTCTTGAATTCAGTTTTAAGCGTACCTTTATTTAATTTAGATGCTGCAATCATCTAAATTAAATAAAGGTAAAAATTGAAAATACATAATTTGTATCTTAAAGCTTTTTTAATATTTTTATTCATCCATCTGGGTACTGATTTGGATAAGTTGAGGGTGAAGAGGGATTTCATCGGAACAAACTTCTCAACTAGTTTATTAAAAGTCAATGAAAATGTTATAACATTGGTTAACGTCTTTATCATAGAAGTTTGTATGCCAATTAATATCATTAAGTGCTTCACATATAGCTTCATAATTACCACATTTGTAGTCTCGTAAATTTCTTTGATTGTTTTTTGAACAGGTAGGATCTTTAACTCTATATTCCCACAACAATGTCTTGTGGAACTGATTTCGCTCCATGGATCCGATATGGGGGCCTATTTCTACTGCATATATACGATCAGGATCATCAGTTAAAATTATAGTCGGTTTATAAACTGGTTGTGATAAGAAACAGTCGTCTATAGTTTCTAAAAATTCTCGGCTTAAAACACGTCCTTTACCACAACACATACCTCCTGTATCATCCCAAAAGATATCAGGGTAGTTAAGATCACATATTATTAATAAGTTACTTAAATTTTTTCCATCGACTAATCTATGCGATTTGCTAATTGAGTCATTAAATATTTTGTTTAGGTCATATGAAGCATGAGGGTATGTCTGTATAAAGAACCAACTAAAATAGTATTTGAACCAATGCACCAAACTTGCTGATCTTGCACCAAATTTGCTCACTATCTAAGTAGAAAGGGTCAATCTCATGAGGTAAAAGATCATTTCGCACATATATTACTACTCCTCCAACACTGAGAGTTCTTCTATTATTGAAATAGGACGCGTAATTTTCTATATTGCGTTCAGAGGTACTGTTGAACCAAGTCTCAGTAATGCCTATAATGTGCGGAAAATAAAGGTGTTCAATTTTTACAATGAACTCGTCCCATTTATTGCATATAGATGTTGCATTAAAATAAAAACACTTTAAAGAAGACATAAAACTTTTCTTTTCCTTAATTTTTATAAAACAATTTTTATGCATGTCCTAGGAGTTACTGACTTTTTTTTTGTTTGAGCTCAATCCATCTAAGTGTGGCAAAGCGTATGCCCCATTAACCTTTCTTTCCATACTTTGTTCCCCATTTAAGCCTCCCATTTGATCCTTCTACTTCATTTGGAAGGTCATTGTTTCTATTGTTTCTTTTAATTTTAAGTTTGGTTTCAATTAATCTTTCATTTTTAGTTCTGTCTTGTATTATGTATATTTTGTAAAGCTTCAAAATTTTTAAATTCTTCAGCGTTAAGGATGGCTGTTCGTTGTGCGGCATGATCCTTAAATTCTAAGAGTATTAACGGGGGAGGAGGACTTTTATCAACTTGATTTAGGGATTTATTCTTAAACAAAACAGTAGTTACTTATTTTATCTTAAAAGATTTTAATGTTATGTATTATTTTATTTATAATTACTTTATTATATATATATATATATATATATATATATATATATATATATATATATATATATATATATATATATATATATATATACAGTGCCGGTTTTAGCACTACCAGCGCCCTGGGCGAGATTTCTACGGCGCCCCTAGCTCAATTTAACCCCATTCAAAAAAAAGGCAAAGGGTAAAATAACCAATTAGTTTCGCCCCTTTATATTCAGCGCCCTGGGCCATCGTTTAACCAGTCCCTCCTACCCTAACGCCGCCACTGTATACATATACACTGCTAGATTCCAGATTAAATCGACAGAGTTTAAATTGCTTGTAACAATCGACAGTTTTTTTTTTTACTTTTTTAATTTATTGTATGATTTGAATAGATTATCTCATACAATAGATTTTACTAGTCTATATTATAAAATCAATCATGCGTAACATGTTTATTTTAACTTTATTTGAAATCGTTAAAAAAATTAAGTCGACTTAGCCCTGTCAATCCACGTTAAGTATAGAAAATTGTTTACGTAATTAAACGTTTATAAAAATAAAATAATACATAACATTAAGATCTTTCAAGATAAAATAAGTAAATACAGTTTTGTTTAGGAAAAAAAAAACTAAAGTATACTCATTACAAATCGCTAAAAATGCATTAAAGTAAGAGTCGTCTTAACCGTAACATTTTTTAACTTAATTAATATATGCTGTTAAACTTTAACTCTTACTTTCTGAGAAATATTTATTAGTTTAATATAATCTAACCTATTTTATAAATATATTAACTATATTTATTAAACGATGCTATTCCACGGTATGTTTTGTAAAGAAATTTATAAAAAAACATTTAAAATTTAAATCGACGCAATTTTGTCACCTTTACCGATTTTGCATCCATTTAAAACAAACGTGACAACCATTTAAAACAACTATTACCCAGTTCACACTAAATTCTGTTTTAAATAAACATGTTTTAATGTAAACATAGTTTTATAATAAACATGTTTTCAGTTTTCTTGCGTTCAGATTGAACGTTCTTTAGTATTTATATTAACGTTCGAAAATGGCGCTCTCAAAGAAAAACTTGATCTCGAAGTTACGAGTATTATTGTACATATCAAGGAAAAAAAGAAGACTGCAATTGCTGCACATACTGATAAACTGTATTACTGCTTATAATTTTGCGGTTTACAGAAAAATTTGGACTAAACCTCGCAGTCAAAGCTTTTGGTACGAAACAATGGTAAACTGTTGAAACGAAGATGATTGGATAAAAAACATAAGAATGTCTAAAGCAGCCTTTAATTATCTGTGCAAGGAAGTTTCACCTTTTATGCCTATACAAGGCACTAACTTTCGTAAATCTTTGCCTTTAGAAATGAAGTTAGCTGTGACACTTTACTTTTTAAGTGGATCTGCAGATTACCGAACAATAGCCAATTTATTTGGCTTAGGAAAATCAACTGTTTGTACAATAGTTCACAGAATTTGTAAACATTTTGTTGATAACTTAATGAAGAAATACATTTCCTTACCCTCAAGGGAAGAAACAATGGAGATTATAGTAAGTTTTGAAAAATTATATGGTTTTCCACAAGTAGTTGGAGCAGTTGATGGATGTCACATAAGAATAAAGGCTCCTCATAAAAATTTAGAGGACTATATAAACAGAAAAGAATATCACTCCATTATTTTACAGGGATTGGTAGACAGCAAGTATTTATTTAGAGATATTTTTGTAGGGTGGACTGGCAAATCACACGATTCAAGGGTTTTTAAAAATTCTCCCTTATATAAAGAGTGTCTGGCTAGAACCTTTTTACCTACAAACTTATCTAAAATAATTGATAATATTGAAATTGGTCCTCTTATCCTTGGTGATTCAGCATATCCCCTTAAAAATTGGCTTATGAAACCTTACTCAGATCGTGGAAATCTTAGTATAGAAGAAGCAAAGTTTAACGTTTCTCTTAGTAAATGTCGTGTGGTGGTGGAGAATGGATTTGGAAGATTAAAAGGTCGATTTCAATGTCTTTTAAAGAGATTAGATACAACAGTTGAACACACAGTCAATATTGTTACAACATGTTGTATACTACATAACTTCTGTACTTTGACAAAGCAAAAGTATTTAAATGAATGGATTGAACAAACAGAAATTGACTTAGTAAACCCTATATTAAACCACAGTTGCATTGAACTTGACAATAAAGCTGAGTTTATTAGAAATTCCATAAAAAAACATTATTTTACAACTGTTTAGTTGTAAATGATTTTTTTCAAACAATGTTGTAAAAGGCATGGTTTATTTTATTTTGAGAAAAAAATAACAAAACAAAGAAATTGCTTCACATTTTTTTAATCATAATTAAAAACTCTATCTCAGTCCCACTTTTAAGACGTTTAACATCCTTATCATTTCGGATAAGTACATTTGGTAACTTGGTAATCAATAAAGATGCATTATCTTGAACTGAAAATTCCTCTTTTATTGTGCAAGTAAGTTTTTCTAGTGTCAAATCTGCCAATGAAAGTTCTATTTCAATAAAATATAAATCTTCAACTTGACGAACTTTTAATATAACACATGATTCTTCTTGTTTGTGGTTTTCTAAAATACTTTCTAAAATTTTATGATCAATATCAGCCTGAGAGGTCATAAATTTATTAACAGTGGCATTTAATTGTTCAAACATTACCTCACTTCTTGATTTTTTCTTTTTGGATTTTTTAAAGTAAAAACTATTATCTTTTTTTACCAACTCTTCAGATTTAGAACTTGACGGAGTAGTTTCAATGTCTATATGTTCACAGTTTACTAACTCATTAACACAATTATTAAAATTATTCACTTCTGCAGTTTTTTCAATAATAACATTCATGCCTGAGGAACTTTTCAAAAAAGTTGGTAATGTGGTTGGTTTGTCACTAAGAACCTTATCAATTTCATCAAAGCAGGATGGTTTTTTGGAAGGACCAGTCCCACTTGTATTTCGTTTATTATCAATATAATTGCGATATGCACTTGTCAATGTGTGAATTCTTGTTTTACACATCTCTTTATCTCTGTCTTCATATCCAGAAGCTTGCAAGAATAGCAAAATTTCCTCCCAAATTTTTCCTTTTCTAAAATCCAAAAAATATGAAGTTATATATATATATATATATATATATATATATATATATATATATATATATATATATATATATATATATATATATATATATATATATATATTGTGCTAACTATCAAAGAGAAATAAATATCTTGTTGTAAAAAGTACAATTTATAAACATTCATTTCCTTGTTTATTCAATATTAATGTAATTCGTAATCACTTCTTGTCTATTTGTGATTTATTTAAACTATTTAGTAACGAGTGGTTTGATTTTATTTAACAAGTTATTTCAATTTGATCCAACTTAACTGAAAAAAACAAAACAAAACCTTGTGCATGACTTCAACTTTTCTTGGATATTATCTTCTGACCATTTACTAATTAGTATTTTTGTTTCCTCATCATCCCAATGTCTAGCTCTCTTTCTAGATTTAACTTTTTCTTCAGCAACAGCTTTTTCCTCCGCCATTTAAAAACAGTTCAGGGTAATAAAACGCAATTAAAACAACCTCGCGACGTTGTTTTATTAAAACAACTTTTAACGTTGCGTGTTTTAATTAAAACCAATTTTAAATTTGATGAGAATAGTAAAATGTAAAACGCGTTTAAAATACGACAATTAAAACGTGTTTTATCGTCAGTATGAACGGGGTATATGACATTCATATAAAACCACCGCGACTCATTTAAAGCGTCGTGACAAGCAATTAAAATAATCGTGATTTTCAATCAAAACATTTAACGCATGCGCAATCTTAACGTTCTTTATTATTCAGAAAAAATGTTTTATTTATATATTTATTAATCTAATATTATATTAACTTATTTTAATATAATGGAATTTATTTAATGTTTAAATGGATGCAACATTTGTTTTAAATGGATGCAAAACTCGGTATGTGAGTAGGGGAGGGTCGGTAGGAGTGAACCAAGGGTAGGAGTGAATCGTTGATCCTACAGTTAAAACGAGAAATTAAAGACTCAAAATTTTCACCAAGTACTTACATACAAATTGTTGTTAATACAATCCAATTTTTTTACCGCTTCTAGGTGCGGGAGTCTCCGTTAACGTTGTCATCCACTGTTTTCTGTGCAAAAGTTAATTTTTTATATTTTTTGAGACTTCTTTAATGAGCATACCGGCTGTTTCGAGACATTAGATAGTGGTTGAAAATTTACTAATAAACAATGCAGTTTTTAGAAAAAAGTACTTTACATGCATAAATCACGTACTTATTGCACATTTAATGTTTTAATCCAGTTGCACAGCTTGGGGAGGAATGAGCCATTCCTTCACGGGTAGGATTGAACTGCGGGTCACTAATACTTCACGTTAAAAAAGTTTTGACAGCGTAAAAACATATTTACGTTTGCCTTTATATCTTAGTATATCATTAGAAAACTCGTGTGCAACATTACATTTATTTTTACCATATGTTATAAAGCCTCGAGTCTATAAAAGAACCACTTCGAAAGCAAAAACTTCCAGTTAAGATATGAAAGATGCATTACATTTAATCTAAAAAGTATTGGAGGAACTGCAATAACTTCCAAAATACCCTATCCAACGCTACGTCGTTATTGGAAAATTTTTTTGCTTGATGAAAATACAAGATTTACCCCGAATTATTATGTTAAAAGAATATTTACAGACAAGCAGGAATTAGAATTAAAGGAATATATTTTGACTTGTTCAAGAATGTTCTATGGCCTTCCAATTAAAGAATGTCGGTGTATAGCTTTTGAAATGGCAACCATTAATAAAATTAGTATTCCACAGTTGTGGCACAAAGACTCAATGGCAGGTATTGATTGAATGAGTATCTTTAGAAAGCGACATCCAGATTTGTCTCTTAGAACACCTGAAGGATGCCCATAATGTAAATATATTTTTTGATAAATTAAAAGAACCTTTTGCTTGATCACCAGCATTTGCAAATGGAACTCGGATTTTTAACCTTGATGAAACTGGAACTATTACCGTGCAGAACCCACAAAAGGTATGTTAATCTTCAATAATAAGTATATTTTTCATGACATATTTATTTCTTACATAAAACATCTTAATATTTAGGTTCTTGCAAAGAAAGGTGTGAAGAGTGTCTGCAAAGTCACAAGTGTTGAAAGAGGAACCCTTGTCACAACTTGTATAATAATCAGTGCTTCTGGACAATATCTTCCAACAGAAATTATTTTTCCAAGAGTGCATTTCAAGGAGCATATGTTTTCAGGAGCTCCTTCTGGATCTCTCGGACTCACATGTAAAACAGCCTGGATGAACGGTGAACTTTTTTTAGATGTTATGAATCACTCTCCCAAGTTCTCGTCTAGTACGAAAGAAAATTCATCATTATTAATATATGACGATTTCGAAGCGCACTTATCTATAGCAATGTTAAATTTAGCAAAAGAGCATGGAGTGACCATTTTGACATTACCGCCTCATTCCACGCACAAGTTACAACCACTTGATGTGGGAGTTATGGGGCCATTTAAAACTGCATATAATGCAGCAATTGATTTATGGATGCTCCACAATCCTGGAAAAACATTTACAATTTACCAAGTGGCTGCATCTGTAGGGCTTGCTTTTCTGAAACACCTTCTAACATTGTAGCTGCTTTTAAAAAGACAGGTATATTTCCTTATGACAGAAACGTGTTTACAGATATCGATTTTATGTGCAGCTCTCTGACAACAGGACTTTTGATGTCAACAATACTTGCATAAAAAATCACGTAAGTATTACTTCAGATAATTTTTTTAACCCTTTCTTTTACTTTTTCATCAAATGCAGACCCCACTACCTCTACTACTATAGATATAATAATAATGTTATCTCCGCTAACTATAGATACAAACAAACTAGTTACCTATCATACAATGGTTGATCTGTCAACATCATCAGATTCTTTATCAGCCCTAAACAATTTAGAGGTTTTCCTAAATCTGGAGAAAAAAGCAGTAAAAGAAAGGAAAGGATGAAGGGTCGCTCTATGAGTGCCACAGAGATCGGATCAAGAAAAGGCTCTGCAATGAAAAGTTAGTCAAACTTACAAAAGAATTAAAAGCAAATTTACTGAATATTAACAAAAAATTACTTAAAAAAGACGATTCTGTATTGGAACATTTGACAATCACAAATGAGAAAAGTTTAATAATCCTAGAAGATGATTTGGTTGCTTGTAATATATATCCTAAAAAAGATGACTTTGTATTGGTTAAATTTGGAACAGCAAAAAAAAAAAAATTGTTTTATGTTAGAAAGGTATTATGTATAAACTCTGTAAAAGAAGAAGTTACAATTAGTTTTCTTTGGAAAAAAGGTGATATTTATTAATTATAAATTATTTCTACTTCGGCCAACTTTTTCTGGAACAAGTAAAAGGCAGCACTGCCATTACAAATTTGAGGTTGTGTTTGACTATATCAGTATTTGCTAAATATTATTTTTATTGCCAATACACTATATGCTAGTATACTACTTTCATTAGATATAGATATTTTTATTATATCTTAATATTTGGAAATAATCATTTTTCATGGCAGAATTTATTGTTATTTATGTTATATTATTACTTATGTTATGTTTAGTTATAAAGTATTTGTTACTTACTTAATTTTCAACAAATTAGTTAAAGAAAATATCTAATTTTAGTTTTCTAATAATCAAAGATAATGGCTCACTCCTACCATTTGCTTGGTTTACTCCTACCCATTCATGGGTAGGAGTGAACCAAATCTTTAATATCTCGTTGCTCGTATCTTTGCTGCGACACCATTCCCCTATTCTTTTTTATAGAATATACATCCCTCAACATCAAGGTTTTGCATCCATTTAAATCAAGTATGGCATTCGTTTAAAATTAAAGTAAAATACATTAAGTTAAAATAAATTAAGATAATATTAATAAAAAATAAATTTAAATAAATAAATATATAAATAAAACCTTTTTTTTTTGAATAATATAGAATGTTGAGATTGCACATGCCTTAAATGTTTTAATTGAAAATCACGATTGTTATAATTGATTGTCACAATGTTTAAATGAATGTCATGGTTGTTTTAAATGGATGCAAAAACCGGTAATTATTCGTCGTCTTATTCAGCTTTTTGATACTTAAACTATCGACTTAAACGGCACGTATATATATATATATATATATATATATATATATATATATATATATATATATATATATATATATATATATATATATATATATATATATATATATATATATATATATATATATATATATATATATATATATATATATATATATATATATATATATATATATATATATATATATATGTATATAATAAATCAATCAATATATTTTCACTTTAATAATAATTGTATACATATACAATCGTGCGGGACATTTACAAACAGTTATAAACTGATGACGCGTAAAGACCTATGATGGTAAAAATTATAGCATAATAATAATGAATATAATAATAAGTAATAATAATAGCAATAATGGTAATAATAGTAATAAATAGTAATATTTTAAACAGTTATATAAAAAAATATAATCTATATATATATTTTACTATATATAAATATATATTTTACTATATATTTATCTATATATATAAAAATGATTATCATTAATAATAATGCAAAATAAAAAATATAAAAATCATAATAATATCAATAACAAAAATATAACAGGTAAAAAGAAGGAAAGAAAATGGAGAGAAGTTGAACGACTTGGTAAGAAGAATCAAAGAAGAAGTCCTAGGAGTGTTTTGTAATGTACCAGAATTTTTTAAGCATTGTATTTTATAAGGAAATAGAAATATTGAATATACATTAAAGTAAATTAAAATAAAATTAAAAAAAAAAAAATAGTTATAGAGAATATAGCGGGGCAATTGCATGGAAAATAGTTTATTGTTTATTTTTTACATGCTACATGGTTTAGTAACAAT
Source organism: Hydra vulgaris (assembly GCF_038396675.1). Classification (NCBI taxonomy): domain Eukaryota; kingdom Metazoa; phylum Cnidaria; class Hydrozoa; order Anthoathecata; family Hydridae; genus Hydra; species Hydra vulgaris. The sequence goes on from NC_088931.1 coordinate 25,863,331, forward strand.
GTCACACACTTTAGAGCCATATAAACCTTACCGGATGATGAAAATGAGGGTATTTGGTTACGACTAAGTGAACATTTATATACTTTTATGTTTTATTTTTAGAGTTTTATATTTTTATTTTTATTTTGTGAGTTTTATATTTTTATTTCTATTTTTTGGTTTTATATTGTTATATTTATTTTTTATTTATTATTTTTATTTATGAGTTTTATACTTTAATTATATTAAAAGTTTAGTTATAGAGAATAGCAAGGGGGCGATTGCATAACTGATAGTTCATTGGTTATTTTTATTGAGGATAAACTTTTTTATATGGGTTATGAAGGCATTTCTATTTGTCATTTTGGAGAATATTTTTTAACTTTCAACTGGAAGAGAGTTCCAACATTGAATTGATTGATACTTGATTGAATTTATGCCATACTTATGTGTTTGTTTTAAAGACATAGAGAGACTACATATATTATATATATATATATATATATATATATATATATATATATATATATATATATATATATATATATATATATATATATATATATATATATATATATATATATATATATATATATATATATATATATATATGAAATGTACTAACAATTTTTAAATTTAAAGTATATGATATTGTTTGCCGTTAAGGCAATTTATAATAATTTTGATTAAAGCTTATAACAAAATAGAAGAATGATTAGTGATTTACAAAATACATTGGCATATTTGCTTTGAGCTTGAAATCAAGCAATTTTTCATTTATATTATTTCTTGTCTTTTAATGTAAATCTTTTATTTATGCAGCTGTTGTCATCCAGTTTCATATCTTCATTCTCTTCCAAATCTAAATTGTGAAGAACATCTAGTTTTCTACTTTTAGTTTTGATTTCAAGTAATGTTGCTTGTTGAACCACCAGGCCATTTTGTTTTCAATTGACTATTTTCTTCAGTATGTTTTTTTTTTTAGCAATGTCAACAGTTTAAAAGATTTGATATTTATTATAAAGGCATCTACATGATCCCATGATACGAACTAGTTGCTTTAAATTTTCTTTTTTTTCTAAAAGTGGAAATGTTAGTGGTATTCATAAAATTTACATTATTTAATTCTTGTTCGTTAAATAACATAAAAAGTGAGTAGCTTTTATGGGTTTAACAATTTTACATCTTAGATTAAACGGACAATCTTGATTCAATTATATAAGATGTTAAACTATTTAGAGTGCATTTTTTTCAACTAGGGGTAAAAAAAATTAACTTTAAATGACACAATCATAAAATACATAATCATAAATAGTTCAAGAACCCATTCTTGACTGAGTAAATATTATAATAACGTTTTTTATTTATGCAAGTTTTTATATGCATTTGACACTTATGAATATCAAAAAAATAATTATCACATAGTTACATAGTTAATAAAACATTTTTAGTTCATAAAGCATAATTAAATAGATCAATTATGACGTATTTCATAAGTTTTTTTCCCAAAGTTACTGTTCTGCAAGTTAATGATGCAAAAGAATTCATTTCGACACCATATTTGCGAAATTAATCTAGGTACACTTGGACTCTTAGTATTTTTCCTAGAATTTTTTGAATAACATTACGTTTAAAGAAACAACACATTTCGGTCAAAAGTGCAACGTACCGTTTGTACAAGTTAGATAAACTATTTTTACCGTAGAAAAATGCTATAAAAACGTCAACAATTAAACACCTAATTTACAAAAATTTGCCAGATAAAACAGTTTTTCCTATATATTGTGTTTATCAACAACAAAACTTTATACCCGATGATCTCATAATTGATTCTTGATTCAATTGAGTTGCTTTGAAATTTGCTTAAAGCGCTCTGAAAAACTCCGCTGCGGCGCTTAAGCAGCCAAGGTGCAGTGATTAGAGAGCTTGCCTCTGAATCGGGAGGTCTTGAGGCATGAACTTCCTAATTAAATGCTTATCTGATTTGCTCTGCGATAAGACTGAGAAAAGGACATATTAATTGATTTGCTCTGCGATAAGAATGAGAAAAGGACATTTTAATTGAGCACCTTAACCACCAGATAAAAAAAAATAAAAAACTTAAAGTGACAAAAAAAGTATCCTGATCTCATAGTTGTAGGAGATTTTCCTAACATAGAACAGTCAACTATCTAATTATTTACTCAAATGAAAACTAAACGGAACATAACTTTTATTTTTAAATGATTGTTTTTTATTCTAAATAGATTGTATAATTTTGCAATATTTATGCAAAGTGATTCTGCCGTAACGCTTAAAAACTCTTACCTGGTTATAGCTTGCAATTAGATTTCCATTAATTTGCTCCAATGTGGTTTTCACTTAGGTCATTATGAAAAAAGAATATACCGTTACATCATCACTTGGCAATATTTTTCTGGTTTTAGTGGCAGTACAATTTTCACATTAGATATATTTTGCAATAAAATAGGTAAATTTACAAAAATGGTTAAGTTACTTTTACAAACTCATAAATCTTGTCAATTAACTATTCCTCGTTTTGCTAATGTTAATTTACATGGGCAAAGTCAAAGAGCTTGAAGATAGTTTACAAAACAAGTGCTAATTTAAAAGAAAGATAATTAAAGATCCACTTGGGAATACAAAATGAATTTGGTATAAAAAGCAAAGTGGGTGTTAATAGTTTTACTTTTATAAGAAAACACAAAGAAAAATTTAAGCTCTAAATAAGAGTAATCATAGAAAAAAACACCCAAAGTAACAATAACTACTAAAACTTCAGAATTTATTTAAAAAACCTGTTGACAAAGATAAAATATTTAAATTAAAAAATTATTTAAATATTTTACTTTTTTTACTACTGTTTTTGTCTTTAACTTTTTCCTCTAATTTTCTTTAAATGTATTACATTTTTGGACAGGTGGAAAGGTGGAAATATCAAACACAATTATGTGTTGAAAAAATTTTGGTGTAAATTAAAAAATCTTTTGAAAGTAGAGCAACCTCATTCAAGCTTCCCATTTTTGGCTCCAGTTTAAAGTCTATTAAATCTAGCTAAAAATTCTATGCCCAAAAAGGTTTAAAAAAAAAAGTACTTAGTTATAAAAAGTGAGTAGCTTTTATGGGTTTAACAATTTTACATCTTAGATTAAACGGACAACCTTGATTCAATTATATAAGATGTTAAACTATTTAGAGTGCATTTTTTTCAACTAGGGGTAAAAAAATTAACTTTAAATGACACAATCATAAAATACATAATCATAAATAGTTCAAGAACCCATTCTTGACTGAGTATCTTTCTTTTTAAACTGAGTATGTCTAAAACTAAATTTGGAATAAATTTTCAGATAATGCTAAATAAAAAAAACAAAACTAAATATTATGGCGCTTTAGCTGAATGTTGTTGGCGATTCTACGAATAAAATTGGGGACAGAGGGTGATTGAATCCTTGAAACGTACTGACTGACTCTTTAAAATATATATATAAAAAAGGTCCTCAAAACTTAAATAAGTAAATTAATAGTAAATTAATTCCACTATAATGTGTCAAATATCCGATTAGTCCGACTTGTAATTTTCTCGCAATAAACACAGCAAGAAAATTATTTCATTTTTTTTTTTTTTTGTCATTAAACTAACTTCCACTTATCCTTACTTCTTACAAAATCTAAAAACCACAGTCATTACAGTTCATTTATCATTTTATAATTTGAACTTAAAAATTAACAGCTTCAATTGTGTGTGACTCTTAATTGAATATTGTAGATTGCACATCGCACACGTAAAATATTGTAAAGTTTACAATATTTTAAGCTCGAATTGTACATTATAAAATGAAGAGTCATAAAATAAAAGAACTTTAAGGTTGAGGCTTTATAAATCACTTAAAATGTAAACATTTTATTCCTTTTCAAATATTACCCAAATTATATAACAAACTTTTTTTTTTATATAATTTGGGTAATATTTGAAATTTTTGTTGATAAATTACGATAAATCAATTATAAAAAACTTAAGTAACAAAAAAATATCGTGTCTATAAAGTATAAAATATAAATGAAAAGATTTTAAAATATAATAAAGTATAAATAAAAGATGGATTTTAAAAATATAATAGTTAGTGATAGTTTGAAAAAATTGCTGTGATTTAGGAGCAATTTATTAATCTTATTGTTGGGGTCGTCACAACTTGGCAAATAATTTCAGGGGGTTACAGCATCGGAACGGTTACAAATCGCTGCCTTAAACCGAAAAGAATAATACACATCTTGAAAAGGTTTCAATTCCATGAAAATAGCTGTTACTTTTTAACAAAACGCTCATTAAAATATTAGAACTTTTATTAATGGTTTAATTGTTATGGAAACGTAACAAAGTAATATACTTAGGTTTTGGAACAAACTCGAAGCCAGAAACAATAACAAACTTGAGTAAAACTACCCATGAAATCAACGTCTTTTTTAGCCTACGCCTCGTAACAAAGATGTGTCTGTATGGATTTTAGTTCCAAAAATGACCTTAATGTGCCAGTTAAGTATTACAAAGTTTATCTGGGCGCTTGGCTGTAAGACATACTAGGTTTCTTTTTGTCCCTGATATCAGTATAAATTACACAGGTCAACAAAAAAAAATTTTTTTTCTGGTGCCGAGCAAACAATTTGTTTTTTGTATAGCATTTCTCATTTTGATTTCAAATATGTAACTCTTTTTTTACCATCAGGTCAAGTTGTAAAGATATTTAGGTTCAAATCTTAAGTATTTAGGGTAAAGTCCCTAATATTGTCGAAAAAAAAGTTATTCAAAAGTATGTCAACCTGGGTCTCAAAAGAAGCGTATTTTCATAGAGATTTTAAAAATGTTGTTCATTTGTAATAAAAATAAGTATTTTGTGTAGTTTTGGTGAATAACATTCTGTTGACTTTTTTTTAAGAGTCTCTAGCATTTTTTCACATAATTTTTTTGTCAATAAATTTTAAGGAAAAATATTTATGTTTTCTAAAATCTCTATGAAAATACGCTTCTTTTGAGACCCAGGTTGACCATACTTTTGAATAACTTTTTTTTCGACAATATTAGGGACTTTACCCTAAATACTTAAGATTTGAACCTAAATATCTTTACAACTTGACCTGATGGTAAAAAAAGAGTTACATATTTGAAATCAAAATGAGAAATGCTATACAAAAAACAAATTGTTTGCTCGGCACCAGAAAAAAATTTTTTTTTGTTGACCTGTGTTATCAATATTTTACGGAACGTATATATTTACACGATGAAAGTTATATAAAAAAAGCCACAATTCTTTATTATAAAGACAGCTATTGCAACGTAATTGCTAAAAATATCTAATTTTAATTTATTTATTATTAGATATAACGTAAAGTTGCATATTCTAACAACTAGTGCAATATATGCCCGCTTTCTCTATTCTATTTTTCTAACTCGGTTTCTTCTGACTTTCACTCTACTACCATTTTTTCTTCTTAAACTACCTACTCTTGGCCCGTCGTAGCAGGTTATGATGCTCTTTAGCGAGCTGAACTCGTCTTTGCGGGCCTTGGTATGTGGTCTCTATATAGCAACTAGCCGGCGGAGGATAAACCACACTACCATAATTATAAAGACAGTAATTTGACTATGAAGACTGACAGCTACATTTCGTAAGCTACAAGTTTAAAAAATGTAGATAAAAGTTTAACTAATTTTACAATTGTTTGTTTATAATAGTTAAAACTATCATGCTTTTTTTCAAATTTACTTTTATATCATTTTTCTCCTACTTAATTTACTATAAACATAATATACATGTTTTTTTTTTAATAGCATATGAAATTTTTCAAACAGACTTGGGTATGCTTATGTAAAAAGCTCTAAAAGTATGCTTACGCATATTTCTTAACATATGCTTATTTCAATACTTTTTGAAAAATTAATTTACGCATACATTTTCGAAAATTTTTTAAATATTTTTCAAAAAAGACTGTTTTAATATAACAATCAAAAATAACACGTATAAACATTAAAAAACTATATAACAATTTTGTCAATAAAATCAAAGATGTTAACTTCGTTTTCGTTTCTCCAGGACCAATAAATGTGTCATCTAGACGAAATTCATTGGCATCTTTATTTATACCATCATCCACTTCAGCCGGTTGAAAATCACTGTAATTTCCTTCGGGATGATCACTGGCAAGATCAATTATGGATGGCGGAAGCACATTGTAATTACCATGGCCCGCCGATTTGATTAGTGAATCATTCGAGCCATCAGAAGTAATTTAACATCCAGTCATTTCATTACTGAACTATCTATCTGAATTATTATCTGCATCCAGCGATTTTTAATGTTTAATGGCAATGAGCCTTTTTAGAGTGGCAACGTATCTTGCGTTAACTGTTTGTTAAAAGTCAATAACATTTTGTAGACCGTACCAAAGAAGTCGTTTAGTATCAGCCACAGAATCTTTAAAATCTTCATTCATCTGTCCTTTTAAATGGTCCTGCAAAAGAAAAAATTTATCTAGTTTTTGTGCTTTGATAAACGGAAAGAGTGTTTCATCACACAAGCACTTACAAACGTTTTGGTCTAACCAAGAATGTTTTTTTTTTTTTTTAAGTAAACGGGAATATTTTTGTGCTATACTAATTTTTTGTCTTTAAAATGCGTTTCCTTGACCTCTAAAA
>NC_088931.1:25875000-26007500 GCF_038396675.1 Hydra vulgaris
ACCAATGTAATAATAAACAGGTTTGAATAACCCCTAAATATCTAACTATTCTTAATTAAAAAAAAATTAATTTCTCAAAATATACAACTATAAGCAATAAGCATAAAGTAATAAATAATAATAACTCTACAAAAACTAATTTAAAAATTATAAAATGTCATTTAGCATAATACATAAAACATAAAATAAACATAAAACAATAAATAATCCATAAATCAAAATTAATCTTTGATATTTTTTGTCAAATAAAATCTTACTAAACTGCGTAACTCTTATTTTACAAGAAAATCCATTGTTAGAACTTGAATATCTCTTTTACTATGTTTTTTTCACTCCCTTCAATTTAAGGTTCCGTTTGAAAGAATATAAATGACTACATAATAATATTAAGTAAAACTTGCAAGTTTTATTGTAACTTTGGATAGTTTTTTTAAATAGAGATCTCTAACTATTTGTAAGTATTTTCACTTCACTTTTGTTCTTGTAAGAATTATCTTTTTTGTATCTCCATTGTATATAGCACTAAATAATCATTATTTTTTGTTGTCACCAGGACTTCTACTATTAACTAATTTAGAATTTCTGCATAAAAATTTATTTTTAAGTAGGTGGTGTGGTAAAAGTTATTTTATGTTGTAAGTTTAGGTTCTTTTCTATCTTGTGGTTGTAGCCACGGGAAATATATCGTAAAGGTTGTCTCTTTTCTGAGTAAATTTTTTGGCAATTCTTTTAATTTTATATTTATCGTGGCTATTTTCAACAACATATAATATTACCTAGGCCGCTAGAAATAAATCTGTCTTTTACAATCAAATGCCTCACTCAATAGCCTCATGCTCATATCAAATATACAAAAAAATATTGCAATCTTTAAGTTCTGTTAACGAGAGATAAATGTTACTCCACGCGAATTTTAAAACCTGCTATAAAACAGTACCTATCAGTAATATGCTGTTTTTGAATTCTTTGTGATTTTTTTCCCCAAAAAAGTACTCATAAAATATGCTTTCTTTCCCACAATGTGATATGCTTTTTTTCTCTCATAAAAACTCATAACACTGTCTAAGTTACCTTAAGATTATTTGTTTCCTACCTAGGATGATGTCAATTTTTGCTGTGCCCTTCTCTAAAAGAGAAAGGGCATTATTCAAAGATTCAGATACGGATATAGTGTTCCATACAAGGACGGATTTGATACAGAGATAAAGAAAAGAGTCCGCTGAAAAAAAGTGGTGAACACAATAAAGAGATTAAAGTAATTTTGTTTTGGGTTGAGATATAGTTTTCAAAAAAGATCGGAAGTAAGAGTTAATCCAAGAAGACGAAGGGTGGATGCAGGGGCGGACTGAGATCCAATTGGCCCACTGTGCTGTAAATAAAATTTGCCTGAAGCGTTGGGGTAATCGATAAATAATGTTATTAGATAGAGGGGGAGGGGTTGTAAAACGTTTGAAAATAATTGAAAACGAGGGGGGTGTTAAGAACTAAACAATTTAATGGCAACTTTTTTTGTAAGCCTAATTTACACTATTTAAGAGCAGATTTGTATACAATTTTGAAAATGTTGAGTGATTAGGGGCTGACCACGATCATCGAGAAAACAGTTTAAATTCAGAAACGACCTTGTTTATTCAAAATCTAAAAAAACAATTTATTGTGTTTTACATCACTTTAGTACTGTAGAGAGCAAATGTATAATTAAACCAGAAAAAAATTGATGGTATATTTTTTATTTTCGGGAGAGGTGAAGAGAATTGACATCATTTTTAAGAAGGAGGAGGAAAGTAACTAAATATAAACATTAGACAACTAAATCTGAAAAAAATAAACTGGCAAAAAAAAACTAACAAATAATTTTTACTAAATAGCTTACATCTGTAGTATAAAAATTACCTTGTAAACAATTTGAAAAATTAAGTATTTATTAACGAGTAATTTTATTATTTAAAAATCATAACATAAATACTTTTTTTTAAAAAAAATAATATTATGTAGCAAGATGTTATCCGTGCAAACACTTTGGTCTTTACACAGATAACATCTGGTTTATCAATGATGAAGACTTTTTCAATACTTCAATATTTCTTGGAAATCAATAGCATCCAATATATATCTTTCAATAAACATTAGCATGAATGCTTCAAGATGGTCTTGATTTAAAGAAGATCGTAAACGATATTTCAATAACTAAATAAAGTTTAAGTAAGTTAAGTAACTAAGTATAGTTCAAATAAGTAAATATAGTTTAAGGAAGTATATTTTACTTTTAACTTCTGAATCCTTTTTATCCCAATCTAATGTAAATTTGTTATTGTCACACTCGACTCCCCACCCTCTCAGGAGAGAAAGAGAAGAGATTCAACGTGGAAAAATTGTTTTTAACTAACCAACCTTCAAAATGTTTTATCCTCAGCTTAGTACATTATACAGATATTGATAAATTCGAACGGCATGGTTATATGCTTTCCCTTCAAAATACGCTCCAATGAATTTTTACCTTAAAAATAAATAAAAAATATCTTTAGTACTTCGACCTTCTTCGGTCAAAAAAATCTGCTGAAACATTTGCTACGTAATACAATGTTAATAAAATTTAAGGAGATAAAGAAATCACTCATCGGCTATATCAGCTTTAATTATCTAGTCTTGTAATCAGGCATCATTAAATCTTATACCAATAACAGCTAGAAAAATACAAGATATGTGAAATGCATCCCTTCGGAGAACTATGAACCTTTTAAGATCAATATGAATAGGGCTCATCAGGTTTTCCACCGCTTTTGCATACATAGCTTGATTCATTCAGCGTCAGTGGATAACTTCTGGTATCCTTTTAGCTGTAATTAGGTAGTTAAACCCATTTCAACTTGGGATATCATTAGAAAAATGATATAATAAGGTCCAAAAGAAATCCAGCTTCTCTGAAACTACCAGTAACATACTGTCTTTTGATAACGCGTTTGTTTGACGTAATTGGTCTGGTTCTTCTTGATTATGCTTTATATACAGAGGCAACTCTTTCTCAATTGCTTTAAAGGATCTTTCACTTTTTATTGAAACTATTTTGTTAACCCCGCCAAAAACAAACCCGCCAAATTCTGCAACTACAGCATTCTGCAAAGTCCTTCTATCTGGAATCTTTGTTCTGTCTGTGTAGTTTTCCTAGTAAAATTCAAATAACTTACTTGTATAAATAATCTCTAAATTGTCATCATTCTGTGCCCGATATACTAGCCATGAGTCGTAGAGTGTCAGCTTTACTTAGAGCGTTTTCTTTAACAGGTTTGCAGCACTTTCCGTTACGCATTTTGTAAGGGTTTCAAATTCGTTTCTATCCTTATTAGTCTTTTTGCGATAGCAAATGCAACATTCTTCAGCCGCAATAATTTTTCCTGAAACAAGGGAATTATTTTAAATTTGAAGAAGTACATAAAACAATAAAAAACGTGAAAACTGAGGGTAATTTTCTTTGCTTTGCACCTCTTTTACGAGCTTAGATTCTGTGCTCAGATGAGGATGCACAATCCAGTGGTGGATTAAGACTTTTCGGGGCCCGGGGCTATTTAAAAGTAGGAGGCCCCGTTCCACTAACAACGACAAAAATGAGTAAAAAAAAGATTTTCTTGAAAACGCTACCACTGATATTAATTTATATACAAATTTTATATTTATTTTATTGAATTAAGTTGAGTGATTTTTTTCTGCTTTTCTTCCCCGCAAACTCTGCAATCACATCGCTGAAATCCAAAGTTTCTAATAATTTTGACTCGATAGTTAATCTTGCTATATTACTTAAACGACTATGGACCATTGTTGATCGGTGCATGTTCTTAACTCTTTTAAGAGTAGAGAATGATCTCTCAGCCTCGCAATTTGTTATGGGAATAGTTAGAAACAAGCGATATGCTATATAAACATTTGGAAATACATCAATTTTATCGGTTTCAACAATCCAATTTAAAATATGCAGAGGAATCAATGTGTTTTCAGTCTCAGATTTATCTTTTTTATGCGGAAAAAAAACCGGAGGCTGCAACTTTAATAATGTTACAACTTGTTCTATATCAAATATGAAACTATCTTCTAAATCATTTGAGTACACTTCTACAATTTTTTTCGCGCTAACTTGCAATTCCATGGTACTAATAGTTAACAGCTTCGATTGAAATCCAAATAACTTATTTACGTGGTTGTAACCATCAGTTCTTATAGTTAATTGTCTCACAATTTTGTCAATAATGACAAAAAATGTATTCACTCGAAACTTGTCGGATACGCTTAAAGAATCAACTTGGTTTTTTCCGTTGCTCAATTTTTTAATTACCTTTCTTTTGTTCTTATCAGAATAGTCTTTTTCAATAAGTTTTTTTGATTCATTCTCAAACCTCGTAAAGTCGTTTCGTAAGTTTTTTACGAAGTCAATTAGTGAAAGTAACATACTGCTTGCTGTATGCAAATCTAATTTAACTTTTTGAAGAAATTTGCTAACTGCATTAAACCTCTTAAGTATGTGATGCCAAAGTACAGTCATGAATGCAAATTCTAGCTTAGTGATCTTATTTAATAAACACAAAGCTTCATGAAGAGTATCAGATTTTTCTTCTGTATCCACAGCTATATGACATAGCGCTGCATGAATCCCATCAAAATTTTCTACCAAACTTTTTGAAGCATCTGACCTGCATGACCATCGTGTATCTGATAGGCGCTTGAGTGTAGCATGATTTCCTTTCAATAAATCCCATCTATGTGTTGAAGCTACAAAAAATGAATACAAACTCTGGAAAACGCCAAAATAGTTGATAGAATTGATGCACTCACTGACACTGCACTGCCCTACTAAATTTAAAGAATGTCCAGCGCAGGGGATATAAAAAGCTAATTCACTCCGCTCTTTTAAACGCGCCTTTAATCCAGAATATTTACAAGACATATTCCTTGCATTATCGTATGCCTGTCCCCGACAATTGGTTATATCAATATTAACTTAGTTTCTCCGCGCAGCGACCTTGCTCGGAAAGGTTCGTGTTTCGGAGTTAAAGAGTTGAGAGAGGGTTGCACCACAAATAACAAAAAAAAAAAAAAAAAAAAAAACACACAAAAAAAAACGAGTAGCCTCCTCGACTGTAGTGGCCCCCTCGGGCCTTGGGGAGGTGAATAATCTAAAAAAAAAAAAAATCATATCTTTCCAGTAAATCTAAAATGTCAGTAATCAAAGATTTACCGTCGTGGCTTTTAATTTGTAGAAAACAAAAAAATCGTTCATACACGTGGCCATTTAGATAATAACGAAATATCACAGAAAGTTGATCCACGTGAGAAATATCAGGAGTCTACTCTACGATAATTCCCCAGTATTTTGCTTTTTTTATTTCGGTAATAATGTGCGTTAAAACCTTTTGAGACATAATATCAATTAGCTCTTCACAAATAGTTTTAGACAAATAATTTACATTACCTTTGCCTTTATTTGCAAAAGTGTCAATGTGTTGCTTTAAAACTGGATCAAATTGAGTCAACAGTTCTAACATGCCTAAGTAATTTCCGTTATTTGACGATCCTATAACTTCATTATGGCCTCGAAATGCTAAACCTCTTCCGGCTAAAAAACGAATAACCGCAACTATTCTATTTATGATTGCAGACCAATAATTAAATTCCCTTTTAATCTGGCTTACCATATATTCATCGACATGAGTATTTTGTTTTATGAATTCTATCCACTTAATCATACATTGAATATGTTCCTTGCTGTTTTCGTGGCCGAAAATAGTTTGTTTAGCTTTTTTCCAATTGTAATAGCCACTTTTGACAAATACGTTGTCGTAATCGGTTGAAAACAACTTGCAAACATAACAAAATACACATCCAGTGGATTCAGAAAACATTAACCATTTTCGGTCACACTTTTCGCCATTATTCATCACTTTTTGAAAATATTTAACCGAATAATATCTGTACTGGTTTTTGAACATCCGCTTCGAAAATTCGAAATTAGAGTCATTATTTTGAAAAAAAAAGCATACCCCTTGTTTAAATACTTCATATGTTCGTTTTCCTTTAATTGTAATGGCCATAAAGCAGGGTCTTCGCGTAGAATGGTATCTAGGAAAAATAATCATGATAAATAAACCTAATAAAAAAATATTAAGTGACAATTTATAGAATAAAAATATTAACTGCCTAAAAAGTAAATTGTTTGTTTAGCAGATGTTAGAGGTGTCATTAAAGACAGTAAAAATTGGAGTACCTGAGTCAAGCTCATTGTTATGCATTGTAGATTCAACACTTTCAACTTCTTGAATTTCATTTGAAGGACCTTGGCAGGCTACCTCATTTTTTGTGTTATTGTTTTCATTGTTTTTATTATTATCTACAATTTATGGAAATTGCATAATAGTTTGGTTTGATGAAAAAAAATTTGTCATTTTCGGAAGTTTAGCTACCATTTCCTCTCTCTCTTTCTTCAATATTCTTTTACAAGCTCCACTTTCATATTTTCTTAGCATTTTAATTATAACTGTATAACCTGAAAAGTGTTAAACTGTTCTTTTTTTCTCTTTCACGAATTGAGCGCTTCAGCTATTAAAAGCATTCACACAAGAACTCTTTTGTGCGGAAGTACAAAAGAATTGTAGAATTGCAATCGTGCATTTTCAATAACAGTATAATTATTCAAGTCATTAATAATTTTCCGAAGGGAATTGTTTTTGTAGCAATTTGTACAAATGTTACATTCAATTATTGCTATAAGGCGCTGCTACCAATCTAGTAATTTTATTTTTTGTAGAAGTAGTTGCGCTCCATCGTTGTCAAACACGGGAAAAAATATATAATGCAGCGTTTTTGTTGACAGTTATTTTATTTTTGTGCTTTTGTTTTCAGACAATTTAGTAAACTTAACTTTGGCTCTTTTAAGTTAATAAAAGATTTAATTTTCAGAGTTAATAAAAAATTATTTACTTTAAATCGGAATCCCTAAAATTGTGGGACCCGGGGCTATAGCCCCCTAGTCCCTTCCCCCCTCTTCCTTGATTCGCCACTGGCACAACCCACGCCTATACTCTCGTTGACTTTTTCTGCTCTATTTTTCCAACGTTGTAGAATTTTTAATATTTTTATATTCTATATTGTTTTTATATTATATTCAAAGATGTTACTTATTGTTACATCTTTGATAAAACAAGAGAGTTGTTTAGCACGTTTCAGGTAGAATGATTATGATTTTAAAGTCATTTCGAATTGACTATAGTAAAAAAAAAAGATGTTATTTGTTTTTTCCGTACCATTGTTTTAGGCAGTATATAAAGAAATAAATTGAGTCGGACATTTAATTTGAGGCTCACCAACCATTCTTCACTTTTCGCAAGCGCATTTTCACTAAAACCACGCAGTTTGTTATGACCAACATGAAGTATGCAAGCATTTCTAATTTCTTTTTTAGGGACTAGATTAAGATGCTACGTTTTTTTGCAACTCGTCATTATTTACTTTAATAACAACAAATAAATAAAAATAAATAAAACAAGTTTTATTTATTTTTCAGTTTTTGAAAAGTAACATTTGTTAACGTAAACAAAGAACGAAAGCAAATTTTCTTTTTTAGATTCATTAAATTAAAACTATTTTAGAATTTTAATACAATATTAAAAGGCAATTATTAATAAAATTGTTTTTAAATAAGGTTTTTGAAATTTTAATTACATATATTTAAGTAATTGTATTTAAAACATCTAATTTTACAAATTATCAATAATTTGTGAAAACTAAACTAAAGCTTTGCGGTATTCGATTTATGAACAACATGGCGGATATTTTATATTTAAAATCTTTTCAATAAGTTGCATCTATTTTTGTCTTTAACTAAAGTTATAAGCAGTTTCCGCGTGGCACGGAAAGATTTTTAAATTTCTTAAGTTATAGAACAAGTCTGAACAAAAATTAGAATATCCACTCAAGATGTTTAGTTTACCGTTTTTTTTTACATGTAGCGACCAGACAATATGAAGGAAACAGGTTTTCTTTAACACTTTTATATAAAAGTTGCATTGGAATTCATACTTATCATACTTATGTTTACTCTCTACATTAAACTTTTTATGTTACTTTTTTTCTTAGTTAAAAAAGTTACTCTCAAAGATCTCCATAACATAGCTGCAAAACAGAAAGGTACCACAGATTTAAAATCACTAATTGCAGTCTTACAAAAATGTAATGGTTAGTATAAATATATTTTTTTTAAATTAATTAAATTCAAATTTAAATTAATGAAATTTAAATTTAAATTAATAAATGTGCAACAAGGAAACAAATATTGATTTCATTTTAAACAGCATTGACATTAGTTTTTTTTGAATGATGCTTTAAATGTAAGATGAAAAATTAAGAAGTTAAATAATAAGTTTTTAAGTTGGGAAGATATTTCTGTACATATATTGATGGACTGTTGGGAAGAGCATTCTTCTTAAAGTTGGGAAGATGTTTCTGTACATATATTGATGTTTAAAGGATTTTAACTAAATAAAGGCTTTAATTAAGTTTTTTAATTGAAAGCATTTTTTATAAGCTTGTATTATGATTTGTTTGCATGTTTAAACAACTTTTAATTATATTCTTCTTTTTTTATTTTCTTTAGTTCTACGTTGACATTCTACACCATAACATGACGTTAGTTTAATATACCTACTGTTGAAATATGCTTTAAGAGTAGTAAATTTTTTTGAATTGAAATTTACTTTATTGATCATTAGTCATCAGTTAGTAAAAAAAATTATAATCAACATTATTTAGGTAACAGTACCTTTGTTTTTTTGTAGCATTACAAAGTAATTTTGTACTCTTTATCATTATGTTGAGAATTTGTGTTATAACTTATTGATATTTAAGTAATTATTGTTTTTTGTTTCAGGTTTTAACTATTTTTATCTCTACTCTTGGAAATAATGTAGTATTCTTCAATAATATGGGAGTATACTGTTTGAATGAAATAATATAAAATGCATATCAAACTAAAAATTTATATTTGAACTTACTTTCACAGATTTACCTCTTGTATTTTTAAATGATTTTTAACAATATTTTTATGTATAGATGCTCTTGTTATCAAGTTAAATCATTATACAATAGTAGGGGAGACCGGGGCTAGTTGGCTCGGTTTTTACTCTATGAGCTCTGTAGCCCTAACAGTACATTTTTTTAAAAATAATAAAGTGTAGTCTTAAAGAGTATGGATTAGGGTATCTTATAAAATTTGCATTCATTTAAAAAAAAAAATTCTTGGGGCCTTTCTGGACCCTCAAAAAAAAAAAAAATTTGCGCCAACTTTCCCCACCACGGGGTAAGTTGGCGCAAACTATAAAAATGATTATTAATGCACTATTAAGTGCAAAATTAATAGAAATTTTTTTAAAATTAATTTTTGCAACAATTTTATCCCAAAATTTAATATTACTTTTAGCTGGTACCAAATATTAGTCCGTATAAAAGCCAAACAGTAACCCACCTTTTATCTGTAGAAAAAAAAACTAAACAAAATTTTTTTTTAATTTTTTTGTAAGAATAAATATTTTCAATATTGTTAAAAATAAAAAAAATTAAAAAAGATAATTTTATAAAAATAAATATTTTTTTCCATAGTAAATGCTTTGAGCCAACTTACCCCGTAAAAAATTTGTCAACTTACCCCGAAGGCTTTTTTTTTAATAAACAGATCCTGAAAAACGGCAGCTTTGAAAAAAAAGTCTGACTGGATATAGTAAACCAATTGTGACTGGAACTTTTACAATAATTTTTTTTTCATACGACTAAATATTTTCTTTGTAGAGTAAAAAGGAAGCGATGTTCTAAAAGTTACGTTTTTGTCCAAAAAATGCATAAATCTCAATATCTCCCATGCGCATGCGCGAATCCTGACAATACTACAGTGAATGATGAAATGATCAATGAGGAAGTTTCTGAGTAATTTTTGTCACTTTTCGATGAAAGGCTCTAAAGATAAACGCAGTTCGTCAACTTACCCCTGCGGCCAACTAGCCCCGGTCTCCCCTACTATAGTATATCAGATTTATTAACATAGACAAATTCAGCATTGCCATGTTCATAGGATAAGGCTACATGATGCTAGGCCTATGTTTTGTGAATCCAGACCCAGCGCAGTAATAAAGTAGTAAACTTATCTAACTATTTATTAAATGTCAGGAAATTTCAATAGTTTGATATGCCAGTATAATGGCAATAGCTTGCTCTTGAGGATGTAGCTTCCTAAAGAGTGATTTCATATCCACATTTAAGTGGGGGTTACCTACTAGAGTTTGTTCTCCTAATAAATTTGAATTCTCTATGGCCACTGAGCCTCTCCTGCCCTGTTGTTCTTTTTCAATATAATTAGATTTTCATTTAAAACATAACACAAATCTGTTGAATATATAACTTCTTTTTTATTAGGACCAGATCTTAAACTAAGAACAGATGAAAATGCTATTGTAACTGAAATATATGTTTTCAAGACTATGAAATGAAGCTATTTTTTAGTTTATATCCTAAGTTTGGATTCAGGCTGGATTGGAATCTTTTATTCCCTCTTGACGATTCCAGGTCAAGCCTCACTCTTCTCACATTGTGCTGCTGCAATTGCTAATTGAAACCATAACTTCCATATCTATCAGCAAAATAATTCCCCAGAAAACAGAAGTCTGTTTATTACTGCTAGAAACCATTGTAAAAAGGTTTTGTCTAGTGCTAAAGTCCGCTATTCTTAGGTCATGCAATCTTGTGTTTCATCACAAAAATTAGGCTTTTGTGACTTCTGGAGAATCTTTAATAGTATCTATAATATGGGAAAGTCTATAATTCCACCTCTCTTGTTTGGTTCAGACTTTGTCATCTCACCTAAAGACAAAGCTGAATTATTTGCTAAGAACTTTTCATCAATATCATCTCTTGATTCCACTAGTTGCATTCTACCTGATATAGCTGTCAAACAGGTTGATCTATTGCTTGACATTCGTATCACTCCAGCTTCTGTATCTAAAGCGATTTCCTGCTTAGACTCTTCTACAGCTTGAGGTCCGGACAACATTCCTGTTATATTCTTACAGAAGTGTTCACCGGAGGTGTCATCTATACTTTCAAAACTACTCAACAAGTGCTTATCAGAGTCTTACTTTCAAGCCTGCTGGAAAGCGGCATCTGTTATCCCTATTTTAAAAAATTCTGGAGAGCGATCGGATTTGTCTAACTACCGTCCCATTAGTCTTGATTCTATCATAAGCAAGGTTTTTGAATCTTTAATTAAGAAACACTTAAAATAATAACCAATAGATTTTATTGCGCATTAGATAAAGGTGGAGAGGTTAAGGCCATCGCTCTTGACATTTCTAAAGCTTTTGATAAAGTTTGGCATGCTGGTATTCTCCATTATAAGCTTTCTTCTTACAGTGTATCTAGTAACATCTTTAAGATTATTGAATCCTTTCTTTCCAATTGTAGAATAAAAGTTGTCCTCGATGGACAGCACTCTTCTTCTTATTCTGTAACTTCAGGGGTTCCTCAAGATTCAATCCTTGGACCTATACTCTTTTTAATTTACATTAAAAATCTTCTAGATATTCTCACATCTAAGGTGGCATTGTACGCTGATGATACTACCATTTATTCTTGTCATGATAAGAATCCAACACTCTCTGATTACTTCGAGGGGGCATTTGAGCTTGAAAAGTATCTCACTTCTGCTACAGCATGGGGCTCACAGTGGTTGATGAACTTTAATACAGATAAAACTCAATTTTTTTCAGCCAATCGTTTTCGCAATAATTTAGATCTTCTTATACTTACGAACGGTAGTATACTCGATGAGTCATCTACCCTTCATCTTCTAGGATTAACTCTTACTTCCGATCTTTCTTGGAAACCATATATCAAATCCGCTGCAAAATTAGCATCTGCTAAGGTTGCATCTCTTTATCGAGCTCGACACTTTTTTACTTCGGATTCTATTCTCTATCTCTATAAATCTCAAATCCGGCCTTGTATGGAATACTGTTGCCACATCTAGGGTGTATCTTCTAATGATGCCCTTTCTCTTTTAGACAAGATGCAAAAACGCATGTAAACATAGTTGGATCTGCTCTTGCAGCCAACCTCCAACCATTATCCCATCATCGTAGTGTTGCTTCTTTTTCTCTTTTCTACAAATACTATAATGGGCACTGCTCTAAAGAGCTAGTGTTTCTTGTGCCATCTACTAAAATTCATTCTTGTGTTACTCGTCATTCAATTAAGTCTCATCCTTTTTCTGTAACTGTTCCAAAGTGCTCCAAAAACTTATTATTAACTTAACGAATAACTTGTTATTCGTCTAGTTTTTTTCCTCGAACATCAGCTTTTTGGAATTCGCTTCCTTCATCTTGCTTCCCTGATTCATATAATTTGCAATCCTTTAAGTTGTCTGTCAATTGTTATCTTGCTCTACTATCTTCATCTTTTCTCTTCCAGTAACTTCCAACTCTAATTAGTGGTTGCTTGAAGCCTTGTTGGTAGCAAAGATGTTAAAAAAAAAAAAAAGTTATTTTTGGTTGATGCAACTTATAAGCTTACTAATTTGAGAATGCCCTCATACATTCTTCTTGTTGTCAGACCAAATGGCGAAAGCAAAGTTGCAGCTATATTTTTTAACTGTATCAGAAGACTGTGTTTCTCTTTCAACAATGTTTGATATATTCAAGGAAAAAAAATAAACTGAAGTAAGATATTATCTGTTTTTTCTGACAAAGATATGGCAGAGCATGAATGCATCAAGCACGCATTTCCACAAATAAATTTATTGTGTATATTTCATGTTTTGTGTTGTATGAGCCGAGAAATAACAACATCAAAAATGAATATATTTGAAGCTCAAAGGCTGATTTCTTTAAAAGCTCTCAAAAAATTGACATATGCAACTACTGAGAAGGAATATGAAACGTTGCGTGATGAGTTTCGCAAAGTTATGCCACCATCTGTTGTTAATTATGTTGAAGTTAATTGGCATGCTTGTAGATTCGAGTGGGTGCATTGTTCGCAGCAACAAAACGTAATTTTTGGAGAATGTACTAATTGTCTTAAACCTATCAATCGTAGAATTAAAGCGGTTGTTTCTTTGTTGAGTCTTTTACCAATATTCTTCAAAGATTTGCTTACTGTTATAGCCTGCCTGCAACAAGAAAGAGGCCATAAACACAACAGAACGGGTTCCTATTAGTGCAGTTGCAAGTTTTCAACATGAATATGATTATAAAGGTATACTAACGCTGTTTGCTTTTTCTTTTGTTGAAAAAGTGAACAGCGCATTTTTCTAATGAAGGATCATCATGATAGCCATATAAAATTTGCTAAGCTAAAGGATAAACCCTTGACCCATGTAGAAAAATATCGTGACGCTAATCGACTTGTACAGCATTTATCTGATTTAGCAGCAGAAGGCGGATCATCACAGTTTGAATGTAGAAAGAAGGTCTTGCAAAATTTAGTAAGTATTTCGGGTTCTAATAATGAAGCTATGGTAAATTCAATTCAACATCAATTTGTTGATTTTAATATACAAAATGGAGTTTCCCAATTGGAAATGGATGATGATAAATATCAGTCTGAACTGCATGAAAGAAAATTAAGATGTTAACATTTTATGATTTATTGGCATTTAAATTACCAATTTGACTGCTATAAATTGTTAAGTATTTTAGTATTCATAATTGTTTGTTTTCCAATTATTGCTTGAAATAACAGATTTAAGTGAGCAAGTTATTAATGTTGTTAATATTGAAAAAAGTTAACAAAAACAACTTTGATCAAAACTATAAAGTAAACTGTGGTTTGTTCGACTTAATTTTTTAATTATTTATTCTGTGAAGGTAAATCGTTTCATTTCCAATTTCAGTTTAAAAGACCAGCTTGCAATGGTAAAGTTGAAAACAATGCAGTTCAAAACTGTATGGTATGCTTTCATTCATTTTCTCAATTAAAATAATTTATTTTATGAAGGCTAGCCTGCTGATTCTCCTGGTGTCTTAGCTGAAATGTTTTAAGTGGTATAGTTGTAAAAAAAAAATTAAGTATGAATACTCTATAAACGGGAAATCACTCAGAAAAACAAAATGGAAAGATCATATAATAGTTTGAACCTCAAAAGCAAATAGAATGATGGGGATATTGAAAAATACTTTTTCGAATTTTGACGTATATATGCTTAGGTTATTTTATACAACATTTTTTGCCCCCTTATTAAACTTGCAGTGCTAGTTTGGTCTCCTTACTTCAGAGGTGAAGTTAAAGCTTTAGAAAGAGTACAACATCACTTTACTAGAATCGTTTTTTTATTGAGGAATTTGACATATGGCGAAAGTTTAAAAAGTCAAAATATTACAGATCTTTATATGCAAACTACTACTACTACTACTACTACTACTACTACTACTACTACTACTACTACTACTACTACTACTACTACTACTACTACTACTACTACTACTACTACTACTACTACTACTACTACTACTACTACTACTACTACTACTACTACTACTACTACTACTACTACTACTACTAGTACTACTACTACTACTACTACTACTACTACTACTACTACTAACTACTACTACTACTACTACTACTACTACTACTACTACTACTACTACTACTACTACTACTAACTACTACTACTACTACTACTACTACTACTACTACTACTACTACTACTACTACTACTACTACTACTACTACTACTACTACTACTACTACAACAGCAACAACAACAACACCAAAAACAACAACAACAATAACAACTACTGCAACTATATAGTTTTGGACTGCATTGCTTTCAATTTCACCACTGAAACCTTGTCTTTCAAACTATAATTGGAAATAAAACAGTTAAGATAAAAAAATAACAGTTAAAAAAATAAAACAGAAGTAAGAGCTTCTTTTTTAAAACGCAAAAAAATGAATGTTTGGAATTGTCCAATTTGTCTTCTCAATGCTCCTACAGAATCGATTGAGTGTAGCAGTTGCCTTGAATGGTATTACTTTAATTGTGTCAAGGTAACATCGAAAATAAATAAAAGTTGGTACTGTGGCACTTGCCAGTTGAATCCTGAATTTTTAAGTTTATTGGTAGCTAAAGTAGGTTATTGTTGAATTTAACAATAAACTTCATTTCTTAACATGTTTTTTATTAATATGAACTGTAATATTAAAAAGAGTTTTTAAAACATATTTATAGTTACTATTGAAAAAATATCTAATGAATAATTAATGCTTATTCAATGTAGTTGTTTTATCTCAACAAGGTTTTAGTAGTTTATAATTTTTATTCTAAATGTAGCGGCCTCTGAAGCAGTTGTCAGTGACGTAGCAAGGTCATTGGGGGTCCGGGTTTAGGTGCCGGTAGAAGCCTAATGGGCAAATTTTGAACATAATATGTAAAGTGCGTTGAATGAGAGACTTCAGGAACGCGCTAAAGCTGTGTTAAAGTCTTGCTTAGTCAATGCATGCTTAAAAAAGTATTATGATATAATTCAGGGAGACAGGTTCGTAAAAACTCCTATTGCTATGTCAAATTGTATTTTTTTAAACGAGCTTTCCTCGTAAAAGTAGCAAAACTTAGGAGTCGATCTAATTAACATAAATTGATAAAATATATCAGCAGTTATATAGTATACAAGTGCTGACAATACACTAAGATCTTCTTTAAGTAAATATAAAAATATTTTCACAAATTTTATCGACAATTTAACAATAATACGACTGTTTTAAACTGATACTTTATGTTTTCTTTGACAAAAATATTATTGCAGCCCCTCAGAAATTTATTTTTGTTATAACTTTCTGTAATAAATAAATAAGTCAATAAGGAAAGAAATAAAACAAATATTATTTTCAGGAGATACTGCTACTCAGTCGAGATAGCAGCACTCCGTTGCATGTTCTCCCTAAATTATTCGATCTATGTACTGAAGCTTCCAACCCCTATCCTAATTTCCACGCTTTATTCCCTCATTTTACCCGTTGTTAATTTCCGCATTTCAGGTGGTAGTCTACCTTTAAACCTAAATCCTAGACTTTTGTATAAAAAAACCCAATTTTTGGTTGCAATATAAAAAACCATACAAAACTAAGGAATTTAAATTTAAATTTTCAAATTTTGGAACACTGATTTTGGTCCGCGGGACCAAAAAAAGGGCATTTACGCTGCAATAAATAACTCAAGAACGATTAAAGATACAGTTCTGGATTTTTTTGTACATCATCTAATAAGGAAGTTGAATTGGCTGAATTAAGGAAAAAAAATATTATTAAAAAGTTTTTGTTTAAATGATAATTCAACATGGCAGCAAAATTTTGACCCAAAATACAGATTTTGAGCCTAATTAACTAAAGAACCAAAAAAGTTAAAACAATTTTTTTTAATTCAGCTCATAGATTATATATAAAAGAATCAATGTACCAAATTTCAGGTCCATAGCATTTAATTGAGAAAAGTTATTTATCGCACTGTTTCAAAAAACCTTATTTGAGAAAAACAGAAAAGAAAAAGAAAATCCAACTCTTTTAGTCTAATTTAAGCCAAAAACTCACAAATTGCATTAACAAAGCATTATTTTTGAAAAACAAACTGTTTCAAATCATTATTGGCTTTAAAAATGTTTTTTTAAGACTTCAAAGTGTAAAAACCACTTTAAAAACAAGAAAAGAATAAAAATACATAAAGCAATAAATTAGTAAATTGTAAATTAGTAAAACGCTATATATAATAATGTAGAAAAAATTGTATAATAATGTAGAAAAAAATAATTTAAAAAAGACCAGTCTCATATACTATTCCTTCCATTTCTTCATTGGTATCTGCAAATCCTTTATGCTGAGCTCTTTTTTTTTTCCGTTTAAGCTTGACTTTCGGAGTATAAGATTCATATTAGCGACTCTTACAAAATCTTTATTTGTGCAAAACTCTTGCGTAAATTTTCCATTATACATATTTATCATAGCAAATACATTTAAAACTCCATTTATTCCCTCATTAAAATGTATGATTGCAGATGAGACACCAATTTCTAATGTGTCTCTAGCAACAAAAATATCCTTCGGACATCTTTTCCAAATAATTCCATTTAACGATTCATTGTTGTTTTGTGTTTGCCCATGCAAACACTTAGTAAATCATCATCACTTAAACTAAGAAAAATTGGTTTTATTATGTTTCTTACAACAATGGGTAGTCGTGGTTTTTCTTTATACAGGGCTGTACCATTTATTTTATCAGACTGGTATTTACACCAACTTTCAGGGGTTCTTGGACACATTTGGTGGCGACTATTTAATAAAAGTGCATCTGAGCAATGGTGAAGTACTGCACCAATTGCTTTTTTTAACTGGTAAACTGTTCCAACATTATATTGACATACCGCAATTCCAAAATAACTTTGAAGTTTATTAATTTCTTTTTTGGTAAGACGATTTTTTCCACCAAGTGGTTTCCCATCAGACAATTTTAGTTTATAAGTGGCTTTAAATTTATGAAGTCTGCTACTAACTCTTTTTTGTATGTGTCCAACACATTCTAACTTTTGGACAATAAGATTTTTGTATGGATTACATTTAGCAACTTCTAGATAAGATTTTGAGTCACCGTCACCAATATAATAAGCATAACGTAAATTTCTGTCTGACTCTGATGATGTAAAACATTCAACAATTCCAGCTGCCTCCATTGCGCCTGATGAGCCCTTATGGTTATTGCTACATTCATGTGTACTAAGAAACTCATCATATTCATCAGTGCCTTTTTTTGTTTCCCATTTATCACATTGATGGCATACTTTAGATTTAATACAATAGTCAATGCATTTTCCAGTATCGCTTGAAATTTTAGCTACAACACCATTTAAAGAAGAGAATCCTCGCTTTTGCCAGGTGCCATCACATGAAACTATAATATCTGTCTTGTTCTCACCAAGACTTTGCTTAATCTCAACAGCTGCTTTATTCAAAAAGTTTAGAGCAACTTGCTTGTAAGCCACTAATATATTCCTTTGAAAATCATAAAATGTTTTTTTATGCATTGGTGGAGGTAAATTCATAAAACCACAAAAGGTTGTTAAAGCAGCATGCCCCTTTCCTATTTCCCTCATAGCAATAATGGATCTCATATTTACATCCGATTGATATTGCCCACGAGATTCATCAATTTCTTGGCTAGTGTAAACCCTTTTACTCCATAAGCAGACTGAGGCTGTACATGTAAACTCTAATAAAACAGACAGTCCTTTCTTTCTTGATAAATCTGTAGAAAGTTCAATACTCCTCGATTGACATGCAGAGCACATAGCAATTTCATCTATGATTTTTAAAACAAAGCTATCCAACATGATGAAACAGTGTGAAAAATTCGATTTGTTATTAGGTAATGAAGTTCGTTTTGTTGATACTGTTGTTGCTTTATGATTTAATAATGTAAGTTTCTTTGATGAAGTTGAAGCATTTAAATTATTTGTTGAAGGTATGTTATTAACAAGACTATTTTCCAAGTCAATGTTGGGTTTAGGAGCTTTAAAAAAACTTTTGCCATGAAAATTTTTTTTGAAAATTCTTGATCCTCCTGCCTTTCGTCTTTTTCCAGCATCAAGTTTTTTATTTTCCATACTTATTATTTTTTTCTAAATTTGAATAATAATCATAATCATCTAACTGAATACACAAGTAGGACTTCTAGCACGAATCAAATAAATTATAGTAAATTAAGAACTATAATAATATATAAATACAAAATATATTTGCCAGCAGCAAAAGCATTATTATATCTAAGCATTATTATATCTAAGCATACTAAATCTTTTCGAATATATTTCGAGTTATACTTTTGGTTATACTTTAAAACTACATGTGGATGTCCTGGATTACTTTTAGATGCTTACCAATGATTAAGACAAGTTCAGGTAGGATTCGTTTTTTAAATTTTTTTAAAGATCCGATTTTAATTTTTTTTTTTTTTTTTAAATCGCAAAATTTATGCGATTTTTATACAAAAAAATTTACCACTATATCTAGGGCTACCATAGTACTGATTTTTACGGAGGAGAGCCCAGCGCTTAACTAATTAAAATTAAAACTTTTATCGCGTTCTCCAGCGCACAGTGTGCCCAGAATGTGGTTTTTTGGAAAAAATTCATAAATCCGTTATTTGTTTATGAAATCTTGTGAAAACTTTAGTATATTACTTTTTTGGGCTGAAGAATCTGATTCTGAGGTTAGTTTTTACGTGTGGGCACTCTGACCCAGTAAATGGGGCAACAGTGGGGGAGGGGGAGGGGCGCCAAGAGTCATGCTCTTACTTTTTTTAAAATTTTCAAATAAACTATAAAATATAAATTAAAAAATAAAATTTTTTTAAAAAAATTTGTCTTCCACCGCCCCCCGCCCTATATAACAAATAGCCTCTCGATCCCCGTGACCAGTAAGCTCATAGCTAGCTAGGTTGCTTGGAAAAGGATATCATATCCAATTCATAATGAAATATGTTTGACTATTAATAATTTCAAGAAACTCATAATGAATTGAATTTGAGTTTATAATAATTTAATATTAAACACAAATATACACAGATATTAATCTTATTGATTTTATATGGTCACAGAAAACATTCTTGAATTATTATTTTTTCTTCAGTAAATATGTTGTTCACGTCTACTTTACACCCTCTTGTGGTATGTCCGAATTTTCCACATAATCCACATTGCAAAAGTCTTTTTTTACTGGCAATAATTGGATGTGTTCTTATCATCAGTCTGCAGTAAATGTCATGTGTATTAATTTGCAAAGACATCTGTCTGGCTTTACAACTTGTTCCTGATTTATAAGCCTTAATGTATTTGTTCCAACTTTCGCTTGACTGCTCGGAGTACTTAGCAATGGGTGATCCACCTGTAAGCATAAACAGTTCCCAGGCATGTGCACACATTTGATGTACGCTGGGGCTGAGCATAGCCTATGGAAATGTCTGTTTATGGAATATCATCAATTCATAACCAACTTCTTTAACTTTATCAGGATCAACTTTTTTGCTAACATCAACATGCTGATTAATGCTAAGTAGTATATTGAACTTAGATAACAAAGTGGAAAAGCTATCTTGGTCTTCTGTTTTAAGAATTATGGAACAGGTTGACTTTCTTTCTTTTGGACTAAAAAAACGATCTGCTAATGGTCCATTGTTAGTGTTACCACCACTAGAAGTAGAAGAATCAAGAAGCATTCCTGTTTTTTCACGTACGTTTTGAATAACTTTTTTTTTTGCTGTTTTCAGAGCAGTTTTTACCTTTATGTCCTGCTCAGACCATGTATGGGTTTGTTTACCCACAATGTGATACAAAATTTTCAGACAGTGGTCGAGTGCACGAAGCTTTTAATGCAGAATGGCAAAAATTTTTACATCTGATTCAACTATAGGTTCATGGCATTGTCCATGTCTTTCTGTATCTTTGTACAAGATTTTGCCATTTTCTAGTCTTCTCCAGGTACTGAGCACATCATTGTAATTTTTATCTATGGTGAACCCATGTAGTATACATACCAGGTCATTGGCATCACTTCTGGAACATTTGCAGTAGTGACAAAAAGCTCCAGAATCACCCACCAATAAGTCTACCATTTTGCCATTAACCATACTAATCTCTGTTTTTACAAATATTTGTAACCCATTTTTTGAAAGAATAGGCTGAGTTTCATTTTTAGGCAGTTGACTCAGAGTTGCTTAAAAATACTCCTTAACACTCTCCCTAGTTTCTTTTGCTTTCACTAGAATAACAGGCCTGGCAAAAGTTATAGAGTTAGGGGTTGGATTAGTCCAGATTACTTGGTTTTTTGAATCTTTAATTTCAAGAGGACACCAAAAGGAACAAATATAATTTGTTCCCTTTAAGTCTGCATCTTGAGGATCGGAAAACTGATGACGATAATTGTGATTTCCAGACCCATCAAGTCCAAATTTACCCTCTACATGTATAGAATGATTTTCAGCACAAAACTCGGATATATCTAGTAGAGACTCAACAGTGTCTTTGATAACATTGTTCACAGGGGATGAAGTTTGCTTTTCGTCACTGCTTAATTCTTTTGGTAGCAAAGTACATTTAAAGGTATCTACATCATTCCTTGTTGGCAACATTAGTTTTGGGAGAAGCTCAAGTCTCAGTTCCTAGGGAAATATACAAAATTTAAACGTACAATTATAAAAACAATTAACTACAACAGTATTTGATTGCATACTTTACCTGATATTTATTTATGGATAGATCCAAGTTGTAAATTAAAGCAATTGCTTCCTGTACCGATATTGTTGAAAGTTTTACTCCTTCCATCTTCCCCCATCTTTTTTCACATCTTTGGACAACTTCTTATAAGTATTCTGATTTATCTACACCTTGTTCACTCGCATGTTTTTCCACAATGTCCACAAAATCATCCAGAATTTTGTTGTATGTACATTTTTCAGGTTGATCACTGGATTAAATGATAACGTTTTATGAAAAGTAAAAAAATAGCTACTGGGTGTTCCAAATAACATGATGCTTAAGAAATTCAAATAAATGTCAACAGTTAAACTTTTACCTTAGTCTTTTTGATTTCCGTCCTCTTTTAGCTTGTGGAGCTCCATCTTCTTCTACATCACCCCTGGATGATGATGAGGCTACAACAGGTAGATTTCCAGGCAGTTTTATCCCAACTTCGTTTCTCCAAATTTCCAATTCGGCCACAAGTTTATTTTGTTTCAACTTTGAATATTTTTTTACATGTCTTTCAAATTGCTTTAGAATTTTCTTGATGTTATCTTTTTCATCTTCTAAAGTTAGATTATGTCTCACTGTGATTGTTTTTAAAATTAGCTTTGATTTTTCCAATGAACTTAATTTGATGTTCAAGATTAGTAAAATTTCTTCTAATTCTCCTTTTTTTATCAATAACATTTTATCACATGTAATCAACAGGTATTCCTGAATCGTCCGTGAAAGTTTATTTTCATAAATTACGCAACCTCAAATATCAAACTTGTACGAACAAATAAAATTCAAACTTAAATTACTCAATTTCCGGGGATAACCGGACTGTGTAATTTTTACACATAAAAATAGAAAGTCTACATTGAATGAAACATTTGAGTTTGCTTGCGGCCTCCTGCGGCCTTTTTTTTCCTGTGACTTTGTTTTTAAAAAAAATTAATATGTTTTCATATATTTTAGAATTTTTTTAGGTATAAACAAAACTGCACAAAACAAATTTTTAAACTTCAATTTCAATTTTTATTGAAGTAATTCACAAATTAAATATTATTTACAGACCAGGATAGAATTTTTTTTTAAATTTATGGAGTTAATTTTGATATATAGCGTTTCAAAGTTATTGTTAAAAAACAGTATTGGTACAGTTTTAATACAAATATTTTGAGTCAACTTTTTCTTCAACTTCAAACAGCTATAAAAACAAAATGGTTTGATGAATTTATAATTTTTTTTTTGCCATGACCTACATATGTCTTACAGAACATAAATTTACAATTTAAAGTGAAAAAATAAAAGGTCAGAAAAATGAATTTTTTCATGTCCTGGGCACACTGTGCAGCGAAAAGATCAGGACAATGGCAGCCCTACCTATATCTAACGATAAAATCATATAAGTTGTAAATATTTTTTTGAAAAACAAATATCAACATCATTTTCTACGTATATGATATTGGGTAAAACAGTATTATTTGAAATTTTAAAAATTTTCATATTTCAAGGTAGACTACCACCTTCAGCAATCTGTATTTCTGCATTTTACCCGTGACCGTTACAGTACTAAAAACAGGAATCTGTTTTATATTTAGTTTTTTTTTATTTTTATTTTAATTGATATTATTATTATTATCTAAGAAGTCCTAATGGTCTTTTCACAGACCACCGCCCCATATAGAATAGCATTTAATAGATTACTTCTCCATTTCAAACCTTACCGAAAGAGTTTTTGTGCCAAGCCGGGAAGCGAACCCAAGGCTTTGCGGTGGTAGTCCAAATGATTGACCTCTACGCAATGGTTGCCTACTACGCTACGGTTCATTGCTAAAATTCAGGTCAGAAAGTTTGAACCTAATCTAACGTTTTTTCTATTAGTAATTCACCTAAATTTATAAACGTATCTTTAACTTTTTTTGTTAGGAATATGTCTAGACGTACCCGTAGCCACTGCGTTTTTAATTTCATTTTTTTGTGTGTGGATTTCAGACTTGTGCACAAAATTCTGATTCAGGTCTGACATATGTTGCGTATAGTGTCAATGATGTCAAATGAGTCAGTGGACCAGTATTTAAATGTGTGGTTCAATTACATTGACAATGTTTAATCCATCCATTAATCAAATAGTTGTCACAAAAAATACTGTTTACAATATATAATATTATAAACAGTTTTTTTTGTGACAACTATTACTAATAGTAATACTAATAGTATTAGTAATATTAGTATAAATATTACTAATATTTATATTATAAATATGAATACTACTAATATTTATATTTATAATATAAATATAAGTAATATTTGTATTATAAATATAAATATTACTAATATTTATATTTATAATATAAATATTAGTAATATTTATATTATAAATATAAATATTACTAAATATAAATATTATTATAAAATATTATAAAAGTATAAATATTACTAATATTTATACTATTTTGTAAAATGTTTGCATTGTTCACAAAAATGTTAATAATATTTTTGTAATATTTAGTAATATAAATATTACTAATATTTATATTTATAATATAAATATTACTAATATTTATATTATAAATATAAAAATTAATAATATTTATATTATAAATATAAATATTACTAATATTTATATTTATAATATAAATATTACTAATATTTATATTATAAATATAAATATTACTAATATTTATATTATAAATATAAGTATTACTAATATTTATATTTATAATATAAATATTACTAATATTTATACTATTTTGTAAAATGTTTGCATTGTTCACAAAAATGTTAATAATATTTTTGTAATATTTAGTAATATAAATATTACTAATATTTATATTATAAATATAAATATTACTAATATTTATATTTATAATATAAATATTAGTAATATTTATATTATAAGTATAAATATTAGTAATATTTATATTATAAATATAAATATTACTAATATTTATATTTATAATATAAATATTAGTAATATTTATATTATAAATATAAATATTACTAAATATAAATATTATTATAAAATATTATAAAAGTATAAATATTACTAATATTTATACTATTTTGTAAAATGTTTGCATTGTTCACAAAAATGTTAATAATATTTTTGTGAAGGTAAAATTCAAATAGTACAAGACTAATTCAAAACAGAAGTCTTGTAAGAAAAAAAAAATAAAATAGCAAAATAATAATCTAATGGTATAAGTTTAAAAAATATCTAATTATATATATAAAAAAAGAAAAGAATAATAATCTAATGGTATAAATTTATAAAAATTTAATTATATAAAAACAAAAATACTCTTGCTACTAATACTAAAATACAACACAACAACCAAAGAAACAAATGTTAGAATCATTTATATACAATTATAACAATAATAATAATAATAATAATAATAATAATAATAATAATAATAATAATAATAATAATAATAATAATAATATTAAATACATTAACAATAAGTACTATAATAATACCAACTATACATAATAACAACAATAAAAATCATAATAACAGTAGTAATAATAACTGATTAGATAATGAAATTAATAAAAGTTAAAAGTAAATAATAAAAGTTAATAGTATAAATATTAGGACAAAAATAAGTATTATAGAGTAAAGACAAAAATTGTTGAAATAAAGTAAGATTATAAAAACAAAATTTATATAAAAAGACAAAAATTACTGAATTAGAGTAGAGATAATAAAATGAAGAAAAAATACTAATACTAACTAAATATATAATATAAATACCAATAAATGTAATAATAAATGATAAATATAAAAATAGTAATTTAATGAAGTATAATTTATTAGTTATCATTATGTTGTGGTCTTTCCATTTTGATTTTCCATTTCTTACTTATGTCGCTACTTAAGTCCAGTTCCTAAGATGTTTCATTAAAATTGATGATTGTTGCATCATTGGTAGTTGCATATAGTGGGGTAGTATGGTTTATATGTGCAATTCATTTTTTTATTTGCTGCTGTAAATGTCTAAGGTTATACATTTTTTGCTATTTAATTTTGTGCTTCAAAGTTTTGTCCAATAAACTAATTTAGCTATTAGTAGTTTATCTAGTGTATCGAATGCTTTAACAATGTAAACAATGTCTAATGTAAACAACTAATGCATAAAATCCTCTGTTTAAACCATTGATAGTTGTATCTATTGGGTCACAGAGGCTGAAAGGGTTAAAGAACCATTTTTAGTTCAATGTTTGGTTTTATTCAAATTTTAAAAACATTGTTAGACATAGCAAAAAGGTTAAATCATCTTTGATTTACTTAGTAGAATTTAATTTAAATACATATGTCTTGTTGATAAGGTGACCAACGTCCTCCTTTTTACGTAGAAGAGCGTCATAAAAATCTTAGTTTTAATTAACTTTGGCGGTGCGCTCTCTTACATAAAAATGAGGACATTGGTCAGCTTATTGTTAATAAAATATGAATTAAAAAAAAAATTGTTTTACATTTAAACAATTCGAAGTTTGTAATTATTGCACAGGTATCAAGCTTATCACACATATAATACAAAAGTCTTTAACTCATTTCTATTAAGTTTGTGAAGTTATGACAAATAAAAGTACAATTTATCAAAATGAAAAGTCTGCAACCTAAAAATAAAAATGATAGTTCTAATCATAGGCAATCAGTAGATAGTTTTAATCAAAGATAGAAACCCAAAGTTATATTTCGGTATGCATCACACATAATCAGTTATTTTACAAATATACTAATAGTTGTATTATTATATTGATCTGACATAATTCTAGCAAATAAAAAGTATAACATCTGTAAGTTTAACCAAAATGGATTTATCATTGGAAGTTGAGATTTTATCAAAGCAAGCTAAAGAAGAAGCATATGCTGGTAACATTGAACAGTCATTAGAGTTGTTTAAAAAAGCCTACAAGCTTTTACCATTAGAAAAGCTCAAACGAAGAATAGT
This sequence comes from Hydra vulgaris, assembly GCF_038396675.1. Classification (NCBI taxonomy): domain Eukaryota; kingdom Metazoa; phylum Cnidaria; class Hydrozoa; order Anthoathecata; family Hydridae; genus Hydra; species Hydra vulgaris. The sequence continues at coordinate 25,901,252 of NC_088931.1, forward strand.
TAAATTAAAGGTATCAAGTTAATTAAATTTATTATTACCTATTACTGCTTTGAACAAAATAATTGTTATTTTTATTGTTGGTATTTGAATAGTCCACAGATATTTTTGATTATTGTATAACTCTTTTTATTAATATATCAAGAATTTTTACCGAGACTCATATAAATTTTTTTATAAAATAATGCATTAATGAAAAAAATTTATCATGCTGTACAAATTGAAATAAAAATGTTTTACTTGTTTTGAAATTTACTATTTGATGGAATTTTGATTTGAATCAAGGATAGAAGATCTTTTTGGAATTTGGGAATCCAGACTTGGATATTGCACTCCGTGAAATTTTCTTTTTAATCTTCAAATAAGAATTTTCAGTTTATTATCTAGAGTTTTCAAGGACAAGAAAAGCAATTGACCATTGATTTTTTTATTGATTACTTGCATAATTTAATTTGTTCTGTAATTGCTGAATAAAAATTAAAAAAAAAAGAGAAAAGAAATCAAGAAAACCATACACGTTGCTTGTCAACTGTCTTATGGCAAATTTTTAAAGCAGCGATTATTATATCTTAATTAAAATAATAACTTTGTTCAAAGTATTTTACTGATTCTTCATTCATTATGTAGCAGGATTTGTGTGTAACACTTAGTGCTGCTGGAAAAGCATTAAGAGTCACATTAATGGAACTATTGGTAAAGTTCCCAATTTAAAGGTGAAAAAATCCCATTCTCTAAATAAAGTTTGCTAAATTAAAGTTTAATAATAATTCTAAAAATTATTGAAAATTAATTATTATTAAAAACTAATAGAAAAATAGCATAAAAATCTCTAATTTATTAATTGTGTAAAACCTGAAATAATATCACCGCTATGGGTATAAGTACACGATTGTATAACTGTGGAAATGTTGCTTGGAAAAAACTTTCTAAGAATTGGGATTTTATGATTTTACGGATTTTCTTGGCAATTTGCTTGTAAAATTCATTTCTCAAAATTTGCAAACAATTTTTTGCAATGCGTTCTACCAACAGCAAATAATATATAAAAAAAGTTAGCAAGAAATAAAGTACACTCTAAAAAAATAGCAAATTTGTTTGGTTTAACACCTGCAAATGCTATTCCTTTACAAGTTTCACCCCTTTTGGCTGAAAAGTTAAATAACTTATTAAATCTTACTGCAAACTCTGCAAAAAATATCAAGAAGCCGTTTACGTAAGATGCTTTTGAAATTTTGAATAATTATGGATATTTCGGTAAGTCTTTTAGTTATTATTTTTCTTTTTTTGTTTGGGGCCATCTATAAAGTACGTATGATGGTATGGGGGAAGGGGGTTTCCCAAAAGCATATGAATGCATACAAGGAGGGGGGGGGGGGTACTAGAAATTTATTTTGCGAGGAAAGTAGATTCTTTACTTTACTACTTGGTTTTAATTAAAACGTAAATTAATTATTACATTTAATTAAAACATAAATTAAATACATTTAATAACAAGAGTGTTTCTTTTTATTACAACAAACTGGTACTAGAAATTTAAAAAGCAAGAAAACTAGATTCACTGCTGGACAATTCCACATCAAATCACCTAGTCCATTGAACCATGTGTCTTCCTTTTGTGTTATATTTTGACACATTATTCCTAATTATAAAAAAATATTGCATGCAAAATTTCAGCTAAAAAAGTTTAGCGGTTGACAAGATATTGCAATTTTAATACTGACCGGGTTTCCCAAAATGACCTGGTTTTCATAACACTCTGAAAAAACATTTTCCTTAAAATAATAAGAAATAAAAATGGCAAAAACATGAAAATGAACATATATAATGTTTTTTTGATGCTGAATTCAATAAATGTACTTAAAATGCTCAAATATAAAAAGAACATGCATAAAAATTAATAAAACAACTAGTTTCTATAAACCAACTTTGGGGCCCAATATCTCAAAACACCCCCATCAAAAAAATTTTTTTTTTGCTGTTAATATTTTCAGCTGTTTATAATCTTACTAGGCACAAAAAATCTAACTGGAAAAACAACTAAAACATACGGAACTTTAATTTCAAAGATGTATTACTTTTTCAAGAAATTCCCAAAAAATATTTGTAAATAAAATAAAGTTAATCGTAATATAAAAAGTTACTTAAATATACAAGATTTGTAAAGGTATCAAAGATGAAAGTTATTTTGACTGTGTTTGTAATAGTTTACAATATTGCTCCCATTTTATTTGTACTTCCTCTATTTCAGCATTTTCAAACACGTAGTTTCTACCAGAACTAGAGCAAGCTTGTGGAACAGATAGTTTTTTCAATATGTTGGTGTTTGGAATAAAACAGTAGTCGTCTCTTTCAGGCCAGTTAGAACAGATTGATGGACCATTTGGATGAAGAAACTTAACTTTAGCATCAACTTCTTCTAAGTTGGTTTTAGTTACAATGCCGATCTACCACTTATCATCACAGACTACAGCGACATAACCTAAAGTGACAGTATCAAGTTGAGATATGTCTTGTTTCTTTTTAAGATTGTGGATTATTGTATAGTTAGTGTCTGTACTACACCTCTTTGCCCCAACCTTGTTATCTCCAAGATGTATAAATTGATGAAAGCTACGAGTACCAGGTAGAGTTGTTACACCAGTGTACCTTTCTTTTGCTCTTCATGTTGCAATTGTAAGTCCAATCCCTTTATGTAAATGAAGTTAACAACTTTGATTTTATCAATACAAAATTCATACATAACTTCTTATGTGAGAATTTGGTTTCTGTACGGTCGTTTTAAACTTTCTTGTGCTGTTAATCTTTTTACAGTACCACCAATCCCATAGCATGGTGACTTTCCGTGGGGCGTGGCAAAAAAGTTCCATTCAATTTTAAGGCAAAATTCTCTCTCTAGTTGACATGATTGTAAAAGCTTTTACAATTTTTGTACTGTCCTGCGCAACCATCAGTGAATAAATGTAATTTGGATAGATTGGAAAACTTTATTTTTAATATTGGTATGATTAGTTGGAATATTTTGTACACATAAGTTACATCATGTATAATGTCATCTGATATAAAACAGTAAGAAATATGTTTCAGTTCACCTTTATCATCTTTATAGTCTTATTATTATGACTAATGGTTGTAAAGAACATTGTTGGGTGTTCCAATGATAGCTCTGTATTTCATCTTGGACAACAAAAGCATAATTTTCAGCAAAGTCACCAATAATGATAATGTTTGATTGATCCATATTTTGTTTCAGTTTGTTAAGGTACTGTGATTGAGAGTCAGCAATAAAAGAATGAGCTTGTAGCTTTTCAAAACAAGATGCTAATAGTTCAACAAACGTTGGAACATCAGCTGTTAAACTTAATAGTGTTGCACGGTCAGTAGTTTGCCATTGCTTGTAGTGTATCTCAAAATCATCTTCGTATTCTCCAAAAATCTCATGCAAATATTTGGTGAGGGGTTCTTTACCAGGACAATCATCACACTGTGCAAGCATGGATTCTTTGTTTTCTACTGAGCAAACGGTTTTTGAAAGTAAGTCCTTATACTTTAGTCCAATATTTAAAGCATATACTAGCAATATGGCATTTTGGTGATAAGAACGTACACAAACAGAATGTGTACCACTTGCACCTGGCAAAATGCACCACTTTGGTCTAAGTGAAGCAAATTTTGAGTAACTTATTTGTATTTCTGGATTGTTTTCTTTGTATAATAAATATAGTTCCTTTAAATTACACAAAAGCAGTTTTTTTTGTTTATGGATGTTCTTTTGAATGCTAACATAATCTTTTTTTCCGGGCATAGTTCTACATAAATCACTTGAATCATAAAAAAATTTAACAGAATCTTCTATTTCTTTTTGTAAGACTTTCCCTTTATACAAAGGTGAGATAGCCAACGATCCTTTTTTATTAAAAAGTTGTCTAGCCTTTTTTGCTTGGTATTATGTAACTGCAAAGTTATTTTGTACTTCTAATATTGACCGACTTGGGGGTGCCAGTGTTAGAAGTTGAACAATAGTTCTTTTGTCAGAACATAGAATTTTTTCTTTTATCAAGCTCATAATTTCATCAAAGTTTTCACCCTTCTTTTTAATGTCATTTGGTTCATAACACAGTTTTGAGGGAACATTGAATTGACTTTCAGTTTTTCTAGTAAGGTTACTTACCATTTCGTTGATGCGTGCAACTTTTCGCTTTCCTTCTGAGAGTATATGTTTTGATGACTTTAAATGAGATTTTAGAGGGGGTTAAAATTTTCAAGTTCTTCATTGATCTTCTGTCTTTTTGATTTGAATGATGATATTAGAAAATCTTCATCTTGTTCACCCTGACTTTGCTTCTCTTCTTTAAGATCTGCTTTTTTGGCAATCTTTTGCTTACAGGGTTTGCAAAGTTTCTTCCCAGAAGCAATATTTAAGCTACTTCTCATCATGTCTTGTGACTCATTTATCGTAACTACTCTAAGATTTTCTAAAAGTAATTGAGTTGTATATATAATTGCATATAGCTTTATGTATTTTGTATATAGTATAATTGTATGTATAGTTGTATATAGCTTATCTGCACAATTGTTTAAAACATTGTTTATGTTTTGGAAAACACAAATTAAAAAAATATATATATTTAAATACTTAAATTCCACTTTTACTTACTTGTAATTTTCTTTGTATGTTTTTTGAATGGATCACAGCATGCTTTCTGCCATATAGGATACATTTTCAAATAATTTGTAGCATGTTTTTCACATAATGTTGTTAAGTTTGATAGTTCAATGTTACAGCGTAATGATATAGCTATTTTTTCTTCGTTGCTTAAAGTTCCAATAACATCTTGTTGGCCTTTGCATGCATCTGATGTAATTAACCCAATAGAACACATCTTATAATAAACTACTTTGTATAAATGTATTTCCTAAAAAAAAGAGAATTCTCCTACTTAATTAAAAGACTTCTCCTACTTAAATAAAAGAATTTTCCTACTTAATTTTTAGTAAAAAAAAAAGTTAATATAGAAATAATTCAAACATTTTCAGAATCCCACTGTTGTATAATTTTTTACACTGATAAATATTGTTAATTTTCTTTATAGATATATTTATATACATATACAATTTATATATATATATCAAATTGTTAATTTGTTAAAAGTTAAATAAAATTTACGAATGCTGTTTTTTAACTGAATTTTTTATAAACTAGTTATTATAAACTTTTACAAAAGTTGTCAAAATTTTAAAAACAAATGCACATCCATATCACACTAATTCAGTTTTTATATAAAACAAAACAGGATGTTTTTTTCAGTTGTTAAGTTCAAATAACTAAGTTATCATATATTTAAGACTTCCTTAAATATAACAAAATTGTTTTTTTTTTTAAGGAGTCTTTTAACTAAATATAATATTTTACAGAATTCTATTTGAAAGTTTTTTAAAATAGCTTATTGAAAATTTGATACATCTTTGAAATTAAAGTTCCGTATGTTTCAGTCGTTTTTCCAGTTAGATTTTTTGTGCCTAGTAAGATTATAAACAGCTGAAAACATTAACAGCAAAAAAAAAATTTTTTTGATGGGGGTGTTTTGAGATATTGGGCCCCAAAGTTGTTTTATAGAAACTAGTTGTTTTATTAATTTTTAAGCATGTTCCTTTTATATTTTAGCATTTTAAGTACATTTATTGAATTCAGCATCAAAAAAACAAATTTGTTATATTTAAGGAAGTTTATGTTTATTTTCATGTTTTTGCCATTTTTATTTCTTATTATTTTAAGAAAAATGTTTTTTCAGAGTGTTATGAAAACCGGGTCATTTTAGGAAACCAGGTCAGTATTAAAATTGCAGTATCTTGTCAACCTCTCAACACTTTTAGCTAAAATTTTATATGTTAACTTTTCTTTTTAAGATGCAACAGCCAAAGAGGTTTTTAAAAAATTTGAAGACCCATGGTTCAAAATTTTCTAAATTTTGGGTGATTTGATGCGGAATTACCCTGCTTGCTTGAATTTAAAGCGTAAAAGCTAATTTAAATGTTTGAATGAACCATAGTTATAATAACATTTTATGACTATGAATGAAAAAAATAATTATTAGTATTCTTCGTTAAAAGGACAGTGTGCAATAGCTTGCAATCAATATTCTTTTGTAATTATATGATATTTGTTCCTGTTTTTGTTGAGACTTTGTAGCTGTAACTTTACTTTGCTATGAGATTTTTGTATAAAGAAAATTAATATTAATTATAAAATTGAACTTGCAATAAATGTGAAATATGAAATTTGCAAGCAAGTGTTTACTATTTTCAAAACTTTTTTTATTTTTCTATTTTTAAAACATTTCTTTTGATAACACAATTTATTACGTGATGGTGGAGGTGTTTGTCCATAAAGGAGTCAAGCAGAATTTAAATAATAGTTAGATTTAGAAGATGATTTGCTCTCCGATGAGATTTTCATTGAACATAAATTACTATATTACTTTAAAAATAACCATTTGATGCCCACCAGTAAAAAAGAAATATATATTCAAATACTCTTAGAATGATGATAATTAAAAATACTCTTAGAATGAAAGTGGCAATGATATATTAAGATTACAAATAAATCAAATATATTGTTCTTAATGATAATTAATTAATATACACTGATTATTTTATAACATAAAAAATATATTATTCTTAATAATAATTAATTAATATACATTGATAATTTTATAATATAAAAATATTTAATTTTTAATATCTCTTTGGAAATCAAAGCTTAATTTGCCATGTCGTTGTGAAACTACATTTAATTTTGTATTAATTTCATATTCATCTTCAATAAATGTTACAGACAGTATTTTATTTTATTTTTGGCACTTTCCAATCAATGTATGCAATGCTGAAGTGGAATAGAAAAAAAAAGAATGTATGAAAAGGACCCCATGCATTCCCGAAACACATTTTAATCTCAGGGGAGGGGGGTGATTGGACATATTTTGACAAATTCCCATTTCGTCAAAATGCTGTATTAAATTTATTCCTGCTTAATATCCTGGCATTGTAGTTTACTTTAGGATTTGGAAGTTCGATTATAGCAATGTTTCTGTCGCTCTTTGGACTTCCAAAATTACCATTGGAGTAATGTCAATTCATGTTTCATCCTGTTGCCCTCTATTTATTTAATGAAAATGACCAGCTTAAAGAAAAATTGATTTGCTTTATATCAGAAGATAAAAAGCATGACATTGGTTTTGTGTATTGTGGTAAGTTCAGGCACAAATAGTTAATTATTTAAAAGAAAATTATTCTATTGGGTTGTAAAGAAAGTTCGTTTGGTTTTTGTATTCCTTTGTTTCATAACGGTTTTTGTTGCTATGTGGTAAAGTGTTTATATTCTTTAAATAGTACTTGTTTTGCTCTACAAACCTGTGTTTTTTGAAAGACCTTATTTTTTCTTATTTTTCCAGGCTTTAAAATGAAATATCCAGGAGAAAATCAACATTTGCAACACCTGCTTTTCTTTGCTTTTTATCAAGGTCAAAAAGCAGCCAAAGCAGCTTGGGACATATGCGATGTGTATAGAGAAAGTGTCATAGGGGAGCAAGCAGCACAAAAATGGTTTTCAAAGACAGCGACTTTAACCTCGAAAATACGGCTTGAAGTGGACGACCATCAGAATTCGATGAGGAGCATCTAAAGGCCCTGTTGAAGGAAGATGGTCGCCAAACAACCCACGCATTGACTGAAAAATTGAAATTTTGTGCCATGATCATCTCCAACCATCTTTAATCAATAGGTTTTTCTCAAAAACTCCGAGCTTGGGTGCCTCTCCAGCTTGATGAAAACAACAAAGAAAATCACCTTCAAATCGCTGCTTAACATCTTGCATGCCATCAAGCAACACGGGGCCATAAATAACGATTTTTATACCAAATCATTATGTGAGATGAAAAATGGTGTCTATACGTGAATATGAAGCAAAGAAAAGAGTGGCTGGCTTCAGGAGATATGCTGAAGTCAAGACTAAACAAGATCTTCACCCAAAAAAGGCTCTGATCTGTGTTTTTTGGGACTGCAAAGGTTTGCTGCACTGGGAAATGCTCAAAAGGAATGCCACGGTTAACAAGGACCTCTACATTGCCCAATTGCATTGCGTGAATGAGGCTATTCAACAGAAAAGACCCGATTGACAAGTTCAAATCATTCTCCTTCACGACAATGCTAGGCCGCATGTTACACAAGTCGTCAAAGCTGCCCTTCAAGAGCTCCAAAATGGGAAGTTCTACAGTATCCGCCTTACTCTCTGGACCTTGCGCCAAGCGATTACCACCTTTTCCGCTCCATGTCAAACCATATAAGAGGCACTACCTTTGATGATGAAGAGGACCTCAAAAACTGGCTCAACTTTTTTGACACCAGACCGGGCGATTTTTGGCGAGATGGCATCAACAAACTAGCCAATTGTTGGGAGGAAGTCGTAAATAATAACGGAGAATACATAATTGATTAATTAATTGTTGTAATTAATGTTTTTTTTTTGTTTAGATAAAATTATCTAATAAAACCGAATAAACTTTCTTTACAACCAAATAATATTTCTAAGATTCTTTATTTTTCAGATGGTAGTGCTGCGCAGTATAAAAACCACAAAAACCTTTACAATATCTGTCTCTATAAAGATGATTTTGATATACAGAGTGGACATTTTTGCTACAAGTCATGATAAGTCACCATGCAATGGTATTGGTGGCACTGTAAAATGATTAACTGTAAATGCAAGTCTACAAAGCCCCATAAAGGACCAGATATTAAATTGTAATAAAATGCTTGACTGCTGTACAAAAAATATTTAAGGGATTATTTTTTTTAAATTGAAAAAGAAAGACCATCAGAATTGTGCACTACTTTGAAAGAACATTTTCAGCTAAGTAGAACAATTCCTGGAATTAGGAGCTATCATCAATTTAACCCAGAATCTATAGATACTATTAAACAGTGAATTTGTTCGGTGTAAATATGATGTTTCATTGGATTGGTATGATAAATGAAATTAAAAAAAACATTTATGCACCTGCAGGGTCCTTTTAATAAATTTTTCTGGCCATCTAGAGCAGATGAGTGTTGGGTTCCAATTACCAACATAATTTGTACCATTGATGCACCTGTAACAACAACTGGACATATGTATACTTGACCGTTGACACATCTAAGCAAATCTTAACACAATCTTGACACTTAATAATTCTGTATTTTAATTTGTAAATAATTAGTTTAACAGGTCAAGTACAAATCAAAAATATTTTTGAAAACAATATTTTCAAAGTTATCTTTACTTTATTAAAAATATGTAAAAAAAAAATTTTTTGAGAAAATAAGTGGGGCGTGGCTCCAATGCCCAGAGCCATGGACCCTCTGGTTGTCTGCCCTGGAAACTAATAAATTCTTTGTATATTTCTAGCCACAGTTTATGTTGATACTAGTTGTAGAATATTGTTAGAAGAGAATTCTGCACTTGAATTTATATTAAGCAATTGTGATATAACCACCAAAACCTGTTATTTTATTATTTTGATTTGTTTCTTCTGGAGCTGCTCCGGAACCGGAGCAAGAGCTAAAAATTTTAATGGAACTGGAGCCTGGATCTGAAGCCAAAACCTCAGCTACAAAGCCCTGTCTGCCATGTTTGTTTTTTATAATATGAGCACCTGGTATGTGTGTAGCAAAATAAAATCTTATAGTATGCAGCTTTTCTTTTGCCTTAAAACACTGTTTAACCTTTTTAATTAAACTTAAGTTATTTTGGTTTTAAAATCTATGGATATAATACATTTGGCGGACCTAGAAGTGCAACCTTGGTATTATAAATAAAATTTTGATTAACTTTTTAAAAATTTTTTCTTCATTATTTTAATAAGCAATAAGTCAGTTGACATTTAGCATGTCACTATTTGTCTTAGAGTTTAATTTTAAATCAAATTAAAAAATATTAAAGAACTCCAATTCAATAAAATCAATAAATGTACTTCAGAAAATCTGGACTTTAGGTACTCAAATAGAGCCGTGTTAGATGCTCTTAAGTGTGTTGGTCCTGATCAGGAACAAGAAGGCCCAAGGATGATGCCTTGTGGTATCCCATAAGTGATTAGGTCTGATGAATTTTGCAAGATTCAACAAATGAAAAGTTACTTTAAAGACCACAAATATTTCTATAAATAATTTAGAGATAATGATGGTATTCTTATTGTTAATATTTGTAGAGAACTTTGAATTTGTAGAGACTCAATTGTCAATAGTGCACATCACTCTAAGCAAAGGCAATTCTAGGAATAAAATGAGTGTGTGTTTGTGGGGGGGGGGGGGGGATCCTTAAAAAAAACCTATTTTTTTTTTTGATGATGAAGAGGTGCAAGTCTGGTGAACAGAAATTTTTTGTTTACCCTTTAAGGACTTTCCCTCGGAGACAGTAGTCAAGTTTTAACATTTGCCCAAGAGTATTTTTATCAAGTTGCTATCTCTAGCAAATGTATTACCTACAGGCAGTAGGACATGTGAAGTTTATACTGGATTACATACTACCAGTAACAGGGTTATCATATTTCAAAATATATATAAATATAATCAGGGTCAAAATATTTCAGCTATATATTTTTTTAGTTATCAGTTAATTATTATATTTTGTTGTTGCACTAAAAACATAAATAAAGTTTTAAATGATTCTATTCCATCCTAGATATTTTAAGTGAATAACTTTGTTTAAAAAAGTTTTTTATTCAAATCAATTTGATTGCCAACTTAAAAAATAGTATTAAACTATTTCATTACCTGACACCTTGAAAAAAGTGATTTTTAATGATTCTAAAAAAAGGATTTAAAAATATAAAATTAATCAAATATATTTAATCATATATATATATATATATATATATATATATATATATATATATATATATATATATATATATATATATATATATACATTAACCCTCGGAATTAGGGTCGACATTCGGCAATGCTGACCTAACTGCCGACCTGAAAGTGTTTGAGGTCGGTAAAAAATTGCAGACCTCATTTCTATGTTTTAGTAACAAATTCAGTATAAATATTGATGATTTTATACTGAATTGGTCTATACTTAAAACAGCACCTGCATATAACAATATTTCCAAAAAATGCGTACTATGCTTCAAGAAAAATCAGAAATAATTACACATGCAAACCAAGAATGTTTATTAAACAGAAAATCGGAATTGATTTCTAAATGCAGGCATGAAAATAAGTTTCTCCTAAAAAACTATAAAAACAAGTGAGCTCAAATTATATTCATATTAAATCCCCCATTTAGAAAATATTTTTTTAAAAAAAGCATAAGCAATCATTTCTAAAGAATTTTTATAATAGTGTCAGCAAATTCCACAAATGTGTGAAAATTTACAGTAGTTAAGACATTTGCGACTTCCTATAATTTAATTTTTGGTATAAATTGAAGTTTGATCTGATGAGTCTTTATTGATAAAACAGTGTTAAATGAAAAAAAATTTTGTTAAGTGATTTTCTACTAATTTATATATATATATATATATATATATATATATATATATATATATATATATATATATATATATATATATATATATATATATATATATATATATATATGTATGTATGTATGTATGTATGTATGTATTTATATTCTGAATAAAGTTGTCACATCAAGTATATCTACAAAAAGTAATTATAAAGTCACCTGTCAAGTGTAATAATAATAAAAATAAGGAAAATTTCAGTTAATTTCCATTAACTTATTGTTTAGTAGATTTTTAAATGAATAATGCTTAAAAAAATTTTTAAGTATTTTTGAAATATATATTTAATCAATGTTTTAAAATATATATAGTTTTGAAATTAGTTTTCATAATCCAAAAAAATACAAAATTATAGCATTTAAATACTTTTTGTTTTCTTTTTTGTTTTGCAAGATTTTTGAAGTTTGTATTTAGGCGGCATATAAGGTTATTACCTTGACTTGAGATCATGACATTTCTTTCATTTGATAAAAAGTATTAGAAATGTTTTAAGAATTACACTTATCACTTCAGGAGCTTATGCTAAACATGGAAAGTAGCAATCATGATGAAAATCAGGGAGATGACAGCGATATGATTGATTTGGGAGATAATTTTTTACTCCATCAAAGCATTGCAAACCAGCTTTATTCCTATCAAAAAGAAGGAGTGCTTTGGTTTTGGAAATTATACAACAAAAAGAAAGGTGGAATTTTAGGAGATGATATGGGGTAAAAATTTATTTTAAAAGTTTAATAAAGTTTTTAAATTTTCAATAACACATGTTCTAAAAAATATTTTTTAGCCTTGGAAAAACAATTCAAGTAATTGCGTTTTTAGCTGGGATGTTTGATGCAGAATTAATACACAAAATTTTAATTGTTGCACCGGTTGCTGTTCTTGTAAACTGGGAAAAAGAGTTACATAAGTGGTATAGTGTTTTAATTATTTTCATTGTTTTTTAGGAGGTCACCTTTACTCAAAATTGTTTTGATTTTGTTTATTATTATTATTTTTTTAATGTTATTTAACTTGATTTATTGTAAATAATCTTATAATTTTTTATTATTATTGTAAACATTTCAAAGTTTATGTAAATATATTTCTATATTTACATCCAATTTTTATTTATTGATACTCTTAAATTACAAATTAAAACAGAAGATCACTCCTTTGAAATGTAATTGCCTTTTAATTTAATGGATAAAATATGTAATAACAATAGACAGGGATCAATTTAACAGTTGGACATTGCCGTCCCCCCCCCCCCTTACTGTTTTTGAAATCTGATTTGAGGGGGCAACCAATCATCGTTCATTTTTAATGAAAAAATCAATGATGGTTTGTTGCCCTCCTCTAGCAGGTCTCAAGAATGGTCTGAGGGTAGGTGATGTCCGACCATTAAATTGAGCCCTGATAGATGTGCAATGAGATAATCCTACACACGTTTTAAATTGTCTGAATTTGCTTTAAAACAATTTAAAGGCTATAATAATAATAATATAATTTGGCAAAGAATTCCAGTTTTTAATTTTTTAATCAAAGGTTTATAACCATTTTCAAACACTTAAATTTTTTTTACATATTTTTGATATAAGACCATTGCTTGTTAGTGAGGAATGAATCTAGGTTTTTTTGAACTCACGATTTGTATGCTATTAAGTATTTATTTATGTTACTATCAGACAAAATATGACATTGTGGCCAAGCAAAATATTTTGTATTTTGCTTATGATCAAGCAAAGTATGGCATTTTGACAAATAATGAAAATTTATGGAAATTTTAAGTCTATTTTCATCAATAGTTATGACCATGCAAAATATAACTTTATGGCCTAAAGATCTTGTTTAGCCAGAGGCGTAGCAAGGGGAGGGCAGGTGGGGCAGTCACCCCGGGCGCCACTCTGAGTGGGGTGCCAAAAAGGAGAAAAAATGATAAAAATAAATGAATTCACAATTTAGGTCCAGAGCCAACAGTGACTAACAGTCAAACAACTACAAGATCCTGCAATGAACTTTAAAGATGCAGCATCAGATATGAAAATGGTGGAAAATTGTCTCAAAGAATTTCGTGATCATTTGTGCCAAAATGCAATTGAATATAACAAGGGCAGATGTATGGAATAAGGAATTGAAGTTGAGAGGAGAGTCAGGCGATGGTGAATAATGCCAGGTCAAAGGGCTGGAGATAGTGGCCTCTCTGCTGAAGATGAAGTTAGCAGAGTTTTGAAAATAATATTGGATTGTTTCAAACAAGAACTAACAACTCGCTTTAGACGATTAAATGATCTCGATGAAAAATTTGGATTCCTTTTTGATGTGAGAATATTACTAAGAAGGATGGTGATGAAAATCAAGAAAGTTTGCAGCAACATTGTTTGGATATGGGAAACTTTTACAATACAGATATCAGTGGAGCAGAATTAGTTACTGAAATCGCAGACTGTCAGATGCTGCTTAAATCTTGTGGGGGCCCAATATCAACAACTCAGCTGGATTCACTTTCATTTATTTTGTCATACGGAGGTGACATTTTTCCAAACTTATGCATTGCATTACAAATCTTGCTCACAATTGCAGTGTCAATAGCCAGTTGCGAACGTTCCTTCAGCAAGTTGAAGCTTATTTTTTCATATCTATGAGCTTCAATGGGACAACAATGTCTTGTTAATTTGGCAATCCTTAGTGTCAAAAGAGAAACTCTAGAATCAACAGACTTTGACGACATAATAGATAAATTTGCTGCAGTTAAAGTTAGAAATATCAAATTATTATTTATAAATAGTTATTGGTTATTGGATCTGATTGACCATCTCCTACTTTCAATGACTATTTCACATGAACCACAATGGGTATGTAATTGGAAACATAAGTTAAATTGAGTTTGCATTATGATTAGCATTTGCATTTTTTTAATTAAAATTGTCATATACTTGGAAACATTAAGTTTTTTTTTAGTTCACATGTCTGCTTCAAGGGGGCGCCAATTTTCAGCATTACCCTGGGCGCCAGAAACCCTAGCTATGCCACTGTATTTAGCTTGCTATTTTTTCAAAATAATGTTAGTAAAATCCACGTTAAATTAACTAGAATAGGTATCAACCCAAAGATCTTAATGAACATGTAACCAGTTGGTCTAATTCAGTCTTATTCAAAAACATCACAGATATGGTAAATACGTATTTTGACCTGATTTAGCACTCTATGCTAATCAAAGTTAAATTGATTGCATCCAACAAAAAAAACCCACTTATACCAAAAGACATAAATCCAGCAAACATGCAAGGTTGTGGCCAAACAGGTTGTGTATACATACATACACAACCTGTTTGTTTAGCACAGTCTAACGGGTCTGATAGGTTTCAGGTCTAAAATAACAAAACCAAGACAATAAAGTTGTCCATAATATACAATTAAAGTTTTAATAGAGAGAAAGAGTTATCTTGAAATAAATATAATTTAAAATATATATTAAATATAATACATATAAATTAACTATTAAATATAAAAGTATAATACTATTGCCTGTATTTATAAATTGCATTATCGTAAATTATCAAGGTGGCTCAACCCTATTGAAAATGTACAAAAAGAAAGAAGAAAAAAAAAAAGTGAAAACCAAGTAAAATTAAAAATTTTAATGATTAAATATAAATATTAAAAATAAAAAATTTTAAGCTAAAAAATTTAATGAATTTATTTATAAACTATATTAAGAGCATAATGATAAAGCATTTCTTTAAAATTTATAAAATTATATCTTCTATGTTTAAACTTTAGCTATAACAAAATTCAATTATCTGATTCATTTTTCTCTATCTGAAACTGTCTTTTTGTGTTGCAGGGATTTTTTTTTTTTTTGCGATGCATGTTATGCATAAATGAAGCTATCTCTACTAACCAAACTAAAAACTTGATTTGAAGCCTTGGTTACAAGTTATGCATCTCTTTACTCCTTGAATATGGCATAGTAAATACTGCGCATGTGGAGGATAAGCATTAGTTGACAATTCTATTAGATTTTCATCTGAGATGTAAGTGGTAATCAGAGGTTTTCATTTTCTTTTTTTATTTTCCACTCTCATTTTTCACCATTTTCCCCTCTTATTATTTGACATGTTTGTATGTTGGCAAGACATTTTCTAGTAAACCTGCTGGTAAACTGAAGGTAGGACAAGTCGACTTTCTCCTTGTTGTTGCTGCAACAGAAGAAAATTTTGTAATTTAAATTTTTCTTCAATTTTTTTTTATTTTTATTTATGGCAAAAAAAATAATACGGTAAATAATACTGATGGTGGTGGCATGGACGATATGTGTTGGATAAGCACCATCATCTTTAATTAATGATTTTAGCTGGGTTAACATTAGTAAACCTTTCCTAACTTTAAAAGTTGTGTGTTGGTGAATCCAGTTATTAATAAAATTACAATTGTAGCTAATCGATTGAATGATACGGGTTTGCTTTTAAGCACAAAAAAATTCAAGAACCAAACAAAAAAAAAACTTTGTGCTCTTGATATGGCTTCGATTGTAAAATTTTGTTTCATTTTTTCAAGAAAATACATTGTAAAAATTAGGGAATAAGGAAGACAGCTTTCTTTAGGTATTTTCCCCTTTAAGTTTTCAAGTTAGGTTTACCTTTTTATTGTAAATTTATATAATACTGAAAAAATTATTAATAAATAAAAACATATATATATATATACACACACTCACATAAGTATATACATATATATATATATATATATATATATATGTATATATATATATATATATATATATATATATATATATATATATATATATATATATATATATTTATATATATATACATATATGTATATATATGTGTATATATATATATATATATATATATATATATACAGAAATGTGAAAAATTAACTGGACAAGAGCATAACTTGAGATAACTCTTAAATAAAAAGCCTAATTTCTTTTAAATTTTTACTGAAATGTCAAAAAATTGATTACAAATTTAAAAACAAATGAATTTTTACTAAATCTAAGCAATCTAATCTAAGAAGTTTAATTAAAATTTGCGCATGCAAAAGAATCCAGACTGAAAAAAAACTTGAATTAGATTTTTTTTAAACATTTTTTAAATTGAAAATGCTTTATTTTAAAGTAAATTGCTTTAGTACTTTGTCAGGAATCCCTTAGCATTAATAACTGCTTAACAGTGACAAGACATTGAGTCCACCAGCTTTATAATCAAAATAATTTTGATTTTTCTCCATTCTTGTTTCAGAATATTCAATAAATCAAATTTACTTGTTGGTTTTCAACCTGAAATTTGTCAATCTATGCGTTCCTATAAATGTTCAATAGAATTAAGGTCAGGACTTTGCTATGGCCATTCCGTTAATTGAATTTTTTTGTTTAAAAAAAAGTCTTTTACAAGGGTTGAAGTGTCTTTTGGGTCATTATCCTGCTGAAATATCCATCCTCAAGCCATGAAAAATGATCCACACAAAATGCTGTCTTCGTAAATGCTGAAATTAAAGAACTTTATTATGTAAAATTTAGTGTTGACACAATCGAACATCTTTTGAGGTCTGCAAATCTATTTGGAAGACGTCCTACAAAGAAACTTTTTGTTTATATAAAGAATTGAAAAGCACGCTTAAGATTTGCTAATGAAAATTTGAATTGTGCATGAAAACAGTGATTGAAAGTACTTTTTAGTGATGAATTTAAGTTTATGTTATTTGGATCTAATAGTATTAGATATGTCTGTTGACCAAAAGGCCACAAACACGCTCCTAAATACCAGCTACCAACAGTAAAGCACAGAGGTCGAGATGTTATCAACTGGGCTAACTTGAGTAGAGATTGTATCAGTCCTATTTATTTGATTGATGGCAAAATGGGCAAAATATGTACAAAGATATATACAAAGATATAGTTAATGATGTTATGCTACCACATGCTAAAGACAAAATGCCTCGAGGAAGGATGTTTTAGCAGGACAATGACCCAAAGCACACTTCAACCCTTGTGAAAAGCTTTTTTAAAACCAAAGAAATTCCATTAATCGAATAACCTTAGAAAAGTCCTTACCTTAATTCTATTGAATGTCTATGTAAGCTCATTGATTGACAAATTTTAGGTCGAAAACCAACAAGTAAATGTGATTTATTGAATACTCTGAAACAATAATGGGGGTAAATCAAAACTATTGTGATTATAAAGCTGGTGGACTCAATGCCTTGTAATCAATGCTAAGGGCTTCCTGGCGCAGTACATAAGCAATTTACTTTAAAATAAAGCATTTTCAACTTAAAAAATGTTTAAAAAAAAAAATCTAATTCAAGTGTTTTTTTTTCTGTTCAGATTCTTTTGCATGTGCAAATTTTAATTAAATAAACTTCTAAGATTAGATTGCTTAGATTTAGTAACAATTCATTTGTTTTTAGATTTGTAATCTCAAGTTATGCTCTTGTCCGGTTACTTTTTCACATTACTGTATATATGCATATACATTTATATATTTTCATATGATTGTATATGATTTTATATGATTGTATATGATTGTATATAGTTTATATATATATATATATATATATATATATATATATATATATATATATATATATGTATATATATATATATATATATATATATATATATATATATATATATATATATATATATATATATATATGATTGTATATATATATGATTGTATATATTAATTTTTATATTTATTTATATGTAGGGCTCCAGGTATTAGGGTGAAAACATTTCATGGATCCACTAAACTAAATCGTTTAAGGAATCTCCAAAAAGTCCAACAATCTGATGGTGTTTTATTAACCACCTATGGTTAGTTTTTTTGTTCTTAAAACTCTACTTTATCATTTTCAGTCTTAGTTAATCTTCATATATGATTTCATTACCTTTAAAATAAATAAAAAATTTGTTGGCTAAAGATTTTACTTATAGTAAAACTTTTTCCATGAAGATATAAACAAGAGGGCTCAGTGAGAAAGTTGCCATTCATTAATATAGGAATGTCAACAAAATTGCAAAAGTTGTTTGCAATAAATAACTGAGTTTTGTTCAAGATAAAGTTCACAAGCACTACAAGCCCCAAGCTGTTACAGAAGAGAGATCAGATTTAAGATAAGCTGCCTGTTCTAAGGGATTAAAAAGAAAAGACTTTCAAGTCTATTCATTTTGATCAAGACAAAATTAGAGTAATAGAGCCATTTTAGATTTATGAATTTGATCATTAATGTAGATAACAAACAATACTGACCAAGGATAAAAAGTTTAGGTACCCTAAAAGACACTGGTAATGAAGAAAAATGTTGGCCTTCGAAAATTACTTTAATAAAATGATCAAAAACTTTCACAGATACACCATATGAAGCAAGCTTATGAAGAAGAACAGCATGTCAAACTTTATCAAAAGCTTTAGTTATATCAATAGCCTTTGCCTTTCCACCTCCATCTAATGCACAATAGAATCTTTCAGTCACAGCGAAAGTTTCCTGAGCGTAACTTCTGAGATAAAATATGAGATTTAGTAAACTGGGAATAATGGAGCTTAGCATCAAACTTTTGGATTCTGGATCCAGACTGGATTTAAGCAGGTTTTATCCAGGTATGGAAATTTGACTGTAACCAGGAGGTTTCATTGAAGGCACATTATCAGCAAAGAGAGAAAAGGCATCAGCCCAAAGACTATCACAAAGAAAATCATGAAAAGAATTCTAGACGGCTTTAGGATAGTAGTAAGTAGTGCGATGATAGGATGAGTTTGAAGAAAAGGTATGAGATTAAAAATTTATAGAGATCATTGCATGGTCAGAGCCATCTAAAGGTGAACAGGGAGAAATTGAGCGCAGGCTATGGTCAAAGACAAGACACAAATCAAGAAGTGAAGGTAAATGATTAGGGTTGCTTAATAAACGAGTCACAAAGTTTATTATTCCAGTAAGAGATTGAGAAGTACAGAAGTTATGAGATTTAGTGCCAGAAGTCTTGGTTTCTAACAGTATATGCAATTATAGCTGCGCTAGCCAAGTTGCGTAAATAAATTGTACTATCCAATTTTACATTTAAAACTTTTGAATGATGGCGCATTTACTGTAGTAGTTAATAAGGAAAGATTAATAGAGTTAAACCACAACTTCTAAATCCTTTTTTAAATTTCCTTAGAACTCTGTTTCCAGCTGCAGCTACATGCTCAGCTTGTAACTTTACTTTAAGGTTATTTGATACTATAACCCCTAAATCACACTCTTTTGTTGTGGTTTTGAGTTGTTTGCGTTGACCTTTTTTGTGATTCCATTGTATACAAATGATATGGCTTATCCTTTTTTTCAGTTTTTTTTTTGCCCATGTACAACTTTACATTTTTCGATGTTAAATGGCATGAGCCATTTTTTAGACCAGTTTACAGCTGTGTCGAGATCTTTATGAAGACTGTTCACTGCAAACCTTTTTAAAGAGAACTTAAGCCTTAAATGTTTATAATCTTAATATGCACCAAGTTTTACCATTCATGTTTAAAACAAATTATAGAAATTCTCCTAATTTATTTTAGCCTCAATTTAGTAAAACCTCTGAAAAATACTCTACTCAGTTTTCATTGAATAACTTTTTTGTTTTAAGAATTAATTTAAAGTTTATACCAAATCCAGTGGACCGTTTTTATGGAAACATTTTTCAAAACTTATTACTAAAAATAATACTGTTCAAAAGGTCACTTTAAAACTTATTGTATTTTTTATATTTTAAGAAATACATATAAATACAATAAAGGACAAAACAAGTACACTAATTTTCATTTCAAAAACACTAATATTCATTTCAAGAACACTAATCTTTCAAGATTATTTATAACTCAATCAAGATATCTTTGCTTTTATAAAAAAAAAGGAGAAACAGATCTCTAAATGATAAAGAAAATATAGAATGATAGAAAGAAGATATAGAAAATTATAGATATAGAAGAAAGATGAAGAACAGAAAAAAAAAAACTTAACCAAAAATTTCTTTTTAACTATATTAATAAAAATAATCTTTAAAAATATAATTTTTGAAGCGGTAATGTTTTATTTTAATGTTTTATTCAAATATATTTAATTAGTTTCAAAGTTTTTAACATTTGTTCAAAAAATTAAAAGTTTTTATCATTTCTTCATTTAAAGTTTTAATAAAATTTCGTACCTAAACTCTGTTAAGCTTGATTTCATTAATGAGTTGAAAGAAATAACTTTAAAAAAAGTTAAAGTACTATAGTATAAGAGTTTTTTTTTTAAGAAAAAGAAAATTAAATAGTAATACTTATAATATAATATAATATAAATAGTAATTATCAAAAAATATAGAGTTTATCTGTCTGTGGACATTTTCATTTTGTGAAGTAAACTCATAAAAAGTTGCATAGAAAAAGTAAAAAATGAACTTTGTTTATAATCAATCTGAAAGAGATCTTAGCAAAAAAATGTTTTAAAAATTAATTTTGTAAAGATTTATGGTCGTTTTAGTAAAAAAAAAACCATTGCAATTTTATTTGATGTTAATTGAGGTCAAATTAATGTTAACAACTTTTGATTTGATATCGCAAGGAGTATTTACTAAGATGTCAATATATAGGATAAATACTTTTTTTTTTCTAAAATTCCTTTCAGATTGGTTATAACCTAAGTTCATTTGTTATATAGGATATCTACTAAGCATGTAGTGGGCTATATGCTTATGTAGTAGTTATATTGCAGGCCATGGACTATGTAGTAGCTATGTAGATGTCTATGTAGTAGCTATGAGCAGGCTATGTAGTAGCTGTATTACAGGTTATGTTTTAGCATGTTCTATAATAGCTATGTACTACCTATAAATCGAAATATTTAAAAGCTTCGTAGCGTATAGTGGGTTATGTTGTAGTTATGTCCTGGAAAGAATAAACAATAGTTAAAGCTCATTTAAAGCTTCAGCTAAATTTTAAGTGCAATTGCACAGGTTATCCTACAAATTAAATTAACGTGTACAACCTTTGGTTTGATATTGCGAAAATCAGGAAATTTATTTAATTTATAATTAATATTTTTAATTAAATTATTTTTTTTTACTTTTTCAACTTTTGTTTTTATATCACAAAAATTAGGGTAATATATTTTATTTAAGTTTGTTTAAAACACTTTGAATATTATATTTTATATATAGGCATGTAGCAGCTACATGCTTATGTAGTAGCTATGTAGCTGGCTATATAGTATCTCTGAGTGGGCCGTGTAGTAGCTATACAACAGGTTATGTTGCAGCATTTTGTATATGCCCACTCTACTACTAAATCCCCACTACATATATCTATGTAGTGGGCGGGTAGCCTGCAGGCTATGTAGTACCAATCTATCTGGCTATTTAAAAGCTTTGTAGCGAGCCATATAGTGTTTATAAAGCGAGTTTGTAGTTATGTCCTAGAAAAAATAAACAATAATTAAAGCTAAAAGAAAGCTTCAACTAATTCTTTATGCGATTGCGTGGGCTATCCTACTAGTAAATATTATAAAATACTTGATCATCAAATAAGTTGCACTAACTTAAAAAATTCCAAATTTTTAAACAAAGGCATCAAACCAAAAATATTGTGGTGGATAGAGAGAGACTAATTGAAATTTTTTTTAGTTTAGTTAGTTACAATTAGTAACTTTAATTAGCTTAAGTTTAAAGTTACTTTTTAAGTTACAATTTGTTTTTTTTGTCACCACACTAAAATTTATTTCAAAAATTCAAAGTTTGTGTTTTCGAGGATTGTGTTTTGTTTTAGATTTAAGATTGAGATAACTTAAATAAATTTAAAAAATTCTCAATCAAAAGTTTATTTAAAATTTTTTTTATAATAAATTGCTTTTTATTTATAGATAGAATATATTTATACATAGAATTTTGCAAATATATATAAAATGCTTATAATAAAATTTGCTAAATATGTATAGGGTTTTTTATACTACTTACACCCTTTGCTATGGTCTTTTATGCTACTTACACCCTTTGATATGGCCTTTCTTACTACTTACAACTTTTGCTATAGCCTTTTATACTAGTCACACCCTATGCTATGGCCTTTTATACTACTTACACCCTTTGCTATGATCTTGTGTTTATGGCAATCTTTTAATACCGCCCATGTTCAAATAAGTATCCTTTTTTAATTAGCACCTTTTTCCTAATTTTTTATGTTTTAGGATATGTTTTATTTTCACATCCAAGACAGTATTTAGAAATAAAAAAAATTTAAATTTATTTTCGAGCTCCCTTTTGAATTTACCTTCATTCCAAATATAAAAGTGTTGCTATTTGATAATTTAAGGTTAAATGATATTTATATATTATAATCCATATATCATATTCTAACTTCTATTATGTGTACTTTTGTAAAAAAAAAACAAAAAAAACACAGCAATAAAAATTGAACATTTATGTTAACAGGCATGATTGTTTCAAACTATGAATCATTTGGCCGAGATCAAAATGGAGAAGAGTTTGTTTGGGTAGACTTTATTTTATTTATTTATTTATTTATTTTTGTCTTTTTTTTATTGTTGTTATCTTATTGTTTTAGGATTATATTATACTTGATGAAGGTCACAAGATAAAAAATCCTTGCAAAACTAGCAAATGTGTGAGAATGGTACCAGCTAAATATCAGTATATTTTAACTGGAACACCAGTACAAAATAACTTGAGTGTAAGTCAAGACTTGATTTAAAAAAATAATGAAAAATTTTATTTAACTACGTAAATTTTTGCGCTAAAATATTTATAAGTTTTTATTACT
This sequence comes from Hydra vulgaris, assembly GCF_038396675.1. NCBI lineage: Eukaryota > Metazoa > Cnidaria > Hydrozoa > Anthoathecata > Hydridae > Hydra > Hydra vulgaris. The sequence goes on from NC_088931.1 coordinate 25,924,602, forward strand.
AGGAATTGTGGGCACTTTTTGATTACACTCATAAAGGAACACTTCTTGGAACTGAGAAAACATTCAAAATAGAATTTGAAAATCCAATTATAAAGGTTGGTTGATATTATTCCAAAAATTAGGAGATTTTAAAAACAGCATTTAAATAAAGTAATATGTGTTTACTAGAGTGTTTATAGAATTATTGTTATCTTTTGTAGCTGTGTTTTTTTATCTTTGTTGTGCTAGGCTAGAGAAAAAGGTGCAACACCGTATCAGCAAGACTATGGTAACCAATTATCAATAAAGTTGAGAGAAATTATTGCTCCCTTTTTTCTTAGGAGAACAAAAGATGAAATTTTTTCAAAAAATATAGTTCAGCAAAAGGAAACTGAAAAAACGTATTAATTTAATTTTTTTTTTTACATTTCTCAAACTTTATTTCTTGTTGCTTTTAGATTGCAAGCAATTTGTTTAGATTGCATTTTTAATGTGTTTAACTTTAGACATAATTTTAGTAATCAGCCAAAAAAAAGATTTAAAGCGAAAAAAATATTTTTTTCGCATTAACTTTGTATAAAGGTTTTGAACTATTTTAAAGTTATTGATCATGTTGGTTGTTGGACAATAATTATTATATATGTTGGTTGTTGGATAATAATTATTACATATGTGATTATTTATTATATATGTGATTATTTATTATATATGTGATTAATTATTATATATGTGATTTTTGTTTAATGATTAAAATAACCGAGTAAAATTAGTAAAATGATTTAATTCTGATAAAATTTCAATTTTTATTTGGAATAAGTTGGAATAATTTCTTTGCTGCTTACATCTTTATTAGTTCTGATTAATTAATTTATTTTTTTCCTAATTTCAATTTATATAAATAAGGCTTATTTTTTGAGTACCCACCTACATACAGAAATCTTCTTTTACGTTAACAAAATTTATTCTTATATTTTGAATTGGGTTGGTTTTGTGTTGAGCAATAATTTTTTTTCTTCTTTTTTTTCATTCTTTTTGCAGGAAAAAAAAAAAGACTTAGGTCAGTAAAAAAAATTTATCTATTTATAGAATAGTGCTATTCTATAAATATATATCTACTATAGATATTATAGCTTATATAGATATACATTTTCTGAGCAAAATGCTGACTTTTTTCTATATGGTTTTTTTTTTTTTCAGAAAAAAAAACCATATAGAAAAAAACCTATTGCTGGCCTAATCCAAATCCTCAGTATATGTATGTATATATATTTGTATATATATATTTATATATTTATATATATATATATGTATATATATATATATATATATATATATATATATATATATATATATATATATATATATATATATATATATATAATACAATTTCAAGAAATACACTAATAACTAAAACTTATATTTAAATTTGTTAGGGCTACAGGCCTTTTAAAGAATCATCAGTAGTGTTGTTATTTTTAATGTTGCAAAATTTCTCTAGTTGACTCCATCCCATGAAGAATAAAGGGTGTTTTAAAAGTTTGAGAAGCCCATACAAAGTGCTAAAATATGTTTTATACTGTGACTTTTTTTATTCTTTTATGTTCATGTTATGGTAAAGTTAATGATGGCTCATGTTTTAATGATCTTGAAGAAACAATTACTTTATTGAAGACAGTTTGATCTCCATAGTTTTGAAAAGAAATAAAAAAAAGATAGGAAAAAAGTTTATTAAGTTTACTAGAGAAACTTTGTAATATCCATAAAGATGTAAAAATATTTTCAGTAATTCCTGTGGTCATTCAGGTTTGTATTAAGGAAGAGGTTTATAAAATAGCAAATAACATAACAAAAGTTTGGAACTTTCTTTTGAAAGGTTATAAGTTTCTTACCTTTAAGTAAGATATACTGAATGGAATTATATAGTCTTGAATTACTAAATCAATAATGCTTGCAGCATTCACTGCTACTGTTTGAGTATATTTAAAAGTGTGTCTTATTCTGTACCTAATATTGAAATCCACACCAAAAAATTTCCAGCATAGATAAAACTTTTTTTTTTTTTAAATATTCATTTTTAACAAAGCTGAAATCACTATTTAAGTTAGGAAATAGAAAGCAAATAAAAGAGTTTAAGCACTAGAAAATGGATGACAGAAGATATAAAAATCTTTAAATTGCATGAGCCAGGAAAGATAAACAAAACTTTAATGTTCAAGGTAAAAAAACTAGATATATAAGTTTTTTGAGCATAAAGTTTTCTAAATAACAAGTCACACCAGATTGATTTGGTAGAACAAGTAATTATAGCTTGCTTATATAGCAACCATGATAGTATGTGCAGAAAAGAGAAAGAGATGCAATCTTACAAAGGTGAGACTGAGTCTCAAGCTGGGCAGCTAGAGTAGATCCATTTACATATACAATTTATTTTCGTAGGTTGTCTAAATGTAAATAGGCATCATTAGAAGAACAAGCCTAGTTATGAAAACAGTGTTCCAATGACAGATAAAAGATTTATGAAGGTATAAATTGGAATTAGGATTAAGAAAATGGCAAACATGATAAAAAGAACTTTAGTAGATACAAACTTTACAATCAGTTGTATGTTTGCCATGAGAGATCATTAGTTAAAGATTATCAAATAAGACATAAAGCAGAGGACTTAATAAGAAGTGGTAGTTAACTAGTGGTAGAATGCTCCATACACAATCTAGAGGTTCAAGGTTCAAATCTGTTCTACATAGTGAATCTATTCTATGAGGTGAATTTAAAAAAAAAAAAGATTTGCTATTTATCAATATTGAAATACTAACCATATTGCAGTAATTATTCACAATTATTGTCAAGAAGATCAATAATATAGATTAGGAAACATGACCAAGGATGGACCTAGTTGTACTGATAATAAAGGAGGGTGTTATTATCCATCAAGGTATTATTATGTATCAAGGTATTATTATGCATCAAGGTATTATTATCCATCAAGGTATTATTATCCATTAAGGTATTATTATCCATCAAGGTATTATTATCCATCAATGTATTATCCATCAAGGTATTATTATCCATCAAGGTATTATTATCCATCAAGGTTAACTTAAATACTATGATTAAAATGAATGGTTGTATAGTTTTAAAAACTTTCCCAGTCACTCCATATGAATCAATCTTGTAAAGAAGACTAGCATGTGAGACATTATTAAAAGACTTTTATATGTCAAGAGGGGTAGCTTTTGTCTCACCACATCCATTCAATATACAGCAGAACCTTTCTGTTATTGTGGTTAACAAGTCAGCAGTAGGACAAGAAAATTCAAATTTGTATTGTTAGTCAGAAAGTAAGTTGTTGATTCAAGATGAGATATTAGATGTTTAATAATTTAAAACTCAAAGCTAATTATTGTAGGAAGACTGATTGAGAAATAGTTAGATGGATTAGAGTGATTTACAGAGTTTTTTAAAATTGGAACCACTGATGTCATTTTCCAACAAACTCCAAATTCCAAAAAATTTCCAATAATTTCCAACACACTCCAAATTCCAAAAAATAGTTTACATAATATTTAAGAAAGTTCTACAGAGCACTTTTGTGAGACTGTAACATACAAAATTACAGGTGGTCAATGGTCAACAACTGTTAAAAATGATTTAAATTGCTGTTTTGACCTCCCTAAGTATGCGGTAGTGATGTAGTGGTAGAGCGCTCGCTTCATAAGTTTAAAGCAACCAGAGAGGTTCTGAGTTCGATTCCCACCACATCCCTAGTAGTACCGCGCTCAACTTGTTTCTCTGTGCAGCGGCCTTGTTTGTCAAGGTTTGTGTTTCGGAGTTATAGAGTTGAGAGAGGGTTATAACCACAAGTAGCCTCCTCATCTGTAGTGGCCTTCTCAGCCTTGGGGAGGTGAATTATAAAAAAAAAAAAAAAGAATTATTTCTGGTCAAGGTTGATTGGAAATTTTTCATGGTATACCGTGTCCGAAATGGCTCAAAACTTGAACTCGAGTTTCCGAAGAAACCCTTAGGGAGGTTTAAAGTAAACATGATCACATTTCAAAAAATGCAAAAATTGAAATCAAACTATTTCATCGGAGAAAGAAAATTGGTTTTGAATTTCTAACATATATAAAGAAATGCCGGTTTACATAATTATTGAAAAAAATGATTTTGACTCATTTTAAACTGGAAATACCATCCAAATGTTTCTATATGTAGCATATTTGTGTGTTGGAACATTCCATTATTATGTGTATGGGTTTAGGAAAATCCTTAGTTTAAAAAAAACATTAATGTACTAAGTGGTAGTTGTAGAAATTTTGTTTGAATATAACAAAAGCATAATATTCATAATTTTGAGTCTTTTTTATCACAATTCAGTTAAAATGATAAAGACTAAACAATTTTAATTCACATTTATTCTTCCAAACAAATAAAAATCACATTGATTATTTCTTTTTACATTCTACAACTGTTTGCTGTTAAATTTGACCACTGATGCTTCTAATTTCATTCCATATTCTGAGTGATGAGAGGGTCTTTTAAATCTATTCCAATGAACACTGAAGCTGTGATGAATAGACTCAGTTGTTAGTTTGCTGTAACACCCCAAAGACTCTTTTCTCTGAGCAACAAAGTCTTGAATGTAATAAAAAACTGAATGAACCTTTGGAGTGACACTGGCCATTGTAAGTTGAAGCTTTTAAAGCTGTTGATTTTATCAATATAGCTTTTATCCAGTGCATTGCCAAACCAAGCTGTCACAACAGAATCAAATTTCCTGAATGTGTCAATGATGGGAAATGTTTCAAAAGCACAATTTTTCTCAGCAAGCTGTTGCAATACATCAATGTTTTTCAAAAGTTTGTTACACTCATTCCCAGCAAATTGACCTCCATGAAAAGGCTGACATTTGATGTGAAGAGCTGATGGCAAGCTGTTGCAATACATCAATGTTTTCCAAAAGTTTGTGACACTCATTCCCAGCAAATTGACCTCCATGAAAAGGCTGACATTTGATGTGAAGAGCTGATGGCAAGCTGTTGCAATACATCATTGTTGTTTGGGTGAAGTGATTAGAAAGGTGCTTACCAAGTTGAGAGAATTTCTCACGAAAGTTGGTCTCAACTATTTTGGATTTTGACACTTGATTGAGAGTTGTAGCAAGTCTTTTAATTCCTGTATTTGACAATCCTGTGTTATATTGCACATGCACTAAATCTTGGGCAATCAACTCAGATTCTTTTTTGAAGAGTTCCTTTTTTGAAGAGTTCCTAAAAACGTAATAGAAATGAGAAAAATGAAATAGTCCATTTTATGTAGAATTTTATTTTACTTTTCATCAATTTGGTACAAAGGTAAGTATTATTGTATTCCTTTAAACTAAGGCTTGTCCATGGGAAGTTGATAAAAAATCATAGTATCAGTTTTTTATTTAAATTCACTGGTGAAATTACAAACATATCTGTATTATAAAAAGTAAAATAAATCTTCCAAAACAATACCTTGTGTTGTTGGCAATGGTCTTCCACCTCCAGATCTTCTTATTTTGATGGTTCCATGGGGAGATGCATCTTTTGAAAGAATTACAGATGATGCAATCTGCTCTCCAATCTTCAAATCTGTAGATGCAAGCAGCTTCATATTCTCCCAAAAGGTAGATTTACTGAAAGTGTGTGGAAGATCTCTTCTAATGATTGTTAAGCAGTCTGAGCATCTTTTCTCAAATTTTGATGATGATGATGATGATGATGATGATGATGATGATGATGATGATGATGATGATGATGATGATGATGATGATGATGATGATGATGATGATGATGATGATGGTGATGGTGATGATGATGATGATGATGATGATGATGATGATGATGATGATGATGGAATGCTTGATGTTTCCAAGGGGTATCTCTCATTTAGCTTGAGGTGGCCAATTTTGCAAACAAGACAATCACAGTCCTGGCCTCTTGTTGAGTGACGGGTTTCAATTTAGTCAAAATTAAAAAGACTTGGAAGTGTCACATTTTCGCCATTGTGCCTTTTTTGAAGGTTAACTCTGCAGCGATCACAAACTCCCAAGGGAACCCTTTGATCAGCAAAATCAATTTCATCAGAAAATATTTCTTTGACTGGCTCAATCAAGAAGGAGGTTAAAACTCTTTCAGACTTTCTCATACAAAGAAAACAAACAGTTTTTCTGCAATCATCATAGGATTTAGCTGAGTTAGGCATTTTTAATGAAATAACTTGATTTGACACAATTCATATACACCAAAGCAACTAAGAGTCAATGCCTTTTCTTGAAAAAAGAAAAAAAAACATTTTGCCACATTGTGCAAACTACAAATTTAGCATTTTTAGCTTAATTCAAAGAGCATTATTTCTGTCCTGTTATAATTACTTATACTTTGAAATTACAAATGAGGTGTTTAGAAATATACATTGAAAACTTAGGCTCTTTGAATATTAACATTCTTATACTAGATTTTTTAGGAATGAATGAAAATCTTAATAAAAAGAAAGATTTTTATAAACTTTTAAACACAATAACATAAAAGTTAATTTCCAAACACTCAAATATGCTACATATAGAAACGTTTGAATGGTATTTCCAGTTTAGAATGAGTCAAAATCATTTTTTTCAATAATTATGTCAACCGGCATTTCTTCATAAAATGTTAAAAATTTAAAATCAATTTTCTTTCTTGGACGAAATAGTTTTATTTCAATTTTTGCATTTTTTGAAATGGAAGCATGTGTACTTTAATCCACCAAAAGGGTTTCTTTGGAAACTCAAGTTCAAGTTTTGAGCCGTTTCGGACTAGTGTGGGTAAATTAGCATATTTTGTTTTCAAGTTTTTCGAAATCTAATATTATTTCAATTGTCATATACACCATAAACGCAAATTTTAGCACGCAATTCGCTAATAATATTGAGTTCTTTTAATCTATGGGATTTATATCGCTTTCGCAGAATAAAATCAATAAACAAAATAAAATTTAATTCTTGTTGAATCCTACAAATCTTTGAAAAACAATAGCTATAGTGCACCTAAAACATTAAAGTTTGACTTCACAATATTTAATGTATGCATAAGCATACTGAAAAAAAAAAAAAAAAAACTACAAGTAATATAATACTATAAGTGATGTACATAGTGATAAACAATTGAAATAGATTAAGAAAACAATTTTTACAGAAAATATAACAATTTACATGTTTATTATTTTATATTAACTATTTGATAAAAATAGTATATATAAATTTGATAATTAACAACTTCAAGTTTCAAAAAATAAAAAAGAATCATCAGTACAACATATTCAATCCAAAAAAACATCAAGCCAATTTATAAGTACAATTGCACCGCCAACTGTATCTGTAGAACCAGGTATACATCAAACAAAGTACCATTCACATTTTGATATTCATTATTGTTTTCACCACAGTTAGTCTCATTGTCCATTTCACTAATCTAGACAATACATCATACAACTATTAAATACATACTAACAAATTTTCTTTATTTACTAATTCTTTTTACTTATAATTATTATGTAATAGTAGCAACAAATATATCATTATTTATAAATAACAATTATAAGATTATTACCTCTTTTTCGCCTAAGCTATCTGCATTATGTACAACATTGTTTATATGCCTTTAATGTTACTTGAATAAAATGATAAAATTAAAATAAAAAGATTCATTTAAACTAATACATATATATATATATATATATATATATATATATATATATATATATATATATATATATATATATATATATATATATATATATATATATATATATATATATATATATATATATATATATATATATATATGTTACCTGCATGTTAGTAACATTTGTATAGAACAAGACAGCAACAAATATTGTATTACTTATTTATTTTTGTAATTAAAAAAAAAACTTCTTCATCAGAGCTATCTGCATGATGTACAACATCATTTAAAAATCTGTTTTCTTCCTGTCCTTGCCATCTTTATATATGTTATAAAACACAGAACTTGTTAATGTACGGCTAAACAAATAAATAAAAATTTATATTGCCAGTTAAACCTGCCTGCTGATAATGTAGTAATTTAAATGAAATGATAAAGTTAAAATAAAAAGATTTATGCACATATATAAATGTTACCTGCATGTTAGTAACATTTAAATAGAACAAAGCAGCAACAAATATAGTATTACTTATAAGTTATAATTTTAAATAAAAACTTACTTCTTTGTCTGAGCTGTCTGCATGGTGTACAACATTATTTATATTGCCAGTCAAACTTACCTGCTTATAATGCAGTAATTTAAATAAAATGATAAAGTTAAAATAAAAGAACTTATGCGCTTACACAACTATTGCATTATACAATTAAATTCAGAATTTTATTATATTTTTACTTTACTATATAAAACATAACAAATATAATAAATATGTAATTTATTAAGCATAGTAATGCAAAAACATAAAAATATTTAAGTGTGTGCATAAATTAATTTATTTTTACTTAAGACGAGCGCTTTACATTAGTTAAATATAAACAAATAAAAATAACAGTATTATAATTAATAATAGTGTATTATTTATAAACATTGCTTTTATATGCTTTATCTAACTGTGAAGTAAAATCTTGTGCATTAGTTAACTTCCCTTTCTGACATTTTTAAAACATTACCATAGGTTTCCTTCTCTAAGTTGTTCTTGGAACATCCTTACAAGTTGAATCCCAAAGATTATGTTTATACCTTTTCTGGTTAATTCAAACTCAATTCATCATTTTATTTAGATAGCTTTTAAACTATTTTTAAAAATATTAAATGCATATAAAAACTGACTATGTTATAAACAATGTAAATGATGAACAGCATTATTTATATTGCCTGTCAAACCTGTCGGCTTATAATGTAGTAATTTAAATAAAATAATAGAGTAAATATAAAAGAATTTATACACAAACTATTACTTTATTTACATATTCTAATAATTCTTAAGAAAAAACATAATAAATATCCCTACTAGATCTAGTCCCTAACTAAATGCCGACTTAAATGGTCGCATCAACAAAACGACAAAAACAACTTAACAGAACTAAAATTGAATAAAACATTTATCATAAAATAAAGTTTTTTAATACTTAAAAAACATTTACCATACAAAAAAGTATTTTTACTTAAAACATTTTTTTGCAAACTAAAGCCATTAAAAAATAAATAAAAAAGATAGTACCAGTTATCTTTAGTACATTAGTTATCTAATCTTATCTGATACACTGCTTATATATTAATATATTTGATAAGTTTTATAAGAATAATTATATTAGTTTTAATGTACATTAAATAACTAGTGTATTAATACACTAGTTATCTATCTATTTGTTGTAAACCAAATAAACATTAAGAATCAAACTAATTTACTTGACATACTTGCTGTAGTATAGTATATTTAATTATATATTATTTATGCATATACTTATTTAGCTATTACCAGTAGTTTTGCTTACTTTGCATAACTTGCAATAGTATAGCCTATACTATTGCAAGATATGCAAAGTAAGTAAAGCTACTGGCAATAACTAAAATAAATATATGCATAAATAGTATATAATTAAATATATGAATAATAAGTATATATATATATGCATTTTATAATGCATTATAATATGATGATATCCAGAGACGTAAAACAAAGACAAGACAGTTAAATGAGTTTCGAGACGTCTCGCTACCAAGATTTAAGTCTCGAGACCAACATCTTTGATAACATAATATTATGATGCATTATAAAATGGATACATTTATCATATTCTAACTATTGCAAATATATCTAGTTGTTTATGTCTGTATGTTTAGTTTGAATCATATTAAATGTAATACATTATGAAAAACATATAATTTATAGTCTTATTAAATACAGAAAAACAGAAGAATACAGTAAATATTGTTCACTCAAGTTAGAAATAATTGTAACTCTACAAGTCAAGACGGCATCTTTAAAAGCGCATTTGTAAAACCCATAGTTTTACCATATGGTAAAATCGATGGTTTTTACGAATGCGCTTTTAAAAATAATTGTAACTCAACGAGTGAAGACGGCATCTATAAAAGCGCATTCATAAAACCCATGGTTTTACCATATGGTAAAACCATGGGTTTTACGAATATGTGTAATAACATGGATTTTATCATATGGTAAAATCTATGGATTTATAAATGTTTACCATGCCACATGAGCTATGAAAAAAAACCATGGTTCACCCATGGAAATTCCATGAAATTTCCGTTTTCCATGGGAAAACCATAGTTTACTCATAGAATTCCATGGATTTTCCATGGAATACCCATGGAATATTTCTGTAAAGGTATCGCCTATTTTTTATTATGTGCTCTGAGAACTGTGATGAGAATGGTAACTGGACCACAAGCTGTAAGTGATTTGAATTTTCAATAATAAATTAACCTGTTTCTCTGGGATGACAGGAAGAGTGTCATTAGATACAAGGGATGAATTAGAAGAGATGTTCTTTGCACATAGTTCTATATCATCTTTTGGATAAATGATAAAATTGGATTCCTTTATGAGGAATGGAATCTTAGATCTGTCTTTTTTGACACTGTTTAAAGTTTTCCAAAAGTTTTCTGTCTACTTTTTGAAAAAAAGCTTGAGATTTAATAATTAAAAAGTTTTGATTCTTCATGTCAAACATTACATTTTTCTCCCACAATTTCTAACAATAATAAAAATATATTTGTTTTTATACTAGGTCAAGTGCTTATGGAACCCACTAATGTTCTCTCCCACAATTTCTAGCAATAATAAAAATATATTTGTTATTTTTATTATTGCTGATTTGTATGTTGCACAATATCAAATAATTCTATTTGATATTGTGCAACATACAAATCATTCAATACTAAAAATGTTCACACTTCTTCTTTTTTTTTAATCAGTTTTTGACAAGCTGGTGAAGTAATTAAAAGCTGGTGAAGTAATTAAAAGTTTTTGACAATCTAAAGCTTGTGAACATATTAAAAGTTTTAAGTTGTTACATGAAAATGAATACTAGTTACAAATATGTATTAAATTTTCAGGTAGTTATAATTTTGATGTGTGTAAAAAAGAAAGTTAATCAAAAAAACTGCAAAAGGCAAGGATTGCCTTGTGCAATCAACATAAAAATTGGTCTTATTGCAAGTGGCGAAATGTTATAATCTCAGACGAAATAAATGTTGAGGTAGATATGCGAAAATGTATTTACATTACATTCGTAAGAATTCACCCATATGTCGTGAAACTAGGTTTGAATCGACAGACTATTCTTTCATGTGCTTTCGTTTAGCACCACTTCACTCTATCACCTTTTTCTTTGTTCTATATCGCTCTCCTTCATCTGAAGACTGCACTCTTTTTGATGTTATTTCTGATCATATTGACCAAGCCCTCTCTCTTTATCCATCAGCTAATATAGTTGTTGTTGGTGACTTTAATGCTCACCACTCTGAATGGCTTGGCTCTAGTGTCCGTGATTCTGCAGGCATTAAAGCCCACAACTCTTGCCTTTCTCAATCCCTAACTCAAATAGTCAACTTTCCAACTCGCTTTCCAGACAACCTGAATCATTTACCTTCTCTACTTAACTTATGTCTGATTATTTCTGATCCTAGTCAGTGCTTAGTTTCTCCACATTAACCCTTAGGTGCTTCTGATCACAGTTTGATCTCTCTAAAACTAATATCTCATCCTTCTTCATCACCTAAATCCACCTATTATCGTATCTCTTACAACTACCTTAAAGCTAATTGGGATTTTTTCTGTGATTTCCTTTGTGATGGCTCTTGGGTAGAAATCTTTCGTCTTCCTGTCAACAATTGTGCTTCTCACATAACTTCGTGGATACAGGCTGGCATGGAATCTTTTGTTCCCTCTCGACGATTCCAGGTCAAGCTTCACTCTTCTCCATGGTTTTCCACACATTTTGCTGCTGCAATTTCCAACTGAAACCGTAACTTCCATATCTATCAACAAAACAATTCTCCAGGAAACAGACGTCTGTTTATTACTGCTAGAAACAATTGTAAAAACGTTATGTCTAACACTAAAGCCTGCTATTCTCAGGTCATGAAACCTCATTTTCATCACAATAATTAGGTTCTCGTGACTTCTGGAGAATCTTTAATAGTATCAATAATAAGGACTTTGTCACCTCACCTAAAAACAAAGCTGAATTGTTTGCTAAAAACTTTTCATCAATATCATCTCTTGATTCCACTAGTTGCGTTCTACCTGATATTGCCAACAAACATGTTGATCCATTGCTTGAGATTCGTATCACTCCAGCTTCTGTATCTAAAGTGATTTCCTGCCTAGATTCTTCTACAACTTGTGGCCCGGACAACATATCTGTTATTGTCTTGCAGAAGTGTTCTCCGGAGCTGTCGTCTATACTCTTAAAACTATTCAACAAGTGCTTATCAGAGTCTTATTTTCCAGCCTGCTGGAAAATAAGACTTTGATAAGCGGCATCTGTTACCCCTATCTTCAAAAATTCTGGAGAGCGATCTGATTCATCTAACTACCATCCCATTAGTCTTCTTCCTATCATATACAAGGTTTTTGATTCTTTAAGAAACACTTAATTTCTTAAATCTAATAACTTACTTTTTGACCATCAATATGGATTTCGATCTTCTCGTTCTACAGCTGATTTTTTAACAGTAATAACTGATAGGTTTTATCGTGCATTAGATAAAGGTGGAGAGGTTAAGGCCATCTCTCTTGACATTTCAAAAGCTTTTGATAAAGTTTGGCATGCTGGTCTTCTTTAAGATTATTGAATCCTTCCTTTCCAATTGTAGTATAACAGTTGTCCTCGATAGAAAACACTCTTTTTCTATCGAGGACAACTTTTTTTTTTTTTTAAGTGCTCCAAAAACTCTTATTTGTCTAGTTTTTTTCCTCGAACATCAGCTCTTTGGAATTTGCTTCCTTCATCTTGCTTTCCTGATTCATATAATTTGCTATCCTTTAAGTCGTCCGTCAATCGTTATCTTGCTCTACAATCTTCATCTTTTCTCTTCTCAGTAACTTCCAACTTTAATTAGTGGTTGCTTGCAGCCTTGTTGGAAGCGAAGATGTTTAAAAAAAAAATTGGCATGTTATGCTATGGCAATCATTCCAAGAAAGATTTGATTCGAATTGTGCATTAATATGAACCAAGCAAGGCAGTGGCAGTAGAGGCATTATGTTCTGCATGATTTATGCAGGACTTGGATGCTATCGATTATTTGAAGGTCGACTTAATGCTGATAGATATATTGAAACTGCCTTCTCTTAATTGATATATTTAAAGAAGAAAACAGCAATATTATCTATCAACAAGATGGTTCATCATGCCATACTGCAAAAATATGTAAACAATTGTTTGATGACAACCAAATTTCAATAATATTGTGACCTGATAAAAGCCCAGACCTAAATTGTATTGAAAATTTATGGTCATGGTTAGATCATCATCTTGGAAAAATTAAAATTTCAAATGTTGAACAACTAAAAATTGAAATAAAGAAATTGCTTGACAATGTGCCTAAAGAAATATCTCCAAATCTTGTAAATTCAATGCCAAAGTGAGTAAATCAATTCTTACTACAGAAAGGTGGTTCTTCAAAATGTTGAATTTTTTTTTTTTTCTTTCAATGGTTTTCTATTTGTAAATTATTGTTCTGATATATTATTTGAAATATATCCTTAACTTTTAACCAATCTTTTTTTTAAATTAAAATAACATGTTTCATAATTTTTTTCCTTTTGCTATCAAAATCATTATGTTTAGATTTTTTTTTAAAGATTTTCATAATGCACATAGATTTTACCTATATTAATGAAAAATAAAAAAACAAAATACATTTTAGTTTTCATTTTATTTTGAATTAATGCTTTATAAAAAAGCAAGCTTTAATTTATGACCAATGGTCTATAACATTAAAATTCATATACATAACATTACAATAGATAATGCAACTTTTTTTTTTTTTTTTTTTGGAATTTTATCTTAACCTTTAACACAAAAACTTCAAAAATCTTGTTAAACAAGGCTGCTGTGCAGAAAAACAGGTTTAGGCACTTCCAGAGGCAAAGGGACCTTGAATATCTTAATTGTGAACTGAAAGTTCTACCTAGTGTGATATCAGTCTGATATCACATTTAGTTTTATACATTGTTATTAATGCTTTGTTTTCTTTAAGTAAAAATCTGTTGACCAAAAACCTTTAACATACCCTTTAAAATTAAATTATAAATAACAAAAGGCAAATAAGATAGAATATTATCATATCAAGAAAACATATTCATTTTGATTACTCTTAAACACTAAGGGTATTATCCATCATATATTCCTATTTTGAAAGTCAAAGTTCAATTTTTAGAATGGGATTTTTGGCTTGATCGAAAACCAAGAAGTCACAAACAAAATTTTAGAGAAAATCCAATTATGTGAATCATGTTTCAAATAGTTTTTGTGTAGCATCAGCTATAACTCAAGATAAATAAGTTTATATGCCAGCATAATTTTCAAGTAAAGATTACAAGGAATTATTATCATAATTTGTATAAAGTACTTAATTGCCATAAAACAGACATAAGTATCTAAAATTGTGCCAGATAATGGAACAAACTCATATATAAAATGATTGTCAATAAAAATAATAAGAACAAAAATATTGAAACACAATAAAAATTATATTGATCATATATATGTTTCTCAATCAGGAAATGTTATTGGAGTATCAAAGGAAACAATTTCTATTTTCAAATAAACACCCAAGGAGTATCCATTATGTCAGATGGCTAACAAGAGTCAATAAAATCCTGCATTATTTTTGATCACAAGAAAATCAAACAATCTTATTCTTTTAGATGATTGTATTGTATATTATTCTTAGATTTTAGATTAGATACTTCATTGTGGGTTGAGAACAAAAGAATTGTCTGTGCTTTTCATGAAAGTTTTAATTTTTGAAAGTTTTAATTTTAATGTGTTGCAAAAGTAAAAGATCAAAGTATTAAAGGTGTGGCTTAATCCATTCTTTTAAGAAATTCATACATCTGCCACTCAAAGAATATTTTATCAATTGCAAATCTGACACAAAGCTGAAATTATATTTGCTGGAAAAGAGAAGGCTTTTTGAAACTTTAAATTAAATTTTTTAGCTGATATCTTTAAAAGACTAGAGCAATGAAAAAGAGCTGTCAAAAATTATACTATTTTTTCTAGAAAGGTCTGCACATGTCAAAAGACATGAAATCTTTTTTGTTATTTTTTTGTGGTTGCTTAGGTGCTCCAAGAAATCCTTACAATCATATCACAAAGCGCCACGGAGAGCATATAACCAAGATGTTCATACCTTACAAATATCACTTTCTGGCAAGAGTTAAAATTAAAAATTAACTAAACCTAACCCTAGAATAAAAGTATAAGACTATTAATAAGTGATATAGGTTATGTAGATATATTATTATTGTAAATTACAATTATGTAAGTACAAGGTGATTTGTTTTGTATCTTAAAAATGAAGATGAAACCTTTAAATCTGACTCAAATTTGAAAGTCGTGTTTTTTGAAAGAAGTAACAATTTAGGATCCATAACAAAGCCTAATTCTAAAACTTAGCCATGTGGTGGCTAAGTTTTGGAACAAATTATAATTTGCTCATTAGTAGACATAATAAATTTATCAGATAAGAGTTCCATTTCTAAAATAAATATACAATGTGTCATAAATCTCTCATTGTGAATTGCATCTAGTTTGTGAGTTTTGTACATTCTTTTAGACATAAGGCATTTTTTTTGAAAATTTTGCCAAATGTTTGTTTGATAACCTTTATTATATAACCCAAGTAACATAACATAAAGTTAATTATTTTTCAAGTTATAAAAATTTAAAGTTGATAAAAGTGTGAAAAACATCATTTTTTGGCAGATTTTTTCAATTTACAGATGTGTTTTTTGCCCATTATTTACCTCAATATGCAAGTAACACAACTATTTTCAAAAAATTGTCATGAATGAAACACCCTTGTATGCATATATATGTGTGCAGTGCTCAAAGTGGAGCGGGATGCCATCCAGTCACCTTTTTATAAATCTCTATATATAACATTGATAGGTGTGATGGTATTTTTAATTTACCAAATACCATCCCGTTACCTTTTTTTCTCCACTTTCACGTTTTTTTAATTTTTAAATAAACACTTTATAAGTTTTACTGTTTACCTTTTAGTTTTATGGTAAAGGCTGTATTATTTTGATTTTATTTTTTTGAATAAATTCTATAATTTAAGTTTTTTTGAAAAATTCTCTATATATCTAATATCTTAAAGACTTTAAAAAATGTCTTAGTTTAAATAGGTTGAAATCCAAAAAGTATGATTTAGTTGTTTGGGTTTATTTGTCTGAGCTGCAGCAGAAACTCTACCATGGATTTATACAATCAGAAAGAGTCAAACAAGTTTGTATTTACATTTAGAGTTTTTTTTTTTTTTTTTTTTTTTTTATCATATTTACTCTCTATAAATTTCTATTTTCAAATAAACATACATAAATTTGCCCTTTCAATTAAGTTTTAATATTTTTATATAAACCTAGTTTTACTAAATTTTTTGGAATTTCCTAAAATCTATTGTTTTGTTTTAGACTCTAATGTCAACACGAAGTCCTCTTGCAGAACTTCAATTGCTAAAAAAGATTTCTGATCACCCACGGTTACAATCTACACTTTCAAAGCTTTTAACTGGTTCAGAAGAGCATGAAACAAGGTTTTTATTTTATCATATTATATAAGAATTGACTCTTTTTAAAATAATGCTAAACTTCAAAGTAGTAGCCCCTACTCATGAGTGTTTGACACGAAACTTTTGGCAGCTATTAAAGCTGAGGTAATGGTGGAAAAGAGTCTCTAATCACTTTTTTATAAGGAAATATAAAATATTTATTTATAGATGTATAAATATGTGTAATAATTTGTCATTTAAAATTACGCAAATGTAAAATGTTCATTTGTGGCATTATGTACAAACCTCTGTAATTGTAAATATCTTTAGCATAAGTTGAGTTTGCAGCTGGTGTAAGGATTATGTATGATATGTTTTTTTTTTGTCTTTTTTTACAATTTTAAGTCTTTTTTGCTTAAACTGTTACGGTTTGTATTTAAAATAGCAGCAAAATTGAAAAAACTGAAAAATGTATTTTTGCATATGGGTGGATTTAAACTCATAGAAATGTTAGGGTGTTGATGTTAGGAGGACAACACATCTAACCATTGAGCTATCGAAGATATAAATGTGAATGAAAAACAAATCATTTTATTATTCTTTTATACTGATTGTAATTAATAAATGAATATATTATATGCAAATGCAAATATTTTAAATGCAAATGAAAAATACTCACTAACATAATCTACAATGTTAGTAATAATTTATTAAAAACATTGTACATTATGTCAGTGATTAATTTACATGTTGTAGATGAAATGATTGTATATAATCTGTAGAAATCTTTTTTAAAAAAAAGCAAAACAACAACAACATAAGTAAAAAATTTCTATTTTTAAATCAAATAATTATTAAGTATTTTTTAATTTTTTATTATTCTGTAATAAAATTATGCGCACAATTTATCTAGAAAATAAAGAACCACAAGTAAAATAGTCACTAACTTAATATTTCATTGAAATTTTTATATTTCTCTAAAAATCACTTTTTTAATTAAAATTGTAAAAATTAAAAAAAAAGTTATATAGAAACTACCTCATTTAAAAAAATTGCTTTTTTTTACATAAAGTTGGTATTTTTATAGAGATTATTATCATAATAATATTTAATATTTAAATATATATAATAATATAATAATAAAATTTATTATTTAAATGTATATAATATTATAATAATATTTAATATTTACCTGTATGACAAATATAATATATTAAAAATTAGCTTTGGACTGTTCTCAACACATTTAAAAAAAATCGACTTTAAAAATTGCCTTTGATATATAAGGAATAGGAATGAAAATATCATTTAGAAATATAAACATCAGCCTTTTATTAATGAAAATAAACACTTTTTTTCAAATCTCAGGTCTTTTTATTGGAATTAAATGAATTACTATTTTGTGTATTATTGAATATATTTTTATTTATATAAAAAATTTGCTCATTTTTAATATATGAACAGATTAAGTTGTCCGCAACCACTCTCCAAACATGTGTCCAATACCACCCGATCATACCACATTCACAAACACTCCACTGCGAGTCAGGTTCCACTGCAAATCAGGCTATTTGTCAGTCAATGTATGTACTGAAGCCCCCGGCAGCAGGCTATTTCAGTATGACATCACATTGCTCACCTAAATCAGCAGTATAAGATCATAATTTAACAAATGGGCAAAAACGGTGTTAAAATAGCCTCATTTAATATAATATATAATAGATATAAATTTTACTTGCCATGACCATTTCAGTGAATATCTGTTTGCTAAAAATTGTCTTAATTTAACAATCAGCCAAAACCAGTACTAAAGCAGCCTTATACATTTTATCTGAGTTGATATTATCAACAGGTTCTGTATAGGTTCCTGTTTTTAGTTTTACAAAGTTTTTCAAAATTAAGAAACAATAACCAATATTGTATACTTATATATTATTTTTTACTAATCTTTTTTTTAATAATAGATTTTATTTACTATATTAAACATATCTTTACTTTTAAAATACAGTATAAAAATTAATTATATTTCTTGTACAGGATTATTTTCATTTTTCAGGTTTTTAAAAATCGTGGTAATGAATTGAAAAAATATGCAACTTTTATGTTAAAAAAAAAAGCTTTTTTAATATCAAAAGATTTTTTAATTGTGATTTTATTAATTTTTAACTTTTTTTTTTAATTTTTTTTTTATTAACCCGCAATACAATACAGTTGTCTTTTTACAATGCCTGGCTAAAATGTGTGAACCAAAGTATTTAACGGTTTCTGTATTACATAATGTGCACATTAATCTGTTTTTAGGTATAGTTCTTGCTATTATAATTGATTTAAGAATTCTTTAATGATATGGTTTTCTAATTGCCGTAATTTTTAAACTTTATACTAATTAAAATAGCTATTTAAGTTATTATAACAATTTAAATTACATTGTTTTATTATTAACAATGATATATCTGTTTATGTAATAAATATTATTAACAATGTAATTTAAATTGTTATAATTTTATTAGTACTTTTAATCATTTTTATTTAGTTCATGAAGTTATATACGTTGAATTATTTAAAAATTAAAAAGGAGACTTACCTAAACCCATTATTATCATCCTCACATATTTACTTATTCATTGTGAAGAATTTATTGCAGTTTACTTTGTTTATTCTGTGGATATGTTGAATTGTTTCTTTTTGAAATAGAAAAATTGTAACATGAAAGTTATAGTTACAATGTTGTATTTGTAACAATATTATCACATATAGAATAAAATGGAGAAATTTTACATAATTGCCATCTACGTTAGTGATACTTATGTTATGTGTTTACCAATTAAGTAATCTGCGCAACTAACACTGAGACAATTTTCTTTCTTAAAGTGCAAAGATGGTAAATTCAGATTTTGTCTTTCAAAATAAATAGAGATCAAAGTATGCAGAAAAAGTGTGCTTATTAATTTTTTTTAGCTGTATTTACACACTTTCAAAGCATTAGCTTTTTGTTAGCTGTATTTACACACTTTCAAAGCATTTTGATATTATAAATGCTAACTGACATAAAAAACTGAAAAAACTGACATAAAAAACTCATATGCACAACTCAAAAGTTTGTCTGTGGCTAATTTTAATATTGTGCACAATATTAATCTGAGTGTGTTGAAATTGTAAATTTTTGTAAACAATAATGACTTAACAGGAAGTTGTTGTAAATGTGATTACTCAGCAAACTGAAATTAAAATAAACTGTTTGTTTAAAAAAACCATTTTTAAAGAAAACTTAATGTTTAACATTGTAATCATAAAAACTAAATCTAAACTTTTTTTAATAATTCTTTTTCAGCATAGAAAAATAAGTTATAGCTTGCTGAATTTATAACCAATACACTTTGGTTGTTAACTAATGTTATTAACTCTACTATAAAAAATAATAATGCAGGTTTTTAATTTACCTTGTCAAAAAAAAAAAGTGCCATATGCCATGTTGTAAGTGACATAACTGCGCCTGCTGTGCAAACAAAAAAATTAAAGGAGAGGTAACAATTTTTGGTAACAATTTTTGGGGGGGTAGGTAACAATTTTTGCGATAACAGAGAGAAACCCATATTTTAGTTTTACTTGTCTTAATGCAAATACGAAGTTAACTGGTCATAAGATTGTTATATGCATTTTAACTAATACGATCTTAAGGGTCGTATGGTAAAAATTAAGAAACAAATAAGAACATAATTTGAGTCAATTAACAAAAGAATTTCAAATCTTTTCAGAACATTTTCAATCAAATTTCAAGCTTTGATGTTAAAAACCATAAAGCACTTTATTTTGTACTCTATAATGATTTAACACGAATATAATTTTTTTTAAATACTTTAGTTATATCCTGATACAACTGCATACATTTGCAACCAATCAAATAATTGCTGGAGATGCTGCAAAGTAAAGTTGACACTGCAGAGTTTTATTTTAAACAAATCAGATTGCTTCCTTTAGTAGTAAGGAAGCAATTAACTTTTCCAATTTTCTTATTCCCTGCAAAGTATGATTTACATTGTAAATTGTTTTTTCTATATCTAAAGTTGACCCTGTCAGGTTGTAAAAAGAACACTGTTATAAATATTTACAAAATATTGAATGCATCATCTCTCTTAAAGAGTAAAAATTTTGTTTTTAGATTGATACTGGGTATTAATGATGAAACAGAAGATGATCTTGATGAGGAAGAAAATAAAGTTATTGAAAGGGTTGATGATTTGTCTGTTGAAAGTTTAATTAAAGACAGTGGCAAAATGGTTTTTCTTGTTTGTCTAATGGATAATTTGAAAGCTGAAAATCATCGTACTGTTATATTTAGTCAATCGATAAAAATGCTGGATATTATCCAAAAAGTTTTAAGTGAATTGGTAAGAAGAAAGTATTTTTTAAAAACTTTTTATTTTTTTTATTTATTAAATTACATTCATATATTATAAATTTTATCTGGACAAAAACTAGCTTGAATACATGAACATGGAATAATGAAATAGGTTCTATTCTGTTGATTTCTAGGACTGAAGTAATAACAAGGTGGGATTAATAAAAGCATCTGTATTTCTTTGTCAGAAATGAAATTCTTGGATTTATAAGTCAAACAACTATAAAAGCAGGGGAATATAAAATTTTGACACAGAACTGTTTAACTTGGTGATATCAGTGAAGTGTAAACTAAGGAACCATGTATCAAAAAAGTCAGACCCAAATATCCTAATATTTGCTGACAAAACTAACAACATTCACCAACTATCCCCCTGAAGATCACACCAAACATTTAAAAGAAAACATAAACATACAAAAAGACTCCTAAAAAGTGAATTTAGCATTGTCAGCAAAACACACTTAGATAAATAAAAGTTAAATTTAAACCAATGCTAAAACGCAACTGAAGTTATCAAATAGATTACAAGCATAAAAAAAAGCAACACCGTGTTGTCATCTGATGTATTAACATCAATAAAATGTGCATATTCATTACAACTGATATACTAAACTCAAATATTTGCAAAACTACATACAACAATCAACACTTCTCAAAAAATGTTATGGATATATATATATATATACTTTAGTCCTTGGGGAGGCAAGTAAAGTTAAAAATATATATATATTTTGCTTTCAACAAGGCTGCAAGCAACCACTATTAAAGTTGGAAGTTACTGGAAGAGAAAAGATGAAGTTTATAGAGCAAGATAACAATTGACAGATGACTTAAAAGGTTGCAAATTATATGAATTAGGGAAGCAAGATGAAGGAAGTGAGTTCGATAGAACTGATGTTCGCGTAAAAAAACTAGACAAATAAGAGTTTTTGGAGCACTTTGGAACAGTCACAGAAAAAGGATGAGACTTAATTGAATGGTATGTAACACGAGAATGATTTTTAGTAGATGGCACAACAGACGCTAGCTCTTTAGAGCAGTGCCAATTATAGTATTTGTAGAAAAGAGAAAGAGAAGCAACATTACAACAATGTGGTAATGGTTAGAGGTTGGCTGCAAGAGCAGGTCCAATGATGTTTACAATGCGTTTTACACCTTGCCTAAAAGAGGAGTGCATCATTGGAAGATCTGCCCCAGATATGACAACAGTATTACAAGGATGGATTTGAGATTATAGATATAAAGAATAGAATCCGGAGTAAAAAAGTGTCAAGCACAATAAATATATATATATTTTTTTACTGAGTAATTTTTATTGAGATGTAGTAATGAAAATTTATAAAAATATATTTTTAATTATGATAAAAGTTAATAGGTCATGCATTAGATGTGGAGATGTTAAGGCTATTGCTCTTGGCATTTTTAAAACTTTTGATAAAGTTTGGCATGCTGGTCTTCTCTATAAGCTCTCCTTTTATGGTGTATCAGGTAAAATCTTTAAGGTTATTGAATCCTTTCTTACAAATCATAGTATAAAAGTTGTCCTCAATGGACAGCACTCTTCTTCATATCCTGTAACTTCAGGGGCTCCTCAAGGTTCTATCCTTGGCTCTATACTTTTTAAATTTATAATAACAATCTCCCTAAAATTCTCACATCTAAGGTGGCATTGTTTGCTAATGATACTACCATTTGTTCTTATCTTAATAAGAAGCCAACACTCTATTATTGCTTGGAGGGGGAATTTGAGCTTGAAAAAGATCTCACTTCTGTTACAGCATGGGGCTCTCAGTGGCTGGTGAACTTTAACTCAGAAAATTTTTTCAACTTATCATTATCGCAATAATCTAGATCTTCCTATATTTATGAATGGTAATGTACTCATGAGTCATCTACCCTTCACTTTCTAGGATTAACTATTACTTCTGATCTTTCTTGGAGACCATATATCAAATCAATTTCAAAATTAGCACCTGCTAAGGTTGCATCTCTTTATCATTCTATACGCTTTCTTACTCAGGATTCTATTCTTTATCTCTATAAATCTCAAATTCATCCTTTTATGGAATACTGTTGCCATATCTGGGGTGGATCTGCCAATGATGCCCTTTCTCTTTAAGGCAAGGTGCAAATACTCATTGTAAACATAGTTGGACCAGCTGTTGCAGCCAACCTATAACCACTATCACATAATGGTAATGTTGCTTCTCTTTTCTATAAACGCTATAATGGGCACTGCTCTAAAGAGCTAGCGTCTCTAGTGCCATTTACCAAAATTCATTCTTGTGTTACTCATCATTCATTCAAAGTCTCATCCTTTTGCTGTGACTCCTAAGTGCTCCAAAAATTAGACAATATTTGTCTAGGTTTTTTCCTCAAAAATCAGTTCTTTGGAGTTCGCTTCCTTCATCTTATTTTCCTGATTTATATAGTATGCAATCTTTTAAGTTGTCTGTTAATCGTTATCTTGCTCTATAAACTTCATCTTTTTCTTCCAGTAACTTCCAACATTAATAGTGGTTGCTTGCAGCTTTGTTGGAAGTGAAAATGTTTAAAAAAAAAATGTGTTTGTGCAGAATGTAAATCCTGTTACATTGGCAAAGCTACTCTTCCTAAACTTAATCAACAAACATTCTCCTACATCCCACCCCCTAATTAAACTATTAAATTAAAATACCAACAAAGTGAGTTACAGCTGCACCAAAAATATCAAAAGAATAATAAAAAGCCACAACAAGAAAATCATTTCAGTAAGACCAAAAGGATACCCATCCTGCAACTGAATAAATAAAGAAAACTGCCCTATAATAGGAAAACGTAGAGCTTCTAATGTTATTTATAAATGTATATTATTCCCCCCTCCCCCCAACACTCCAGAAAAAGTATGTATTGGCGTAACAAAAGGTGAATGGAAAAAAAGTTGGGCTAACCACAAACACTCATTCACAAACAAAAAGCTAAAAAATTCAACCACTTTTCAAAGTATATATAGCAGATAAAAGAAAACTTAAAAATAACACCCAAATTAACCTGGTCAATATTTAAACAAGTTCCTGCTTACAGAGACATAACAAAAAACTGCTTATTTTGCCTTCATGAAAAATTTTGCATAATATCATACAAAGGTGCACAAGAATTATTAAATAAAGAAACTGAATCTAATCTCTAAGTGCCATCTCGAAAACAAGTTCTTACTTGACAACCACGAGTTCAAAGATTAAAAAACCAAACTACTTTTGTAAATAGGAGCAGTTTTATAACTGTTTTTGAATGTCACGATATGTATTATGAGTATATTTTTTTAACAAAAAAAACAATTTATTTTTTTCCTGACGATTGCAAAACGTATGAAACTTTTAGCAGTAAAAATTATGTAGTCATTTTTATTTAATCTTGTCAAAAAATCAATTATATAGCTCTGATATCATTCATCGAGCACTCTTGCTGAATGCACACAGCAAAATTAAATTTATATATATATATACATGCATATATATATATATATATATATATATATATATATATATATATATATATATATATATATATATATATATATATATATATATATATATATATAAATCAGAAATTCATGTAATTTATTTAATTAATTCATGTAAATAATAGTTAATTTATGTAAATTTTTCTTCTAGAGCAGTCCTTGCACAATCATCTATATCATGTAACATACTTGCAGTTTATTAAAATTGTTGCTCACATTTTATTTAGTTTTTTCTTTGAAATTTTATACTTGAATAAAATTTTTTTTTTCAAAATGACAAAAATGTTATAGAAATAGTAATAATCGTAAATTAACATCCTATTTAATAAGTCATCATGATTAACTTTTAGTAGTAGATGTGTATGACTTTTAGTAGTATCATGAATGCGGTAGTGGTGTAGTGGTAAGAGCGCTCGCTTTGTAAGCGAGAGGTTCGGAGTTCGACTCCCACCATGTCCCTGGAAGTACCGCGCTTAACTTTTTTTCTCCGCGCAGCGGCCTTGCACTTCAAGGTTCGTGTTTCGGAGTTAAAGAGTTGAGAGAGGGTTGCACCACGAATAACAACTAAAAAAAAAATAATAATAATAAAAGAAAAAAACACACAAAAAAATGAGTATCCTCCTCGACTGTAGTGGCCCCCTCGGGCCTTGGGGAGGTGAATAATCTAAAAAAAAAAAAAAAAAAGAATGACTTTTCTTGATTAGACTCCTTCTAAAATTATAACCTTAAAAAAGACTAAGGTTTTTGGAATTTAGAACTAAAAAAAATTACCTTGAAAAAGTAAATATCAGAAAAGAAAGTGTTTTTGGTAATTTGTATTCAGCAATAAAAAAAAAAGTTATTTTTCAGAATATTAGGAATAAGATAGAGCCAAAAAATAAAAAAAATTCTCTTCATTAATTTTTAATATAGATTTTACTAATGGATTCGTATTGTAAATTATTTATTTACAGGGCCATTTAATTTTGCGAGTTGATGGCAGAATGAAAAATCCTCAAGATCGAGAGAATGTACTAGATAAATTTAAAGAAGATCTAAGATATAATGTTTTGTTAATGACAACTCAGGTTATTTTATTTATTTTTAAAAGTTTTTTTTTTTGTTTATAGATTTTAATTTATAAAATTTTGTCTGGCATTTAGAAATAGATGTTTAAAGTAATGTTAAAATACTGCTTTAAAAAATATTCAACTATTTTTTTATTTAATTGTTTGTATGTTCAAGAAATTACGTTTAGATTGGCAGTGTTGGCATAACACTTACCTGTGCAGATCGACTTGTTATATGTAATGCTGTTTTTATACTTTTTCTAATAACAATAAAAAAATTTTACACATAATAAATAATTTAAATATTAAAAGTATGCAGTAATTAGTTATAAATAATGTTTTTTATTTTTTATTTTTTTTTTTTAAGTAAGTTGTTTATTTAATTTATAATGTTTTATGTTGTAGTTGATCCGAGTTGGAATCCGGGAACCGATGCTCAAGCAGTGGATAGGTAGATATGAAGTTGTGATTTTTTCTTTAATTGTCTTTTCAATTTTCTTTATATGATAATCTTTGCCATATAATCAAACATTATACTGACTCTTGTGCAAACTACACAAATTTTTTTTATTATTAGAGTGTATAGGATAGGTCAAGAAAAAGATGTTGTTGTATATCGTCTAGTGACTTGTGGCTCGGTTGAAGAAAAAATTTATAGAAAACAAATTTTTAAAAATGCAATCATGAAACAAACAACAGGTGCATCTGATAATCCTTACAGGTTATAGGCTTATTGTTTTCATATTATCAGTTATAATTGTTGATAATTATAATTTTTAATAATCAATGTTTAATAATACTTAATTCTAATATCAAAGTAATATATTAGTTTCAAATTAATTTATCAAATTAATATTAAAATATGTTAGTTGAGCAATTCCACGACCGTCTCACAAAAAATGAAAAAGTTAAACGAAGCCAATATACATAATACTATATATCAGTAGAAAGCTCTACTTTTCCTCTTTCAAGAAATATATAGTTTGTTATAGTATGCCGCTATCATAAAAAATTATATGGGCTGAAACAGAAGGTAAAAATATGCGTTTTTGCGATAATTTGAATCGTTTTTAATCGCCGAAGTTCAATTGAACCTATAAAAAGTTCAAAAACTGTCTTGCTCATTGCAATCAGGTTTTTAGCTGCACTAATAATTGCTAATTATGATAAAAACACACTTATTGCGAGACGAATTTAGAAAACCATTTATTTTAATCAAATGTTATTACCACTATTGTCATGCTGTGACATGTCACGCTGTGACAATTAGGGTACCAATAGTTTGATTTCTAAGACAACCAATAAAATTTAGGATTTCGAAATTCCAGTGCAATGAGAACTCTATCTAGTACATCTAAATAAAAACTAACATGTTTAAAAAAATAATTAGCTCAAGTTATTTTTAGAATCTTTTTATGTCACGCCGTGACGTCACGGTGTGACAATTTTTTAATAAAATTTAAAACAATATTCAAAACTGCTTAACTGAAACCACAATTTATTTTTTATCAACTTTAATCGGGCAGATTATTTTGCAGTTGACTTTCTTTGGGTTTTCTACAAAAACTACGAAATATAGGTATGTTTTCGATAGGCAACATTTGCTCAGTTATCCTTGAGGCTCTGATTTGGGATACATAGAGCCTCTCTGTAAAGGATAGTTGTAACTCCATTGAGCCTTGGATGTAATACGTCCATCTCCATAACTATTGTGTTGCTTTTTTTTAATCTTTCAAGGGTTTAATATGTCTCTTACTCATGCTTAACGTTAAAGGAATTATCGTGAAAGGCAGTTAGAAAAATTTGGCGAAAAAGTATTTAAAGAAAAAACCCTCTTACAAATCTTCAAGCACTCTTGGAAAAGTTGTTAAGAGAGCCGAATCAGCACTACCAAAATCACCCAGAAAGACGGCAAAAGTTGTACAAAATCTTTTAACAAAAATGAATGAAACCCCTAGTCCAGAAAAAATACTTAATGAAAATGCATTAGATGCTTTAACTCTAAAATTGGTTCTTGATTTTTACCAGCGTGATGATATATCCCGTCAAGCATCCGGTAAAAGAGACACCATTGTGGTGATATTAAAGAACAAGAAAAAACTGCAAAAACATCATTTGTATGTGAATGTTATTGAAGCTTATGCTGTTTTTAAATGTGATTGTCCTGAAGAATCAGTTGGAAAATCAAAGTTTGCAAGTTTACGCCCATCACATGTGCTTTTGTCTAGTTCAATGTCAAGAAATGTTTGTTGTTGTCAACGACATTAAAATATAATTCTTATCCTTGAAGCCCTGCACAAGTTTGATTTAAATTTTCTATTGTATTCACATGAATTTCTTCTTAGCATTGTGTATGATAGTGAAAAAGACATTTGTTATAATGATATGTGTACTACATGCAAAGATGCTGCAAAGTTTCATAATCTATATGTTTTGAATGAAATTGACAAGAATAAATGCATTACATGGTACCAATGGAAAAAAGTTGCAGAAGGTAATGGAAAATAATATATTAAAAAGATTCAAAAAAAGAGAATAGTTGATGATCTTTATAGCACCTTTTCAAAATCTTTAGCTTCATTTCTTTGGCATTATTTTATTAAACAGAAACAATCAAAGACATCGTGATCATAAGATCCAACCTCAAAGTAAGCCAGACACAGCCGTCCTTCAAGTGAATTTTGCTGAAAATTTTTCAACTTTGTGGCAAGATGAAGTGCAGTCAGCACATTGGTACAAGAAGCAAGTTACTGTGTTTACTGCTGTATTTTAGTACCAAAATTTATTCTCGTCATCTGACATAGCTTCAGATGGTTTAACCCATTCAAAAAAATTTATTCTTGTATTTGTTCATAATTTATTATATAACCATATTGAATCAAGTGTTAAAATACTACAGATTTAAACAGACGAGCCAAGTAATCAATTTAAATATCGTTTTATTGCATCAGCAATACCCTGGTTGGAAGAGCAGCATGATTTAAAATTATTCTGAAACTTTTTTGCTGCTTCACATGGGCAAAGGATCGGTACATGCTATTGGTGGGACCGTTAAAAGAGTAGCAACGCAAAAAATAATCCAGAGAAAATATATAATAACTGATGCCATAACTTTTCATGAAGCTGTTAAAAATGAGACTAATTTCAATGTCTATTTTGTTTCTATAGAAGATATTATAAATACAATTTAAAAATTTAAAATTGATGAGTTATTTACATAAACACCAGCAAAACCAGGAATATTCGCAGGGAACCTAATTAACAACAATAATGGGAAAATACAAATGCCATCCTATTCTAGTGCCAAGTATTCAGTCAAGCAACTTATGTCTACAAATAAAATCACTAAAAAACTTTAAAACGTTGTTTATATGACAGCAATATAATATGGACGCAATTAGACACTGATATAGTATGGGCGTGTTCTGAAGAATACTATTTTTATGAAGATGTAATTATATATTTTTCTAATACCTCTCTACTAAGTTTTAAAT
The DNA here is from genome assembly GCF_038396675.1 of Hydra vulgaris. Lineage (NCBI taxonomy): Eukaryota > Metazoa > Cnidaria > Hydrozoa > Anthoathecata > Hydridae > Hydra > Hydra vulgaris. The sequence goes on from NC_088931.1 coordinate 25,953,804, forward strand.
TTATTAAAAACAGCCCATTTATCTGGTTTATAACTACCCAAATGTGTCTGATCACGCTGTGACGCCACGCTGTGACGTTTTCCACTAGTTAATTAAAGGTGCGCCTGTTTAAAATTTGATTTAAAAAATGTAATTTAGCTATAAAGCTTGTAAGAGTAATGTCTAAACTTTTTGTTTAATGCCAAGTTAATAATTCAGTCTATCTATATTAGCTGAATCACGGTGTTGATCTAAAAACTAAAAAACAATGAGAAAATATTGGTCACGCTGTGACGTTTTATATTTTCTTGCATGAATGAGAGGCCAATATATCCACCCAAATTTTTCTTCTTGTTTTTTGTAGCACCTGTTTTTAGCTAACTAAAAAGCAAAAAAAAATTCTTCTTATATCTATTTTAATATTAAAGGCTTAAGACAAAAAAAATGACGGGTGTCACGCTGTGACGGTCGTGGAATTGCTCAGTTGTGTTTTGTATTAATTTTTTTTTTTAGTTTATAATATATTTAATATTTAAAAATTAAATATATATGCTATATATTTAATTTTTGTTTGGTTTTTGCTAAATTTTATGCTTCTAATTTTTATTAGAATAAAAAAAATCTGTGTTTTCAATTTTGCAGATATTTTACAAACCTGGAATTAAGAGAGTTATTTCATCTTGATGATCCAAGAGTATCTACCACCCAAATTCAACTTCAAGAAATGCATCCGTATCAAATGGTTTCAGAAAGTATAGAATTTGAAAGACATCTCCGATTTCTTAATAACTCATGTAAGTTTTACTAATTTTAGATAAGCTTTTTTTGTATACTTTTCTTTCCAAGGCCTTAATAGTTATTTGGTAATTGCATGGTTTTCTGAATAAACCAGTAACAAATTATAAAAATAAGTGACGATAATTAGGTAGATTATTCATGAAATGTTTTTTCCTTTTTAGATTTCTTCCTTCTTATATCCTTTCTTCCTTAGATTTGTTGTTAATATCACAACATTTTCTTGTAATATGATTATTTAATTTGAAACTTATATTACTTTGATATTAATTTTAAGTATTGTTAAACATTGATTATTAACCAATATAAAAAGACCAAATTTTTTTTTTTCTTTATCAAAGTATTAGTTAACAATCCTTTAAATTAATTATAACAACTAATCATTATATATATATATATTTAGGCTCAGATATCTCTAGAATCTTTAGCTTAAGTTAAAAAGCTCAGGTAAAGCAGCTAAAGTTTCAAATGAAGGATCTTTAAGATAAAGTAAAGTATTTTTATATTTAGGTGAAACATTTTTAAATTTAGGTAAAACATTTTTCGGCACTCATAAAGTATCTTTATGCTCAGACATTTTTTAGTTTAAGTGAACTTTTAAGCTTTTTCAATTTTATAAAACTTAGTATTCAAACACAAAAACACATTTTTTTAAAAAGTTTATGTAAATTTGAAAAACTGAAGCAAATTGGCAAAAGGTTATTGTAAAATATATATTTATATTGTATAAAAAGTATATAGATTTTATAAAATCGCAAAGTTGCATGCTGTTTTAATTAGTTGTTTTTTCTATAACAATGAATACTAAATAATCTAATACTAAATAATTTCAGGCATATTTGGTATCAGTCATCATGACATGTTGTTTTCGCAAGAAGCAAATAATGACAACATTGACCATGAAATAGATATTCAAGCGAAGGTAATAAGTTATTAACAATAATAGAGTTTGAACTATATAAGCAGTATGGCGCTGTCACCTATGTCTATTACCTTTTTCCATCACCTATGTCCATCACCTTATTAAAAGTGCAACTTTATGTTGTTGTGTTATTTTATGTTTTATTGAATTTTGAATATAAAGATATATATTTTTGATTTGCTCACTCATAGTTTTATCTCTATTATTACTCAATTTTAATTATAATTAGCGTTGTTTTTTTTTGTTTTTTTTTTGTAATTATTATTTAGTTATTAATTAATAAAACAAATTTGTACTTCCTGTATAAATATTATTTAATAGTATTTTTTTAATAGTACGATTTTTTTTTTTTTAAATTGTTTGAAAATTGAATGAATTATTAAATAGGTATTAAAGCATATGAAAATATTTTTTAAATTTGACGCAACTAAATTTTGATTGGTTGTTTTTAATCTGTTCGTGTTTAATTTCTTGTGTTGTTTTTCTTCTTTGTTTGTATTTTGGAAATAAGAATTTTTGTTTGTGAAAATTTATTAGATTAAAACCGCTTTTTATCAGTATGCCAATCCAGGAGATTATGTAGGAGGCGCAATTATCAGTGGAGAGACTAAAGGAAACAACATCAAGAAGAGTGCTGTGTTTGGAGAAAAACAATAAAGTCCAAAAAGATAGGTGATTAAATGAAAGGGTACTGAATGAAAGCACATTAAAAAATAATCAGAGAATTTAAACCTGATTTTTTATTTCTTTGAATTGATACATAAGTATTTGCCAAGGCAGTCTTCAGAATTAGCAATAATATTTTTTCTAAATCCAAACACTGCTCAGGCCGAGCATGTTTCTATCTTTATATAGGAATTTGTGTCTTTTAGATCAATTCGCTTCTGGGTGGAATTAAAAAATTTTTTTACTTTTTTTTTACTTTTTTTTATGAAATGTGACAGAGGCTGAGTAAATAAATCAAAAAATCATTATCCTACAGAGCAATGAAGAACTATAGGTAAATCTTGGTAAAAAATACCCATGTAATTTTTGCAAATGTATTTGCAGTACTACTATTTCTGCAAATAAAATTACATTTGTATTTTTCACCTAGGTTTACCTGTAGTTCTTCATTGCTCTGTAGGATAATGATTTTTTGATTTATTTACACAGCCTGTGTCACATGTCATATAGAAAAAAGTAAAAAAAAATTTTAATTCCAGCCAGAAGCGAATTGATCTAAAAGACACAAATTCCAGCCTGAATTCCGGTACATCCCTATTTCAAAGACAGTGAATATATGTAAAGGATATATTAAAATAATTAGGTGGTAATAATTTATAGGTACTTTATTAATGTATTAAATTAATAGAGAACTTGACTCATAGATTTTGTATGGCATCTTAAGCAATAAGCTATAAAGTTGTCTTAGTTCTGCTAATCAATCTAAAGTTGTAACAAGAGTTTCATGTTGCCTTGAATGCACACCAAAAGCACTGTTAAAACGGTGATAATTTATTGATGGAATCAATCGAATTTGTTTGAAATGTAAAATCTTGAATTAAGCAAGACAAAACAAAAGTTTTTGAGCAATACAAAACAGAGTTCTCTGATGTTTAAATTTCTTTCTTGAAAAAATGAAGCAAAACTTTATAAGCGGTTCAGCTTAAATCATACAACTGTTTTGAATCTGGTGGAAAAGTTTTTTTAATTAAATAAAAAATATATATATATACAACCCTCGGAATTAGGAAAATTGAGGTTGGCAATAATTTGCCAACCTCAATCTTTTAGAGGTCGGCATCAGGTCGGCAAAAATTATTTGATACAAAGGTCTAACCGTAAAACATAGAAACGAGGTCGGCAATTTTTTGCTGACCTCAAACACTTTCAGGTCGGCAGTTAGGTCGGCATTGCCGAATGCCGACCCTAATTCCGAGGGTTGTATATATAAGTTTAAACATAAGTTAAACAAATAATAATCAAATACTGTTGGTTGTTATTTAACCACAAATTTTATTTGGTTGTTAAATCTAACAACAATTGTATGATATTTGACATAAAGATCATTATTTGTGTATTGTTTTAATTTTTAGGTTTTGAGTGCAATTAATCTAATATCTAGAGAACAAAATGAATGCGAGATTAAGTTGCCACAAAAAAAGGTTATTGTTTTATTACTTATTTAAGATTACTTGATATTTAAAAGTATATATATATAAATATTATTTTGTTCTATATACTAAAAATATTGTATTGCAATTATTTTTGTTAAATACTTATGTTTGTGTTGTAGTTTTTAATTAAAAATTAGTTAAATTTGACTTATAAAAAGTATTTTACTTTTAGAATCGAAATAATGAAATATCTAACAATTATTTAAGTAATTTAACTTTAAAGACTAATTCAGATGATAATGCTCCAAAGGAATTTAATAGAACCATCATTAGTGACAGAAATTTATTAACCGATCCTTTAGTGGATACCTCAAACCATTTGCAATCTCGTTCTACTACCTTGAGCAGTTCAGATGAAATAGATGATGTCGTGAGTAATATCAACAAATTGAAGATAAAAACTGATGAAGAAATCATTGATGAAGCAGAAATTGCCTCGTAAATTTTATTTTTAAATGCTAACATAAAATTTTTTGTTAACATTCTTCTGACTGGGTGATTTAGATTTTATTTGTCTTTGTTTATTTTAGAGACTGACCTTAATTTTGGAGTAAAAATATTGAATAATGAAAAAAAAAAAAAAATTAACAATAGATCTGATGAGCTATGCATCTATGCATGAACCAAGCTTATTAGTTGATGATGATGAAAATATGTTTTTTAGTTGATCATTAAATTATTTGAAAACAAAATATATGTGAAACTAAAAAAAAGTTCAGAAAAAAATCATAGATTTTTATTTTTTAATATAAATTATAAATATTTAAAACTAAATATTTCTCTACTAAATTGATTTATTTTTGCAGACAAAAAATTGTTGAACTTTTGCTTTAGTGGTCCCTATAAGCACTTTATTTTCTTTGTGTATTCCATCATAACTATTTATGTTTTCAATAAACTACTTTTCAGCGAAACAAATGATTTATGTTTTCAATAAACTACTTTTCAACAAAACAAATGATTTATGCTTTCAATAAACTACTTTTCAACAAAACAAATGATTTATGCTTTCAATAAACTACTTTTCAACGAAACAAATGATTTATGCTTTCAATAAACTACTTTTCAACAAAACAAATGATTTATGCTTTCAATAAACTACTTTTCAACGAAACAAATCATTTTCTATTAGTATTTAGAGTAAGTTAGCACAAAAATTGTTTGCAACATTACAAACTTTAAACTTTATAGTTAAATTTTATTTATTTTTAGTGAAGAGTTGTCTCTAGACGAAAAAATTACAACACTTGAACCTTTTAATAGTAAGTTTCAATTTATTACTTGTAACAACCAAGTTCTGATCTACAATGAATCAAATCTATAATTAAAACTATCATTTTGAACATTCAAAAGCAAAATTAACTTAATAAAATTTTCTAATAACTGAAAAGCAAATTGTAAAAATTTGAGATATTTTAAACTTGAAGCTTTCCAAAAGTGATGATGAAATTTGAGATAAAAAAGATGGTATGGTACTGTATGGTGGAAAAATAAGTTTGAAGTGACATGTTTATGATGCAGAACTGGATGGTTTAGGGTGAATTTAAAATTTATTTTTGCCTCAATAGACAATTGCATCAGGTTATAAGCAATCAGTGCATTTAATCATAATTGATCAGAAATAATCATCTTCTATCACAGAAATAATCACCTTCTATCACAGAAATAATCACCTTTTATCACAAAAATAATCACCTATTCTATAATGGTTTACATATAGTTATATTATGTATTAAAATAATATATTATAGAATATATAGTATTCTATATCCTGGATTTTATAGAAATAGGTCTACAGGAACTTAGCTTGAGTTTATTTACACCCTTTTTAGCTTCACAAGCTTTTTTCTCTGTTTTCAAAAAACTTTTTTGTTATTCTTTCTGCTTTTCTCTTAGTTTTAACAGTTCTTTTAAAGGTTGTTTAAAGTTCTTTAAACTTGTTAGAATGCTTGAGCTATTTTTTTTAGACAATGATTTGAAATCAAAAACACTAACCAACTTCTTTGGTGCATCTGAATTAGTTTTAAGTTTTTCTGGATGGTTTATATGATGGTTTTATTATTTAGCTTATTTGTATTTAAGAAACCCAAATTCTATTCTCTTATTCCTTTTTTTTTTGTCAACTGAACTCTTACAAAGAGAATTTTTGTAATTATCTTTAATTGATTGCAATCTAGTTTTGTTTGGGGTAGTTTCTCTCCTTAAATTGCGATATAATAGTTAACTAATGCTTAAGCTAACCTAACACGGGGCAAGATAACGAGTTTGCCATCTTGTCTTCATCATCTTGCCCTCGACTGACTGTTTAAAAATATTCATCTTGCCCCGCTCTTCATCTTGCCCCGGTCTCCCCTTTATGAAATTCATATTTCTTCATAAGATAGAAAAGATTTTGCTCAACGTATCAATGTAGTGGTTAGAGTTACTTTTTCATGTTTTAGAATAGGTAATGCTTATAATAAGGAAAAGAAGGTTTAGAAAAAAAATGTCCTAGCAGTTGCTCTCTGACCTTCAGGAAGAGAAAGTATGTATTTAAACTGACACAAATAAATAATAAGGCTGTGTTACTATTTTTTTGTTTTTTGTTGTTTTAAGATCGAAATAGTTAACAAGATATGGCTTATCAGCTTGAAAGGTGGAAGATATAAATTAATTAAAATTAGCTAATTATACTATCATTAGTTATGATAATTAACCTAAAATTTTCTTTCAGTTTTTATTTTAATATGATAATTGATTTATGTTTTTTCCTTGATTATGAAATTGATTAACCCAAACCATTTATTTGATTTTTTTTAATTGTTTATACTTTTCACATTTTAACTGGTAGTTTAAAGTTATATTTATATTTCAAATTGTTTTTAGTGACCATCCATGAACATCAACATTCTCAGGTGTTTATGCAACTTCAGTTGTAGTTTGATATTATTAATTTATTTATAAAGTTATTTTATGTTTTTATTTCATATTATATTTTATTATTTATATTATTTTTTTTGTGTTGTTTATTTTAATTTATGTCTATTTAATGTTTATTACTGTATGTATGACAATATTAGTATGTAATATACATGCCAATATTTTATGTAAAGTTAGAGGGCATCCATAAAGTAGTAGGGGAGAACCTTAATGAATGGGACAGTTTTCGTAAAATGCATTTTTTGAGGTTGATAAATTTGTTTAAAAATTACTTTGAAAATAGTTTGATAACTATTAACTCTCGTACTATGATAAACAAAAACAAAAAAATTGATTCCGCATATGGGTATTGGTAAAAAGAGAATTTTATTGGACCATGGCATTTTTCCCATTCATTAAGAACTACTCATTGAATGGGACAAAAAAAATGATTGAATGGGACAAATCTAAAAAATTAATAAAAGAAGAGAGGTCCTAAGTAAGTTTCAAGGCAGTCAAGCAGTAAGGGTAGTTTCTACGATTAGGGAACCCGAAAAAGCTATAAATATAGAAGAATGTCTGCATATATTGACAAACCTAAAATAATTTTATTAAAAATATATGTATATTAAAAATAAATTAAAAACATGAATAGTTGCTTTTAGTAAAACAAAAAGCGTTGTTTAAATGCTTGGATATAATTCCCAGTAATGAAACATTTCCAATAGGGAAATGAGTCGTTGCCTACAGCATCCCTATGCTAAATTATAAATTAGAAATAAATAAACAACTTTATACCATATAAAGTATCTAGTTTACTTTCAAAAAACTCAATAACAAAGCATCTTATTAGATATTTAAAAAATTCATTTTATTTATGTTTAACCAAAATACAAAAATCAACAATTATTGCTTGTTGCAAAGTACATGAAATAAAAACCAATAAATCACATAAAGTGTAGAAGATATTAACAGTCAACTTCACATAGTTCGCATTCATAATAACGCTTCTTGCTGTTATTATTACAATTACCACATATCCACCATTGACAAGTAAAACACTGAATCCAAGCAGGCCCACAGAAATTTTTCCAGTTGCATTTGCATATTTTGCAAGTATTTTGTTGTTGTTGGTTTACGGGTTAATTTTTTACAGATGACACAATTAAAAAATCTGCATCAGAGTTTTCTGTTTCTTTCACTCTATTGAGGTCAATTTTTCTTTTTCGATTTTGTGTGTTAATTTTACCAGTTTCAAAAATTTTCCTTTTATCTACTGTCTTTTCTGGAGTTTTAGTTAATATAGTACTTTTAACCCTGCTGTCTTCTTTTTTTAGAATCTTTTCTTGGGGGTGCGTAGGGTACGGATGAATGGTTTCTGGACTAACTATTTTGACTGATGAATCAACTTGTTTATTTTTTTCATATGATTGTTGATTATCTGGTTGTTTATTTTCTGGTTGCTCAACAGGAAGAGGTCTGTCACTAACACTAGATGATATGAAAGCACTTTCCCCAAATATTTGTCTATTAAGTGGATAGATCCCACATTTAGAAAATCCACTGCAAGCATTTTTTATTGTGAATGACATATTATATGCTCTGCATGCTAGCTGAGGTAAATTATATATGTTAATAATTCTCCCTGGATTGGAGGCCAACCATTCATTCTGAGCCAATCTAAAATAAGATTTAAAAGGACCAAACACCGAAACATCCAAAGGCTGCAATCTATGACTGCAGTGTGGTGGAAATGTTAATAAAATCAAAAAGTTTTCTTTTGCAAATGTTATTGTTTCAAATGAAATGTGGCTTTCGTGGTTGTCCATTAATAACAGCACTGGATGATCCACAGATGGCTTAGCATGGGAAACAAAGTGCTTCATTGCAACTAAAAAGTTCTCACTTGTCATCCAACCACTTTTGTTACACAGCCCTAAGCTTCCTGTTGGGGCTCCACTTATCATAAAATCCTTGTAGTTTACTCTCGGAAATATTTTTTTTTTTTTTTTTAGATTATTCACCTCCCCAAGGCCCGAGGGGGGCCACTACAGTCGAGGAGGCTACTCATTTTTTTGTGTTTTTCATTTTTTTTAGTTGTTATTCGTGGTGCAACCCTCTCTCAACTCTTTAACTCCGAAACACGAACCTTGCCGAGCAAGGCCGCTGCGCGGAGAAACTAAGTTGAGCGCGGTACTAGCTTGTGATACCCTCTTAGATCCACGAGTTGAAATAATCTTTGGAGGATCGGTTACTGTTAATAATCCTGTCTCATCTGCATTAAAAATACATTCTGGTTTGAATTTATATTTTAATTAAACTTCTGACAAGTTATCAAAAAACATTGATACCGTATGTTCATTAAATGCAGTTGCACGAGCAAGACTAACTTTTTCTAGCTTACGTAGTGATAATTTTGGATGTCGTATCAAAAAACTTTCCAATCATTGCTTTCCAGCCATTTTATTTTGGTGCCATGACTCTGGAATACTGTTAGAATTTAATGCAATTCCGTACTTGTAGGCTAACTGCCTAGTTTGTAATTTAGTTAAACCATAGCACATATTTGAAGATGTATGCTAATATTCTGCAATAGCACTTTCCTCGGATGTATGAAATATTTTTCTATTTCCAATGTTTACAGTGTGTTTATAGTCTGGCAGCTTTTGATATCTTGCCATTTTAACAGCTCTACCTAATTCAGATTTTGATAAACTATATATTTCAGCTGCATCTCGTATGGAAATACCCTTAAGAACACTTTTGACTGCATCTTCAACATCTAAAGAGTTTTTACGTATTAATTTTGTGTTTGGTTTCATCTAAAATAAAATTTGAAACTTCACAAAAAACCAAATATATGCAAAATGCAAATATTTAAATACAAACATTAAATATATAATTAAAATACACACAGATATACACACACATATATATGTTTGTATATGTATGATACATATACATACATATAATATATGATATAAATACATGTGTGTGTGTGTGTGTGTGTGTGTGTGTGTGTGTGTGTGTGTGTAAGTAGATATACATAAATGTATATAAATACAATAAATAACTACCAAACAGGAATTATAAGTATGTGTATATATATATATATATATATATATATATATATATATATATATATATATATATATATATATATATGTATATATATATGTAATATTCGCCATGTTTTTAATACTCTGTTATCAACAACATATCTAATTAAACATTTATACATATTTATACATATTATAAATATCATACATCAATATATCTAATTAAATATTTAAAATTAATTTCATTTAATGAACTCTTGATCGACACAACTTTAAAGAATACTAAAGAAATAATTTTAATAGAGATTTAGTTCTCTCTTTACTCTGAACATAATATTAATTTGTAGCTAAAGCATTGGTCACACTTGTTTAGAACCACATTCTAACATCAAATTAAAACGTATTTAAAAATAAAATTATGTGTGACCATAACTAAGTTGCCGAAATATATTTTTCTGCTTTTTTCACATCAGGCCGTTTGGAAATGTCCCATTCAATCATCAATACTTTGTCCCATTCAATAGGCTTCCCACTAAATCCACAAATGACAGGACAGGCTAAAAACAGTAATACCTAACCACAAATGCTTTATAAATTTAAAAAGTAGAGACATTTGGGTGTTTAAAAATGGAGTTTCATTTTCCATAACTTTAGTAATCGCTGCAAAATCAGCCACAGAAAATTTTTTTTTTTTAAAATTACTTTTTGTTCTTCAAAACACAATAACATCCAATGCTATTATGTTTAGACCATAATAGAAATAAAGATTTGGTCTGTTGAATGGTTGTGTCAAACACTTCTTACCACAGTAGTTTGGATACCCAACCATAGATGCTTCTACGCAAATTTGATTTTGTCCCATTTAATAATTGTCCCATTCATTAAGGTTCTCCTCTACACAGTAAAATTACTGATTTAGGCCTCCTCCTCCCTTTGTATGCACCTGAGTGCTTTCAACAACCCTCATTAAAAAGATAAATCAAGTTTTAGTACAGATATAGAATGAGAGTCAAACTGCGTACATACTCGCTTTCTTTAAAAAAAACTCTCTTTTGTACGCATTTATGAATTTGGGTAAACCCCCTCCCCCATACCTGCCTATGTAGTTTATGGAAGACCTCTTACTAATATTGTATGTAAAGTAAGTAATATTGTATAAAAAGTTAGTAGTATCGTATATATTATTGTAAGTATAATTATAGTATATAGCAAGTTATTATGTCAATGTATGGATAGTTAATTTATTTGTATTATTTATGTAATTAATACAATTTTTAATTAAAATGTTACACACAATAATTATGTATCTTTTAGCACAGTTTTCAAAAAAATGGAAGTTTGAATGAAGATGATCTCTTGCAAAAGGATGGAAAACTGCATCATGATGAAAGCTTGCATAAAGATAAACACTTGCAAGATAATGGAAGTCTGCAGGAAGATGGAGACTTGCAGAAGGATAAAACCTTGCCAGATAATAAAAGTTTAAAAGAAGATAGAAGCTTGCAAGATGAAGGATGTTTGCTGCAAAATAAATCCTTTCAGGAAAATAAAAGTTTGCAAGAAAATTTAAAGTATGTATATTTTTAATTTTGTACTTTCTATTTTTAAAAAACTTCGTGGATAAATAAAAAACCTTGTGGATAAGTTTTTAAAAAACTTAGTGGATAATTCTAAAAAAATTGTGCAATATAACAAGCCCTGCTTGTTATATTGCAGCTAAAGATTGTATAATTTGTTTATGTTTTTTCATTTATTGCTGTATTAATCATAAGTTATCTGTCAGTTGCAGCAAATTCAATGATCAGGATCATGTTTTTGGTACTCAACACTTAGGGGAGGATGTTGATAACTGCAGCTTATATGAAGCTGTTGATATTGGTTGTGACCCAATGTCAGGTTTGTTTAATTTTAATAATGTTAAATGAGCCATTAACTAATTTTTATGAGTTTTGCGACTGAGTGAAAAACAATATTATGATTGTGCGTATAATAATAAGTTTAGATCAACTACTTGTCAGAGTTTTACAAGTAAGATCTTTTGTTTTTTTGTCAGAGAACTGGCTTTCAGAATATTTAAAAACATTTTTTATTATCTTTGTCACGTGATCAAAAATATGTTAAATAAACAAAATATAATTTCCTTATATAACCTTGAATAAATAAAGGAAAAATAATAGATATTGTTTTCAATATTAAACAGGGCTCAAATTTCAATATCCGGAAATATTTCTGATCATTAAATTCTTAGTTTATGAAAAACCGTGAACACTTTTTTAATAAAACGGTCAATTTATCATATTGCATAAATTAATGAAAAAACAAAACAATAAATTTACTACTGCAAAAATAATAACAGTCGAAGCTTACATATTTTTAATTGTTTTTTTAAATACCAGATAATTTAGGGGTTTAAAATTAAAAAAAAAAAGTTGTTAGACAAAAATTATTACTAAAAGTCTGAAAATTTTGCGCAGTAATTTAAAAATCAACTAATGAAAAACTATGCTAAAACTATTTTTGCATTGTATGAAACAGTATCAATTTTTGTTTAGGGGGAAAGTTTAAGGAATTACATTAATAAACAAGATACATTAATAAAAAAGATATATTTTTAAAATAAGTTATAAGAGTTTTGTTGTTTTGTTTTAAAATAACTATAAAAAGTTTAAGTTAGTTTTTATATATTTTCAAATTCCTCTGTCTTTTAATTTTTATCTGCAAAAGAGTTATGAGCATTTAATTTATAAAAAAATATTGAATGAGATTTAAATAAGATCTAAAAGTATTTTATATCTTATTTAAATCTCATTCAAATCTTATTCATTCTTTTATTTAAAATATTTTATCACTGCTAAAATCCTTTAGACTGTTGCAAAAGGCGGTTGTTTTTTAATAATTATATCATGCTTTATTTTTCTAGTTTTATCTGATGTTTTATAAAATGAATTAAAATAGTTTAAATCATAATCTTTAGTAATAAAAAAAATAATAGTAATTATATGGTTTTCCAATAAGATTTATATCATAGTTCAGGATCAACATAAATGTTTTTTATTAAATAATAGCTATTCAGCTCAGTGAACAAAACAGTTTTACAGTTTTTAAAAAGCTAAAAATTTAAAGACCGGAAGCATTTCCAGATATTGCAATTCGCGATCACTTAATTCGAGCCCTGTTAAATAAGATAGACATTAATAGTGGTGATCAAACAAAAAATCCGGCTTAGCGAATGTCCAAGTTAAGTGAAGCATTTGGCATGTATAGAGAATTCAAGGGGAATTGAAAATTTGTCCAACTTAGTAAAACTCTGACTTATCCAGGGTCCGAGTTAACGGAATTCTACTGTATCTCAATAATTTTCTCTTCTGTTTTTTTATTGTCACTATCTGCTTGCTCCTCAAATACAAAAATATCACTGAAAAACTTTGATTATTAGGGTATATTTAGGAGTAACTGAAATGTTGCTATGATTTGAGCTGGTAAATCTTTAGACAATGGTAGCAGCTCTTAGTTATTTTCTAAAATACTTTCAGATTCACAAGAGACACCAAGATCAAAATTGTTATCTCCACCACTATCATCAAAAAACTTAAGGATTTCATTTATATCAGTATAATTTATTCTATTTTTAGCCTATTTGCAAAATTGATTCTTAGTTGATCTATAAATGCAGTTAACAAACAGTTTGAAGCATCAACTTAAGAAATTATTCCTATTTCAGAAGTTTATTTAAAGTTTTTCTTATTTGCATTACCCTGCAGAAAAAAAATTACCCGGATAATGGGTAATTTTAATTTTACCTGGGTATTACCCAGATATTTTTTATCAATTAGTCTTTTTCAATATTAGCAACTAAAATGAGGGCTTGAATTTAGTCATTTTAAATAAAAAATGAAAAAAAGTTTTAGATTAAAATAAAAAAGTTTTTTAATTTTTATCTTCAAACTTTATTTCTCTATTAAGTTTTTTTGTAGAACTGAACTTTGTTTCAAAATTTGTAAATATGTTAATTAAATTTTACAGAAAAATTTGAGAATCTTGAAAACTTTTTTATGATTTTTGTAAGTGGCTGCATTTATGATTATTGATTGGTTAATTGATATTTATTAGATCATCAAATACATGTTCTAAAGGATACGAAGCCCGATACAAAGATGGAGACTAAGAGCGTGATCATAAATAAATTTAAAAAAAATAATATGTCACTACAAAACCAATAAAAAAATTATAAAGAAACAAATAGTTTTTCCTTACAATACTTCCTTACAATAAGTATTTGTTGATATCAAAATGTTTAATTTTATTTTTAAGCGTTAAAATGTTGTTTTCATTCACAGCTTCCAAGGTCCATATTCATAGCTTCCGAGGTCCAAATGTTGTTTGCATTCACAGCTTCCGAGGTCCACATTGTTCCACATGGCAACAACTTGGTAAGAAAAACTATATTTTCTTAAATCCAAGCAACAAAATTGTTTGCGTACTTTATAAATATGACCCCAGGTGTGGCTATTGTTGTCAATCGTAAAGAACATAGATTGTTCTGTACAAACAACTTTAAGAAAAATTTTAAAATAAGTTATTAAGTTGTTTTTAAGGTGCTAAGTGACTCCAAACCAAGCAACTGTAGTCTATTATGATAGGGCAAATAGACAAGGTTCCTTATTTTCTTTGTAAATTTTTGGTGGATACTTTCAACTGATTTTATCCAATTTGGTGTGGAGAAAAATATTCTAAAATTGGTTATATATATGTAGTGAAGGCTCTAACTAGGATACAAGATTCACGAGTTTTAAAACATTTTAAAACTAAGTATGTTTTAGAGTTAGCTTGATGGATGACGTGCAAAACACTTACTACTATCAATTGTTAGTTACCAAAAGAAATTAACTTAAAACTGGCATCAAATATAAATGAAAGTAGAATACACAATAAATGAGCTAAATTTTTCAGAAGTATATTAGGCATGCCATCAGGATCTCACGATGTGCTGGCTTTAATTTTAGTTAAAGATTTATACTGCCTCTGGTGGAAAAATTACCGTTTCAATACTTATTGAATCATTAACTTAACTATTAATAATTGGAGAATAATTGTTATTGTTTGTAAAGACACTGCCAAAGTGATTGTTAAATATGTCAGCAATTTCTTTGTTACTGCAAGTTATCTTGCTATTATTGTTTTCGTCTTTTAGAGAAAAAATATTTTTAGACATTTAATTTGTTATTAACATAATTAAAAAATTTGCTGATATTGTTTTCTTTAACTAGATTTAACTCTACTCTCATTTGATAAGTATGTAATGCTTCTTTACATTTACTAGTGTATTTGTTATATTTTTTTTGTGTGTAATGCTATTTGTATTTGACCATCTTTTCCATAAGAATGCTTTACGATTTAACATTTTCCCGATATACCTCGAATAGTGTTTTATTTTGAAGATTTTCTTCTAGATGAATTTTTCTAATAAGAACAAATTGATAAATACCAAAATGATTTAAGAAAACGTTTCAATAATCTTACTCTGTGAAAAAAAAAGGAAAACTTGAAGTCCCAAATGATATTTGATAAATAAAACTGAAAACCATCAATGTCGGCATTAACAAAGTCATAGAGGGGTTCAGTATTTTTATTTGACTGATTGAGATCATTTGTATTAATAGAGAAGTGGACTGTGTTATGGTTACTGGTGCTGAGAGGACAATCAGCTGAAATAAGACTAAGGAAGGGGACATTTGAAAATACAAGGTCAAGAATATTGTTTTCATGAGTAGGTTCCTGTACAAATTAGTACAAACCAAGACTGTTGACTTAATTTAAAAAAAGGCTATGGCACTTTTTGTTTGGTGATACATAATAAAGCCAGTCAATTTTAGGAAAATTGAAGTCAACAACAATAACAAATTGATTTTAACAACTTTTTATTTTTGATTAAAATATTATCAAGGTTTTTTTTAATTTTCAGAGTATAAATCTGTCTTGTTTCACCTAAGGCTACTAATATAGCGCTTTATGTTGTGTAACTTTTCTTTTCTTAGAATTTAATTCCTCTCTGATTAGTTAGAGATTAAAGTTTCAAATAAAAAAAGTTCTAAGTGAATGCAACAGATGCTTTTGTAGCGTTTCTATGAATTATGATATTTCTTTTAGCAAACCAAGGTTGATGAAAGAACTTTTATAATTAATTAATAAAATGAGTTTTCAAATGAGCTTTAATTTATTGGGAACTTTAGATGCTCTCAAAATGCATTTTTAACTTTTATCTATTATTTATGTTTGTATGCATTTTTAAATTTTATGTATTTCTAACTTTTGTGTATTATTGTCATAATGGTGAATTTATATTATAAAAATTTTTGATGCCTTTCACGGCAGCCCACTAATTAAAGTTAAAAGTTTCATTTACAAAAATAATTTTTTTGAAAAATTACAAAATTTAAATTTATCTGAAATTACCCAGGTAAATTACCAATTGCCTGGGTAGCAGGTAAGGTAATGGGTAAACACTAGAATCTGTGTAAACACTAGAATCAGAATATGACAAAATTTTTGATGAGCTGCTATCGGGCTCACTCGTCATTTAGGAACAGATTTTATAAACCGCAATGGTAATCACTTGTCACGAAACAGTTAATAGGTAGTATATATATATATCTATACTTTGTTACAAGTATTTGGATACAAGTATCTTATTAGCAGTATCTGTGTATAAATATTGAAATCTGAATACAAGTATTTACTGAATATGGTTACCAGTAACAAGTTGTTGTCATGTTCATGTTTGTTATTGCTAACATCTAGATGAAATATCTTTTATAGAATCTTGAAATAACTTTTTAGGTTCAAATTCAAAAGGTTTAATTTTTTAATTTTTTATTTTTTTTTTAATTAAAGATTTTTATGAAAACTCATTGTTTGGTATTTAAAAATTACTAAAAAGAGTAAAAATTTAGAATTTTATGTTTTCTGGTTTAATAAACATTAAATATTTACTGAATATTTACTTTGAATTTTTGGTTTTAAAAGAATTTCAAATTCTTTTATATAAAAAAGTATGTAAAAAGAAAAAGAAAAAACATTTTAACTGTAACCATTAACCAGGTCATTTTGACTATTTAATCTGAGATTTAGTCAATTTCAATAAAAACTCTGAATATAGCTAGCCCTGGAGTTCTGGTGTGAAATACTCAAGGTAATGAGTAAAGAATTACCTTGCCATTATAACACAAGATTAGTGCTTTATCCATAAACAATGAGTACCTAAATCTAGATCTCTTAAAACTCTAACAAAATAAATCATAATAAAATACTGTTAAAAAAAGGATTATTTTCTAGTTTTTTTCTTAGTTTAATTTCTTTTTTTATTATATTTTTTTAATTTCTTAACAAAAGATGTTTTTAGACATAATTTTATTACTAAAAAATGAAAAAGTCATTGTGTTGCGAAACATTTTTCAATGTTATCTTTTAAGTGTACAGCGTGAGTTCAATACCTAAATTCTTTCATTGAAACATTCTTTACGCTCTTTTTAATGTAATGGCGTATGTTTAATGTTTATATTTTAGTATTGAATAAAGTAAAAATGCCTTTACTCAAACTAATACCTTGTATCAGCCAAAGTTCGACTTAACAGGAATTCGCTTATGTATGTATATATATGCATATATATATACATATATATATATATACATATATATATATATATATATATATATATATATATATATATATATATATATATATATATTATATATGCATATATATATACACATACATATATATATTATATATATATGCATATATATATATACATGAATATATATATACATATATATACATATATATATATATATATGTATATATATATATATATGTATATATATATATATATATATATATATATATATATATATATATATATATATATATATATATATATATATATATATATATATATATATATATATATATATATATATATGTTACTTAGTGTGTGTATTATTTCAGTGTTTTTTATTTTTTCATTAGAGGCTTCTTTAAATACTTCAACAATAGATTTCAAGGTCAGTAAATTTCTTTTAAATGATTTTTTGTACTCTGTTATGTTAATAGAAAGAAACATTTTTATAATTCTCCTAGTTTTTAGTTTTTATGCTGCAAATCCTGAAATTGCAACCGATATGGTTAAGAGTGCTATAAGAGTACCATTTTTTTAAATTTTTTTGCTTTTTTAATGTGACAGGTTTACTGCAGCCATGAAGGCTACTCTTTTTTTTTTTAATGTTATGGGTTTTACGCAGGTAAATTGCAGCATCCTACCAAGAGATACTAGTGGCTCCCTTGTTCCAACAAATATTTATTTACATTAAACTAGTAGTAAATAAACTTTTAACTAGATAATAAGCGAAGTTTTTTACTAATCACAAGTAGCATTAATTAAAAGTTGATAACTAACTAATCCTGTTAATCTTGAAGTTAATCTTAATAATAATCAAGTTTTAAAGTTGTAGATTTACTTGCAGGTTACTATAGTTACTTGCAGGTTAATTGTTGTTGTTCTTATTTGTAGTTACGTGCAGGTTAGTTCTTGTAGTTACTTGCAGGTAAATTATTGTTGTTGTTTGTATATTGTCATGCTTTAAACAGATTGCTTATTTTTTGTTTAAGATTGTTTTTTTTGCTTTGTTTTTCTTTTTTCAAACGAAAAATTAATTTTTTTAAAGTTTGAAGCAAAAAATTAAAACAATATTTAAAACATTTAATTTTCAGAATTACAGAGTAATAATCTACATGTTTCAAAATGGTTTTAGTTTATTGTCAATAAACTGTATAAGTGCTTTTGAAACATGAAAGCAACCTTTTAGTGTTTTTATAAATCTAAGAAATAATCAATATAATATAGAAAACGTCAATATTGTTTAAAATGAATCTAAACAAGAAACCATCAATATTGTTTATAAATGAATTTAAACAAGAAACAGTGGAAATAAAAGTAAAACAATCAAATAAAATGAAAAAGAATGAAAAAAAGAATGTTTTTTTCAAATATTGAAAAATACACGACAAGAAGATAGTGACATGAAATTGCATTGAACTAATGCAGCAACATTAACAACAATTCTTTATAAATGTAGAAAATATAAAAAAATAATTTTTTTCCTCATTTTGGATAGTTTTTTTTCACAAAGCAAAGTTATTAGAAGGATCATTAAAATGATTAATATTAATTTAATAAATTATGGTTATTTGCTAAAAGGGGCGTCTGGTTGTAAAATATCACTTCTGCTTTTCTTCAATGTCATAAGAAAATTGTATTATGAAAAAATGCCCAAACCATGTTCAACTTTTTTTTTAATTTTTTAACTCATGGCAAATTACTCTCATTTGCAAATATCTTTATACATTTTTAATAAAAGAATATGATTTGCAATACGAAAATATTGTGATATCTTTATTAAAATAAAGAATGAGGCAGTGTCGGACAAGGTAGTTAATGTGCCTCTCATAACTTGACCAATGGAAGTTTAATACAGTTATTTAAACAAAGTTTAAAAGAAGCAGTTAAGACACTTTTTTTCTTTAATAAATTAATTAGACTATGAAATACTCAGTAAAGATTTTTCCACTAATTTTTTTGTAAATTAAGTATTTACAAATTTTAGGAAAAAAATTTAAGAATGATAATCAAATCATCAAAATCAATTATAAATTAAACTATGACCAATCTAGAGTTTTAGCATATGATTATATAAATGTATTTGAAAAATATCACAAAATATGGTTTATAAAAAGGTTAATATGATCAAAACCTTTTCTTAGGTGTACCCTAAAATACAAGTTTGTTGAGAGCAACAAGTTTTAATTGTCAAAATGTTCGTAAGTTTCTAAACAACTTAGAGAATGTTTACATCTGATAGTATTAAAAATATAAGAAGATCAAACATTAAAAAAAAAAATATATTCCTGTGGGAATCTAATAAAATTTTGAGCATTTGCGTTAGTGGTACCCATAACCCAATAAGCAGACACCATTTGGTCCAATAGCGAACCAGGCTTGGCTGCCACGCTGTACCAGGCCTGGCACGCCAGTCCTGTACCAGCGCCGGGTTGCCCATTGGTTTTGCAATGGGCTGGTATCGGTAAGCCAGTGCTGGTTCAATTCAGGGCCAAGGCTGGCAACCAGCGCACGTTGCAACGTGGGTCCATTAAAGGCCCACAATGCGTTTACCTAATTATTCAAATTATCATCATTATATATATACTTAATTATTTAAATTATATATACCTATATATATATAATTATAAATAAATTATATAAAAATATTACCTAATTATTATACTTATATTTACAATGTCTATTTTTACATTTTTTTAATAAGTTGGTAAGTTAACAATAAAAATAGTTAAAAGGGGTTAATAGTTAACGCAACAATGTATGAATGTTTTCCTAATTATGCACTTTTTAGGTATATTAATTTAAAAGTAAGAAATTCAAAAAAAAAAAAAAGAAACAAAAATTATATGCTCATAAATCATTAATAATAGAAAACTTGTAAAATAATGCCAAATATACAATTAACATACAAAACATATAAAACAGATCATGTAAGACGCCCTAAGCACATTAATCTTTGTCAAATTCGTTAGAAATAGAGCAAATTGTGGTAATGATAATTGCGGTAAAGGTTTAGATGTTAATGATCGGATGGTACGGTTAAAATTACCATGACTTTCTGCTGAACTGGCTTTCTGAATGGTCTTTCTTTTGGCCCTTTCTTTTCTGCCTCCATTTCTATCAAGAGCTCCAGACAAGAAAGCCACAATTGCTTTTTGAATTTCGCTGTCTGTGGCATCTTTTGTTGACAAATTTCTTCGTATTGCTTCTATAAACATGAAAGTCATATCCGAAGTGTTTTCACAAAAAATTTTACAAATAATATAGCCTTTGTTTACCCACGTACAAATAGTTTTATTATAATATACGTAATATTGATTTGCTTAAATTTTTATTTCATAGTCTTTCTAAGTAAATTTCGAACAAATAACAACTATTTGGTTGAATTACAACTTAAAAAAACAACAGTTATGTAGTAATAACGTAGTATAAATACAACAGAAAAACAAATTTACAGTCTATTGCAAAAGCTATTATTATATATTCATTCTGATTTAATAAAAGCACTAAACAAGTTCATGCAAGTAAAACTAATCATGCAGTAATGAAGGGATGTACGATTTCCTAATATAAATTTATCATTTCAATTGATAAATGTTATATTATCTATAACAAGACAATTTTTCATTTTTTAAATATACATAACACATCCATAAATAATCAAGGAAGCTAAATAATCTTTAAGATATTCACAAAATGTTCTGAATAACGTTAATCATATTTAAAGATTTTAGTATATGACAACGATTAGAATTAAATGACATTTAAGTAAAAAAAAACAATTACATACAATTGCTTATAAATATTTATATTTAATAACTTACAATAACTTACTTTCAATAACTTGACAAAATTTAAGATCTCGGAAAGACTTTTTATTAAGTTCACCTTGTCCCGTCCAATTCAATTTTTTTCCCCTTCGTTACTTATTACGGATGATATCATTCGCTTTGTGGCTTCCTTGAGATTTTGCCCGCCTTTTGCTGCTACTCCCTTCACCTAAAAAAATTGCAATATACTACAAAATTAATTGCAGATGTGATTAAATGTTTTGACTTTGGAAATATTTGATTAGCTCTTCCAATAAATCCTTTAAAAAAAAGTTCTATACCTAACCAATTACCAGTTGGTTAGGTAAAAAGATAATTTTCATGTAATGACATATATTTATAACCATTTCAATTAGTTCTCCAACTTTCATAAGCATTTTTTAGACAACTTAATCAGTATAACTCTTTATTGACAAAGATTATGTCCTTAAGTTTTACTATTTAAAAAATATTGTAAATAACATTTTTACTGTTTCAGAATCACTAATATATACACAAATCAATAGCCTCTCACAAAAACCATCGCTTTAAAATATTCTCTGAATTATGTTGTTAGGTTAAGACATAAGCCATTGGTCCGCTTACAAAAATTAATATTTTAACTATATAAATTAAAAAACTTAAATTATTAAATTTGGAATTTGCTAAATTTGCTTCTGCAGATTATTCATAGCAGCTTTAAGTTCCACTTGAAGAAGAATAATCTTGTTCAAAGTGGCATTCGTTGATGAAAAGGCAGTAGTTGATGAAACTAGTGAAACAGTTTCAGCATTGCTAACAAGCTCAGGCTCAATAAGCTGTTCTCTATTAACATTATTACTGTCATTTGAGGAATTATTTTGAATCTGGCTAGTTAACAATTCTTCTTTTTGAAACAACTGCTTTTATTAATGTTTGATTTGCTTCAGGAAATGGAGGATGTGTTGGTGCATGAGAAGGAGATTTTTTTTTTTCGCTGTTCGATCACTTTTTTCAATTATGTTCCATTCTTTATTGACTATAGGAGCAGGTGGTAGCAGAAAAGTTTTTTTAAATTGTGGTTATTCATAATAATCTTGAGAGTCACTATCATAATTTTCAGCAGGATACTTTTGTATTCTAAACATAAAAGTCATATGTTAAAACATAATTAAAAAGAAATCTATCTTATGGTATCTTATAAATACCCTAAAGTATACATTATGAAATGGCATATAATACCTTAAGATATTATAACACTGCAGTGAAAACAATTTCAAGGTTAAACATTGACTGAGTAAATAAGTATATACATAGTCAATAAATAATAATATAAATTTAGTAAAACATTTGTTTTACTTAACGCCAAATAAAAAATATATATATACATAAAATAAAGGTGGAATAAATACATATATAATGTGAACTTTAATAAAAAAAACATAGATATTTCAAGGACGCATCAATATTTATGCAGCCCTGGCTATGTTTTATCAACCTGATAGTTTGCTACAAACAAGTAAATTTATTCAAACTTGCAAATTAATGTATGGATTAAATTCTTATATTTATAGGATTATGAACCAACCTGCATAATATCATGTAACTAAATTACTGCTACAACATATGTTGTAACATTGCTCAGTACTGAGCAATGGCCACTATATTGTGCAACAAGCAAACCAATACATTTCACATTATAAATATGGTGTGTACCAAATTTACATATAAATTATAATAGATTACTGTTTGGGACGCAATCTTTGACTTTTGGCGTCACTCTGCAGATCTGATGTGACAGTAGCTTTAGAAAGGCAAAATTGAGCCTTCCCATAAGATTCTGAAAATTGTAGAAAAATTAATAACACAGCATAAAACCATTATATTAAAGTAACTGGATATAAATTTGTGGAACTGGAATTTAATGGAAGCACAATGAATTAGATAAATGATAAACTATAAACATAGTTATCATTTAAACTATAAACATAGTTATCATTTAAACTATAAACATAGTTATCATTTAAACTATAAACATAGTTATCATTTAAACTATAAACATAGTTATCATTTAAACTATAAACATAGTTATCATTTAAACTATAAACATTTAAGTTATCATTTAAGAAGTAGAATACTATTTTATTTTTAGAGAAAATCTAAAACAATAACTTTACATCCTATCATAAAAAAGAAGAGAGCATTTAATTGTTTTTTAAATTAAAATAAGAGTGCATTACCTTTTGTCCCTAAAATTCTGACTGAATGCTTTCTCCAATTATCAGTTGGCGTTTCTTCCTCTTTGGCAG
The DNA here is from genome assembly GCF_038396675.1 of Hydra vulgaris. Lineage (NCBI taxonomy): Eukaryota > Metazoa > Cnidaria > Hydrozoa > Anthoathecata > Hydridae > Hydra > Hydra vulgaris. Next base: position 25,977,386 of record NC_088931.1, read on the forward strand.
CTTTACTGTTTCTTTGCTGGCTTGTATAAGGAGGCCAATAACACATATCCTTACCAATCAGCCATGCACCTGGTACAATTGCAACATCATCATTTTCGTCAACAAATGCAACAATTGCAAAACAATTTTTATCCATCTAAAATGCAATACAATAAATCCAACACAAAATAAACTTCAAGCCTTTTGTAATAAACTAAATAAGTTAAATAAATAATTTAAACTTATCTTATTTTAAATGCGTTAAATTTATTTAAACTTTAAATTTTAATTCTTATTAATTTTAAAAATAATTATACTATCTTATGATTATTTTTAAGATTCAGTTATAATATTGTATAAGATACACAAATAACATATAGTATATAATGATAATATTATTTATAAGGAAAAAGAAAATAAATAACTTACTTTGAACTCTATAAACATTTTAGCACATTAATTAATAAATTGTGAATAGATTTTTTTTTTAAATAGCTTGTTTTTGATAATATAAATATATATATATATTAATAATATTTTACTAAATTTATAAAAAAAAGTTATAATACTATCATTAAAAATACTACTATATACATATTTCCTATTTAACAAAAGTATTAAAATTGTTATATTTTAACTTTTTTTCCCAGACAAATCATTATAATGCTCTGTTTATACCAGTCTAAATTAAAAGTCAGACAGAAAAATCAGACAGAGTTATTAATGCAATAAAACAAATAATTGAAAATATCAAAAAACATTTTACTTATTAATACTCTTTTATTATTATTGCTAAAATAAAATTTATATATATATATATATATATATATATATATATATATATATATATATATATATATATATATATATAAATGTATATACACACACACACACACTCATACATAATATGAATTTTAATTTAAAATAAATATTTAAAGGTTGTATATATATATAAAATTATAACTTAAACAAAAACAAACATTATTTTAAATAACTTTATTGTAGTAAGCAATATATACAAGCAAAAATGTAAAAATCTATTTGGAAAAAATGTTAAAAATGTAACATGGGTATAGCAGCATAGTTAGTTTTAAAAGGTAAAAGAACATATTTCCTTTTTACTTCCGACATTGAACAGTAAAACAATGCTGCATTCAAACATGATACTTTAAAAATATTTATGGCTGATGAATTGCAAGGGTATATAAATAAATTTTCAATGTTTTCAAACACTCTATATATGATACACACATTATCATCAATCATTTTCACAATATTCATCACTAAAATTATTTTTTCATCATTCAAGCTAAAGCAATTATCACCATCGGTAATTTTTATACAAAAATGTTTAGCAAACAATTCTTTAAACTGAGTACTTATCTTTAGTTCTCTTGGTACAGGTCCATCACTGTGCTTTTTCTTAAAGTAGGGAAAATCTTTTACCTTATAATTCAACTGCTGTCTATTATCAATTATTTGTTTTTCTGATAACCTTCTAACCACTTGCTGCAATGGCAAATGAGGCTTTCGTACAAGCTTTTTTAATTTTTTCAAATAATTTTCAAAAGGAAATGATGATACATTATCTAGAGGTCCAAAACTTTTAGAAACACTAGCTAACTGCAGTAACCCATGCATATTGTATGTGATCATTTCCCTGCCATAAATTTCTCCAACATGTTTAACAAACAACAATAGCAAATTGTGAGCATAGTCAACATATTTATTGTACAAATATTCACTTAACAGGATACTCATACCAACTGACAGTAACATAAAATTATTATAGTTGGTAGTATACCTTCAAAACACACCATGCCAGTGTACAACAGTAATTGTCTAAATTCAGTTGCCTTCCACTGCTCAAAGTCTTTGAACAGTCTAGGCTTACGTGCAAATTCAAATTGGATATAATTTCCTAAATTTAGGAGTTTTTCTGATAACTCACAGACAACACGAGGACCAAGTCTAGTCTTTAAAGGACCTTTCAGTAATAAATATACTAATTTTCGCATAACCCCAAGACAAACTAAATGCATATAATCAGCAGGCACTTGTGATATCATTTTTATCGGAATATTTGTGGACTTTCACTAATATAATGATGACGATCTGTCATTCTGGCAAAAGAGTAATCTGTTCGAAGAACTGCATCAATTTCTGGAAAGGTAACACGCCCAACATAGACACCATGCTGTTCACATTTAGACACCATGCTGTTACACCCATGATAAGCACTATGTCCCTTTATACATTTAACAAAAGCTCTAGCTGGGGTGTCACACACAAGAGCAGAAAGTTCTACTTTGTAATGCACATTGTTAATAATAAGACCATTAAGCTGAAGCTCTTTTACTTCTTTTACAAAATCTTCTAAAAATTTATTAACATCCGCTGGCTTACTATTTCCATAGTATAGTCCAATAACAAATGGTTCCCTATTTTGTTGAAGTTTATTTTCAAACTGTTCTATTAGTCCAAGTATGGGCCAAAGTTGTGTGTTAGGACTTTTAAATAATGGAAGGCCATCTATATTGACTTGAAAAGAAATTGTTGAAACTTCCATTTCATTATCACTACACAAAGTTGGGAATTTATTGAGTATCTCCTGCTTTATACCAAAATAATAGAAACCTTCATACACTTCACGCTTAGCAATTTCTGTTCTCATTATTGTTTTTGGACTTTTTGACAAACCAGGAACAAATTTGCTCATTATGCAAATTAAATCACTAAATGCTCGTTGTGTAATGTTATGCTGAGAAGACCAAAACGCTAAATCATGCTCAAGTTCATCTATTGCATTATGCTTGTCACTTATATCTGAATCACTATCAGAAAAAACTTCAAACTCACTATTTTCATTATCGATTTGAAAAGAAATATTGGGGTTATCATCCAGAGCAGTACAGTTGGAAGCTTCATTATCTGAGTTGTTTATAGCATATTGTTTGCAATTTGTTTGAATGACTGTCTTGGACAAAGTGTCATAAGCTTGCGGAAAATAAAACCCAGTTTCGCGTATGTAATCATAATTAGAGGGTCCATCGATAACGATTTCATCTTGTTTTATTTCAGTCAAAATATTTTTTACTTCTTTCCGAATCATTCTTCTTTTAGTCCAATAGCTCATTGCTATAACCGGCTATACTTGGTTATATATATATATAGTTGGTTTTATAAAATTACGTCGTGTGCTTAAATAAATTATGAACTTATAAAAGCTTTATAAGAGATATATATTTTGCTATTTATTTTATTCGCATCACTAAAAAATAATTTTGTCGCATCAATAAAAATAGTATGGTTTTAACACTATAATGCATTGGCGGTACGCCAATTGGCGTTCCTCGCTGGCGTTCCACTTAAGATGCGCTAGTGACCCGAAAATGGCCAGCCAGTTCTGGTGCGCCAGCTATGGCACTTAACTGGATCACACGTATTTATCCGCAGCTGGCTCTCCAGCCCTGGCCCAATAAGGTCCTGCTTATTGGGAAGCTTGCGCACAGAATAAGAATAAAAACTATTTGATGCTTTTTAAAATGATATTTTAATATCTTTAAAGTTTCTTCAAAGCTTTTTTGTTTTTTTCATTTTTCTTTTAATAATAGTCCAGGACTTTTCAATAACTCTCAATTCTGGGCAGTTTGGAGGATTTTCTGTTTTAGGCACAAATTTCTCATTATTCTTTTTATACCATTCCATAGCTAGTTTACAATAATGAATTGAAGCTAAATCAGGCCAGAACACAGGTCTGTTATTGTGTGATTTAATGAGAGGTAAAAGGCGTTTTTGTAAACATTCTTTAACATATATTTGACCAGAAAGTGTGGATTGAGAAATATAAGGTGCTGATTTTTTGCCATAACTGCAACTAGCTTGCCAAATCAAAGTTTTTTTAGCGAACTTGTCATGTTTTGTGTATTTAAATTTCTTATCTGCTTTTCCTCTATATTTGGCAATATAATAAACAGCACCAGGAATTTCTTGACGATTGTACTTGATATAAGTTTCATCGCCTTCAATAATAAAGAAATTTTTAGAAATAAAATTGTCATACAACTTTCTGCCGTGGGTTCTTGCACTTTTTTGTTGAGTTTTGAACGGTTGGGCACTTTTTGTGCTTTGAAAGAATGAAAAGCATGTTTGTTTCTAACTTTTGCAACAAAACTATGAGAAAACTCATATATTTTTGCGCGTTCCCTTAGTGAAAGGCACAACACGTTGAAAACAAAATACAAAACAATTAAAAAGATTTTAATACAACCACTGAAAAAAAATGACATGCTTATTCTTTCACATTTATTTCGTGTACACGCTGAATGAATCAGGGCAACTTATAACTATGTGGGCAATTATTAATCAGAAACTCAATACCACCAGTATTCATTTTTTTCTAAAACAAGGTTTTATGAACATATGCTAATAGGAGGACCTAACAGTTTGTGGATTTACAACCTGAGAGTACTAGAAGGCTATGGATGATATGATAACTTGAGCATTTTTTATAAAAGCAGCTTAAAAGATTTATTTAATCATGGAATAATTTGATTTATCTATATATAAACTTAACTGTTAAAAGTAATTTTTTTTAATTTTATTTTCACTTGTATTCATCGCCACTTTAAATTCATGTTCACCTCTTTTTTTTTAAATTCAAATATTATTTTGAATTTTATCTGCTTGATAAGAAAAAGCATTGTATTTTGTCATGTTTTAAGAGACATTTCTTGCCTATTTACCATAAGGATGAATTCCATCGTGACGGAATCACCGATTTGAGCTTATTTTCCACGTTTAAAAATAAAAAAAACTGTAATGTGCATATTGTTATTCTATATAAATTTATGTTCATAAATTGGTGATTCCGTCACGCATTATTATATTTATATTGTATTATTATTATGTATTTATAGTTTTTTGGCATTAGAAGTATTTCAGGTCAATGTGTGACAAACACATACATCATATAGAATAACAATATGCACATTACAGTTTTTTTGTCAGAAATACTCCATTAGTTTTAGATAATTAAAAATCTTTTTTAAAAAAATATATAGTTGTATACATGCATTGATTAATTTATTTCCATATTTGTTTTAGATGGAAAAAGATCAAGACGACAACAACTTGTAAATAATATTTTTCGTTTGTATTCTTTAGAAAGTAATTAAATATGTTTATCTTATGTTTTTAAGTAAATATGTTTATCTTATATGTAACATTTATTTGTGTGAAGTTTTGTTTACTAGTAGGATGTTAGTTATAAATTGATACAAGTAAATGTTATATACAGTGTAGTATTATTTGTTAGTGTTGGTTTATAGGTCTTTATACGCATTTTTTTAAAAGCAATTTAAATGCAGATCTAATGCACTTAATTTTAATTTTCTTCCAAAATCAGAATGGGGAATGCGTCAGAAGGAATGTTTTCTCTAAACGATTCTCAAGCTCTTTATAATATGATTAGTTCAGATTGCAACCACATCCTCGTTCCTGAAGTGTCTTTAGCCGTTCGTAATCTTGGAAAGTTATATCGAACTCCTCCAGTGAGCCCAATGGTTAAAAAAACATTGTTAGATTTATCAATGGATTTTACAAATTTTAATGATTTTACTTCTACTAACAAATCTCATATTAAAGAAGAATCTTTAACAAAACATACAATAAATAAGAACTTCATTAAAGGAGCGCAAACTACAAGTACACCAATTTCAGACCAAAAATTGAACAAACTCGTTGACGTTAGTATGCAAGAATCGCACACAAGTTCTATTAAAAACGATTTTTTTAAAGCAGAGTTAGATAACGGAAAGAATGATAATAATGAAAATAAAGTTTTTAGCTTACGTCTAAACGATATAACACCTGAAAAAACATGTTTAATAGAGAAAGAAACTTTATTTTGCAGTAAAATAACGACCTCACAAAACTTTAATATTGAATCAAAAATTAAATCAACAGAAGATTATACTGAATATACTAAAGTTACTGATTCAAATGTAAATATACACTTAAACTCGTGCGATCTTGACTTCCTAGAATATGGAATTTCGGGAAAAAGAACTAATAATATAGAAAATCGCATAAAAGAGGCAAATATAAAATCCATACCAGAAAACAATCATATCACTTTATTAGATTTTTTTAGCGACAATGCTGAAAGCTTGGCAATAAATAATCAAAATGCCAACACCTTGCCATTAAATATGCAGTATGCCGATACCTTACCAATAAATAAACCAGGTGTTGAGCAAAACGATCCCGTATTGAGCTTGAATACTTTATTTATACCAGACAAATTGAGCGATAAAGTAACAAAGCTTCAATTAGCTGATACGCTGCCGGTTGCATTGAACACTGAGTCACACGTTACCGATGTATCCAACCCCGAGTCACATGAAAAAAGTAATAAACTACAATATAGTATATTTGTGGAGAAGTCATCCGAAAATCAAACAGACTTTTCGCCGTCACCTAACTACTTAGCGTCTGATAATAGTTCTTCTTTTGATTTCCAACGTTCAAAAATAGCCTTTAGTGCAGAAAAAACGAAAAGTATCATTGAAGATTCAAACGATGCAGCAACTTGCCAAAATACAATAGAAGTATCGATGCGTGAAAGCAAGAAGGATGTAAAAATTTGCGAAGAAAAAGGTGATCTTTTATTTATTTATTTTTTATTTTTATTTTTTTTAATCTAATATTTTTTATTTATCATCATCAGAAGGGTGCATGCTTATGAAAAACTTCTTTTCATGGTGTTTCCCATTTCTATTATTACTATGATAAACGGTTAATTTTAAATGATTACATCTATTTATGATTTCAGAAAGTACTGAGAAAGATGGTAAACTTGCGTTGTTAAAGAAACTCTGTTTAGAAAACATGGGTAATTTAGATATTGACGATCACGTGCTCATAAAAATTGCGCAGCTTGCTAAAGACTTAAAATTAGTTAATGTCACAAATTAGAAACGAAATAGGGAGACTTTAATCCGTGAAGCCAAGAAAATAGAGAGATCTTGCCGAAAGTGTAGAAATGTTGTAGTTTCTTTATCAATCATGAATAAACTAATTTAGTCTCGAGATTGAAAATGGTTGACAGCTTATAAATAAATACTTTAAACACTAATCATATTTATCGTTACTTGTAACAATTGTTTGTTAGTTTTTTTGTTATTACAGAAGTTTTTATTTTTTTAAAAACAATCGTTTTCATTGATTATTCACCTTCACATTTTAAATATTTTTAAATTGAAAAAATTTTCAGCCACGGCTCTGGTCAGCATTGATTAAAACCTCTATGCGCGCAGCGATTGGCTAGCTTTACTATTTTAAATTTAAACAATTTCTACTCAACATATCCACGGTCAGGTTGATCAATGTTCCAGAGAAGCAATAATTTCTCGTAGTTTTTTTTAACAAAGATTATATAGCTGGAATGCCGGTTAACCATTTTGTATTGGAGAGCTTGTAAAGTGATATAGCAGCTTCTTGAGTTTTTCATCTTGTTGGACTGCAACTAAAGAACTTTTAGAGAGTTTGGATATTAAAAAAAGACTTGATCTCAACAGCAAATGTAGACATTGCAAGGAAGTATAGAGCAAACATATTTTTTCTAAAGTACAGTGAACGCTCTATATAAACAACTCATTTGAACCAATTTCAATAAAAAAGTTTCTTACCCAGTGGGCATAGTACGTTTTTAAAACGTTCTTTGGACGTTTTTATTAGGTTAAACCTAATAAAAACGTCTAAAAAACGTTTTAAAAACGTACTGTGCCCACTGGGTAAGAAACTTTTTTATTGAAATTGGTTTTCTTTTGCCCATTCTATCACTAAATTAAAAGAATTTATAACATCATTGATGTTTTTATTGGAGTCATCCAACGTTTTTTCACTTTCTTCAACAGGAGTAGTTTCACTTTCTACTTCAAAATTTTCATCAAGGTAAATGGATGATTTGTTTCGCTTGTTCCACTTGCCCACTCCATAATTTTAGTTTCTGCTAAATTGCAATAATTAAATATCGAATTATATAATACAAGGGAATATCATCTTCTGAAAATTGATCGGAAGGAATGTTTTATTGAGTTTCATCACTTGACGAAAAAAGATGTTTAAAAGAATTTTGTATAACTCACACAGGAATTTTATATCATGCCTGCCCCACTAAATAAATAACATCTTTCAAATTTATATTTTTCAGTGCTGAAACTGTTTCATCTCCTGCACCTAAGGCTGCAAGACATCCAAGTAGATGCTTGCGATAGCATTGTTTTAGAAATTTTATCACATTTTGATCTAGTGGTCGCAGCAATGGTGTGTTATTATTATGTGTTATTAGGGGGAAAAAACATAACTTTGAAATTCGGGATACCAATCAAGTTATTCTTAGACCCATGGCAAGTTGCACTATGTACTAAGAGAAGGGCTTTTACGAGAAGGTTTTTAGTTTCCAAGTGTCGAGTTACTGAAGACATGAATATATCATTATACTAGCCGTTAAAAAGTTTATAAGTTGCCGAGCATTTTTGGATGATTCGTAATATACTGGCAAGTTCATATTTTTGAAGCAACGAGGATATTTTGATTTCCCTCTCATCATCAAATCTAATTTATGCTTACCTGTAGCGTTTACGCATGGCATAATTGTTACTCTTTCCTTCATTGCTTTTTTTCTAGCACAGGATTTTCCAAAAAATTTGTAACATTAGTTTTATTGGACAAACCGTGGATTTTTTAAAATTTCGTTAACCATCAGTCACTTGCAAAAAATGTTTTAGGTCCATTATTTGATTTATTTACTTCGAGTGCTTTTAATTTTATCATTTCCTTTGGAACTAAATTGTTTAACTGTCGCCGCTCCAAGAACCAAAAAAACACTGTATCGCCGATTTCACTCTATTTTATTGTTTTCATTTGCTTAATCTAACTCAGATTTACATACCGTTTTGGTTGCATATTCTTCTGAATTTTCTTTATTTTCTTTTACTCTACTTATGGTAAATTTAGCAAATTTATATTCGTTACAACTTTATATTCGTTACAACTTTATATTCGTTACAACTTTATATTCATTACAACTTTATATTCATTACAACTTTATATTCGTCCTTTGTACATTTAGAAACTTTACATTCGTTACAAACTTTGTTTTCTCACCATTTTCAATGTCCTTTAAAATGGATAGTTTATCTTTTAACAATATTGAACGTCGTTTTTTCGTCTGATTCAAATTTTATGGTTGAATTTAAAGCACAAAAATATTAATTCATTATATAACAGGAACTAACAGAATTAAAGTAACTATGCTATTTAGCAGAAATTCGCTTCAATACTGGCAGCACAAAACACAAACATATTCCATTAACAGAATTTTTTACAATTGAGATTCTTTTTTTACAATTTGAGGTTAGTTCATTATAACTTAGAGGTTGAGTTGATTAATGTATTAATCAACAAAAACTAATAAAATTTAAGTAACTATTCTATTTAACAGAAATTCACTTCAATACTGACAGCAAAAAACACAAACATATTCCAATAACAGAATTTTTTATAATTTGAGGTTATGTTGTAGTGAACAGCTGACTTTACACCTGAATTAGCCTAAACTTAACTCAAACATTTAGCTTCAAAAAAATAAGTTGCTTATACAGAACAGTTGAACTAAAAAAAGATGCTTGTAAAGGTTGAAAAAGTTGCTTGTAAAGGTTAAAAAAAGGTTGCTTATAAAGAATGTTGCTTATAGAGGGTTGCTTATAATAGAGCGTTCACTGTATAGGTTTTCCATTCTAGATTTTTACCATATTAAAACCATTATTATATCCTTGGTTTCTCAACTTTTGTAAATCAAGATTCACTCACGCAAATTAACTGAACAATATCTTCAGTTCTGTTTTTTTCCCTTAACACAGATTAATCGCTTCTATCTTCCAAATTGTTTTATCTGAATTTCACAAAGTAAAGAACAAACGTGATTTGTACGGTGTACGATTTGTACGGTGTGAGGTATATCTTGGGTAGCATCGGTAGTAACATTAAAATATACAACACTCTCACTTCCTTTCCACCGTTCTTACTTCTTTTCCTTGCGTCTTGACTAATGCCGAACATTTACTGATGACATTTACTTTTTTTAATATAATGATTGTGAAGGAAAATACATATCATGCTGTTGTTGTTTTAGAACAAAAAAGTAAAATGAAATACAATATCTTTACAAATTTATTTATGGAGTATATTTAAAAAAGGCAATAATAAACAAATCAAAGTAAAAGTCTTAAGTAGAAACAAATCTGATTTGAGATTAATATAAATTTCAAAACAAAATCCGAGTTAAATATAGAAGTGGAAAAAAAAATTAAAAGAGCCGAAAAAAAGTTGATATTTTATCGTTGATATTTTATCGTTGATATTTTATCGTTGATATTTTATCGTTGATATTTTATTGTACTGGACGAAGATGCGGAGGAGGATTGATACACCGAAGTTTGCGGCCGTATCAAAAATGAACTTTTTAAGACGTGACTAATGTGACTCGAGTAATTACAACAGTTGCAGAGAGTGAAAATAGATTAAAAAAAAAATTTAGTTTGTAAAAATTTTAATAAAACAATCTCCCAAACAAAATCAGTTGAAGAAATGAAACTTTTCGTAAACAAATATGTATGGTATATCTTACTGAAAAATAATATTTCAACTTGTGGTCACACAAGGACAACAAAACCCTAGGGCAAAAACAAAATCTAAGCCGCAAAGCATTTTTATGGAGAAGATGGATGATTAAAAAAACCATTATAAACAAATCAGCTTACAAACAATACGCCAGGAATTGGAAACAAGTCTTATCTAATTATCAATTGAAAGTTGAATTAAACCTAGTTGAGGAAAATAACATTATTGAGTTTTATAATTATGTTAATAATAAAATGAATATCGGTATTAAGCACTACCATCTAATAGAAAAAAATAACAATAACAAAATAACTTCCAGTAATATAGAAATTGCTAACGTATTTAATAATCATTTGGAATATGTTTTTATGGAAGATAACAGTTACTCTTCTAATATTATCAGTTATGCTCATGATTCAATAGGTATTGACACTGTTTATTTTTCCATAGAGTCAGTTTATAAAACCTTAATGGGAATTAAACCTAGCATCTCGTACGGTCCTCAAAGTATACTTAATGCAATTTTTAAAAAGTTAGCTCATGCGTTATGTTTTTCTCTTTCATATATTTTTGAGGCTAGTTTTACATTAAACACTTTACCTAATCAATGGCGCCAAGCTTTTTTTTAAAAAAAAAAGGAGCTACATCGGATCCTAACAACTACATCGGATCCTAACAACTATAGACACATCTCTTTAACTTGTACTTGTTGTCGAATCATGGAAAGAATTATCAACTCACATAATGTTGTGTATCTAAATCATTATAGTTAATTATTTTCGTCAGCATTGTTTTCTTGATAAACGTTCTATATGCACAAATCTTTTAGAATCTACTAACGAGTAGGAGTATCGCACTTGACAATCATTTGATAATAGATGTCATATATATTGACTTGCAAAAGGCGTTTGATTCTGTATCTCATTCAAAACTATTTAATTATTTAAACTTTTTAATTATTTAAACTTTCATTATACAATATATGTGGAAACCTTTTAAAGTAGATCATTTCTCACAGACAGGTCTCAGCAAAATTGATAGTTTTTTAACCGTAAAAAAAAAACTAAAGTAAAGATAAAGAATAAAGTAAAACACAAATTAAAAGATATTGCTTTTATAAAAAGTTAATCACTAATAAATCATAATCAATAAAATCAATAATCTTATAAATTAATTTAAAACAAACAATTAAATCAAAAAAATAAAAAAAATTAACAAAAAGATAAACGGAATTTCGAACTAAAAAAAGAAAGAACTCATACGTAAAACTTTAAAAGAAGAAAAAAAAGAAAGAAAGAAAAAAGTTAACAAATAAAATAAACAAAAGAAGAAAATATCATAAAGAAAATTATAAACGAAATATAAGAAGATTGGTTGTTTTATACTTATTTTTTTACGATTTAATTTGTTTGGTATTATATTTTTTTTTTGTAAATATAGTTTATAATTTTTTTGTTCGATGTTTTTTTAGTTGTTGTATCTTCTATTATTATTTATTCATTATACATATATATGCTTTATTATTATATTATATACTATATTTGTTATTATTGATTTGTGCCATACTTTTATATATTAATGTTTTGTTTTTAACTTCAGAGCCTTAACCACAATTTTGATATTTGGGGGACCAATTGTTCTTTTAAAGGAGGGAGGGGATAAATATTTGTTAAAAATATTTTAAATAGCTGTTTTTCCCTACTAATTATGATTAAAAATTTTTTTTTTTTTTTGAGGGGGGGAGCCTAAACCCCCCTGGTCCCCCGGTGGTTACGGCTCTGAACTTATACTTTTATATGGCAATTAAGTAACATTGCAAATTCAGCAATAAAGCAGTGGCCAATCATCAAAGAGCAATACTATGTAATTGTTGTTCTTCTTGGGTACATGCTAAATGCAACTTAATCAACAAATTTTCGTATAATCTTCTTGTCAACGGCTCTTCTGACTGGTACTGTAACGACTGCATAATTAAGAATATGCCATTTAGCACACTTTCGGACATAGAATTTTCATTAACTTTATCAAGTCATACTCTACCAACTAATACCTCAAGTTCTTTGGAAAGTCCAATACAGTTCAAAAACTTATTTAATAAAATCTATTATTTTTTTAATATTGATCTTTTGAAAATTAATATTCCGTTTACTGAAAAGTTTATGAATTTGCTGACTTGCTACTATTTTATATAATTTAGTACTATGCACTATTTATAACAGCAAATGGTATGGTATTCTTGATCTTAATAAAACTAAAATCAAATTCTAAATTGTACCATCATCTAAACATTTTTTCTGTGCCCTTTTATATTACCGTAGTCTCATAAGTTCACTTACCATTCTTCCAATAATGTTTAGAATTTTGAAATCTAAGTTATACATTAACGATCCCAATATAACTGACAAGTTAAATTGCTATAATATTGAACAAAGCTTCACTATGACTAAAAAAGAAAATGCTCTTTTATACTTACAATCCAACTTAAACTATGATGTTGGAAAAGATCTTATAGTATATGTTCCAAAATATCTAAAATCTTTTTTATTGAAATCATCAATCCTTTTTTTTTTAAATATCATCATTGGCTGTATATTATAACGGTATCCTTCCTATTAAATCTTCTTCCGCGGTGCTCTGTGATAAGCCCGTAAGGACTTTTTGGGGCACCTGAAAAAAAATTAAATAAGGTTAACATGTTACGCCAATGGGTAACTTTAATATAAACTTACTAAACTACAATGAATCACAAGTAACCTGTAAATCTAAAACAATTATTGATAACATCTTTTCAAACTTTCAAGTTCCTAATCTTATTTCTGGCAACCTAACAATATCAATTTCAGATCACATGATACAGCTTGTTTGTATTCCTAGTACTCTTTTAAAAAAATAAAATTCATAACAAATAAACGGTCATTTAGGAATTTAAATGATAATGAATTTATTCAGGATATTTCTTAAACTGGCTGGTCATAATGTCAATCTATGAACTTCTTTTTAAAAATATTCAACATAATTCTTGATTGTCAGTTATAAATAAGCTCTACAAAAAGTATACAAAATCCAAAAATCCTAACACAAAAAGTCAACTATTTAATAGATTTAAATAGTTTACATCTCCTTCTTTAGCTAAAACTTCAACAATACAAAAAATATATGGAAAGGAATAAAAGTAATTGTTAACATCAAACACTCTGCACCAATTGAATCTTACATTCTCAAACCTAATGGTAACACTTTCTTAGACAATATGGCTGTTACTAACATTTTCAACAACTACTATGAAACAATACAACACCCATCCAACACTAAAATGATTTCTTCTAAATGTATCTTCTCGGAATATTTAAAAAAATTCTAATTTACTATGGTGTTTCAGATTACTTTAAGTTGTATTAATAGGTTAGGTTATGCTCTCCAATCGAGGTTATGCTCTCCAATAGAGGTTATGCTCTCCAATCGAGGTTATGCTCTCCAACCGAGGTTATGCTCTCCAATCGTTTTCAGCATATCTTCTTAATAGATCGCAATTTTTCTCCATCAATGATACCAAATATTTGTTAATAAAATGCTCTATAGTTGTACCCTAAGTTTCTGTATTAGGATTATTGCTTTTCCTTATTTATATATATGATTTTAATATCTCTCTAAAATTTTCAACAGCTTACCATTTTGCTGACGACACTAACTTACTCATCACAAACAAATCATTAACAAACATATTAATCATGATTTATCTAATCTAATTCAATGGCTGCGCTCTAACAAACAAAGTCTTAATACCAACAAAACTGAACTCATCATTTCCAAATCAAGTCAATCTAAAACGTATAAAAATCTAAACTAAATGTTAAGTGGCCAAAAAATTTTCCCATTGTTTCATTAAAATATCTTCACACCTATCCAAAAACGGTCCCATCCTCAATTTTGAGGACCAAAAAAACGACCGATGGAGCATTTATCTACAAGGTCTTAGGTATCACCAGATGTAAAAATTAATATCTAATCTCTATAGCCATAGGAGAAAAATACATTTAAAGTTTTATAGCACTTTGCGCTATTGATCGCACTTTGAGCCTCGTTGTAAATCTATTTATTTATTTTTTTCACTTTTGGATTATGGAGTTTTTAAAAAATATCAAAAACTCTTTACATGCATGTGTTGGCTATAACCTGACAAAAGATTAGCTCTTTAACATTTGTGGTTTGTGTACAGGAACCTAAAGTATAGGGTATGGCACTAAAAGCCTTTTTTAAAAAGAGACAACGGATGCTTTACGTTTTTATTTTAACCTTATTATCGACTAAATAAGTTTCAAAATTTAATAGAATGAAGCCTTAGTATGTATCTTTCAGGCAAAAAAAATAGAAGCAAGATATCTTTTATCTGTGCAAAGATACAGCTCTTAAAGTAGGAATCTCGCCTTTGAAAAAACGGCCAAAATATAGCAGCTTTTTGTGATTTTTATGCTTTTTAAAGATTCAAAGTTACATCAAATTATTAATTTAGTAACAATATCATGTGACTAGTGGATATGGGATTCTATAGTTGTTAGACTTCACATTTGTGTGTACTTTGTCTGCAAAAAGAGCGCTTTTTTTGTCCAAGTTTGTATAAAATATGGGGCAGAAAACACATAGTTAGAGACATTTTTTCTAATTGTTCTGAATTTAAAACACATAAAAACCTCTTTATATTTTAGTTGTTAAACCCACTGGTTTGCGTTGTTGTTTTTGTTTAAAATGATTGACCAAATATTGGAAATACACACAATAACAACAACCTTTTTAAATTTAAATAAGAAATATATCTTTACTGAAATGGATTTTAACAAGATAACAAACAAAGGAAAATCCCTTTTAACCTTGATCTCCCATTGAAAAAACACATATATACAGAAATGAAATCAATCAATCAAATTTATTTATTTAACAGGCTATATAATAAAAACTTTTTTCGATATTGTAAAAATAACTTTAGAATTGTAAATTCAAAATTAATTCGTAATTTATAAAATAATTTAAAGTTAATGTTAGAACCAAGTTTTTTTAATATATAAATCAAATATGTATAATCTTGTTGTGCTTTTTTTCTTGTATTGAAGTATCTCTTAAAATCTTTTATTGCTTTGATCAAGTTTTTCTACTATTTAAAAATGTGAAAACAAATGTTTCTTATTTTCCGGGAAAAGCCACAACATCAAAGTAATTACATTTAAGCAGTTAACAGTCTAAACAACTAAAAAGATTTTTTACCAACATAAGCTTGTACTGAAGTTATTTTTCAAAGATCAGTTGCTTAACCACTGAAATGCCATATAAAAGAAAAACTCATCAAGATTGTCGGCAATCTGTATGCTTCTTTTGTTTTTCAAAGTGTGACAGACATATTTCTGTTTTCATCAAGGAAAGAATACTAGGTATTTTTTCTGGAAATTCCATTGATTCTAAGGATGATCGAGTTGCAATACTTTGGACATGGTTCAAGTTCAAATCAATACTGGTCTTTCAAATAAAAAGATGCAAGAACTGGCTGTAACATCAAACAAGACCACAAATTCAAAAATTGTTGAAACAAAATTTAGGGAAAATTTTAGAATGGCTGGTCAAAAGGTTGAAAATTTATTCAAAGTTTCCAAAATCTCACAAGGCCATCAACAAAAACTGATTATTTGGCGAAGGTTGTTCACTGCAAGAGTTTAGGGGATTTTATAACTCAATTCTCAGCTAAAGCAATCACTTCACCGCCTCACATCAAACTAGGTATTGATGGTGGAGGATCTTTCCTCAAATTCAGCTTGAGTGTTATCTCCAATGGTGGATGTCAAAATATCAAAACAAGTTCAGCCTCAAATGACAAAAGCTTACTGACTGTAGAACATGAAAAAGAAACAAATGCCAAGCTTCGGCTACTTGTTGCTGTTCTGAAAAATTTTTCAGAAACTTATAAAAATGTGAAAAAAATTTTAAGTTAATTTGGGAAAATTGATATGCCTTTTTTGATTGCATATGACATAAAGTTAGCCAAAATCATCTGTGGCATTCAGTCTCACTCAAGCAAACACCCTTACTGTTGGTGTGATGTTAAATCTAGTGACCTCAAAGAACAGGGAACTCCAAGCAACTTCAGATCCAATAGGATGCAATACAAAGCATTCATTGAGAAAGAGAATGGAAAAATATGCGCAAAGGATTTTCATAATGTTATTCATAGCCCATTGTTTGACCAAGAAGATGTCAAACAAGTTATTGAGTTTATTCCTCCGATGGAACTTTATTTTCTCCTTGGAATTGTAAATCATCTTTACATATCTAAAGATATGGCCTAAAGGCAAAGATTGGCTATTACTTCTCAAATTGAAATTACAACCTTATCATGGTGGAGAGTTTTTTGGGAATGATTGTCATAAGCTTTTGAAGAATATGGATGTTTTACAAAGAATTATTGAAAGAGAAAAGGCAGACCATATGGTTGATTTTGTGAAAATATTCCAACATTTTAAGAGTGTTGTTAGCTCCTGTTTTGGAAGGACATTAAATACTGCATATGCTCAACATAACAAAGACTTTAAGAACTCATATCTTCAACTCTAGGTACAAAAAAAACCATGTTCACCCTGGTTATAGAGGCCAGTTACTGAAATGTATAATTGACTATAACAGCAAGCATCTTTGAATTCGATTTTTAAAATAATTCATTTTTTTTAAACAGTTAAACAGTGATTTCTAGAATTTCATTCTAGAAATATTTATAACTATGTTGATAAGAAATATTCTTGTCTGAAATTTTTGTTTACTATATAAATTTATTTATAGTTTCATAAAATATCATAAGTTTACAAAAAACTAATCTTATTTTGCAAGTACTGAATAAAAAAATCTCAACAGCAATTTGAGGAAAAAGTATTAAACACCATAACACTACCATAAAGTAATTTTTTTTTAAAGGAAATTAATCACCAGCCAAAGGTCTCCAGATCTTACTTGACTTATGCTCCAGTTATGCTGCGAAACATGATATAGTTTATAACAATATTAAGTCTCAAATAATGTTTTTTAAAATTTATAACCCCCTTACAAATAGGCCTTGTTTCACATTATCTGGCATGGTTCTCACATACACTAGTCAATGTAAATACCTGGGTCATTTGATCTCAAACGATATGCAGGATGACAAAGATATTTTAAAACACGTGTGCTCTGTGTATGCAAAAGCTAATCTCATCCATAGAAAGTTCAGCTCTACACAAATACAAACAAAGATCATGTTATTTAATGCCTTTTGCAGCCCAATCTATGGATGTCAGTTGTGGTGTCTTTGGAGAAACGACTCATTCCATCGTCTATGGGTTGCATATAATAATGCACTTCGCTTGATGTTAACAAGCCTCCATGGAACAGTGCTAGTAAATTATTTGTGAAACATGGTGCCCATTCACTTAATGTTGTTATTCGCAAGCAACAATACTCCTCACTGTTACTGCTGCAGAATAGTGAGAACCTCGTCATAAAAGCTTTTGTTAACTTAGACAGGTTCTTGCAGTCTCCTTTGATGTTTAAATGGAGAGCTGAGTTATATTTATAACAGTTTAATTTCTTATCTTTATTTATTATTTTTTTTTTTTATCATTACTTTTCCTTGGGTTTTATTTATATTCAAGTGCGTTAGTCTTTGTTTTATTCTAATCCACTTTATTTTACCCATTGTATATTTATTATATTGGGCCTTGAGCTTGTTAATAAATTTGATTGATTGATTTCATTTCTGTATATATGTGTTTTTTCAATGGGAGATCAAGGTTAAAAGGGATTTTCCTTTGTTTGTTATCTTGTTAAAATCCATTTCAGTAAAGATATATTTCTTATTTAAATTTAAAAAGGTTGTTGTTATTGTGTGTATTTCCAATATTTGGTCAATCATTTTAAACAAAAACAACAACGCAAACCAGTGGGTTTAACAACTAAAATATAAAGAGGTTTTTATGTGTTTTAAATTCAGAACAATTAGAAAAAATGTCTCTAACTATGTGTTTTCTGCCCCATATTTTATACAAACTTGGACAAAAAAAGCGCTCTTTTTGCAGACAAAGTACACACAAATGTGAAGTCTAACAACTATAGAATCCCATATCCACTAGTCACATGATATTGTTACTAAATTAATAATTTGATGTAACTTTGAATCTTTAAAAAGCATAAAAATCACAAAAAGCTGCTATATTTTGGCCGTTTTTTCAAAGGCGAGATTCCTACTTTAAGAGCTGTATCTTTGCACAGATAAAAGATATCTTGCTTCTATTTTTTTTGCCTGAAAGATACATACTAAGGCTTCATTCTATTAAATTTTGAAACTTATTTAGTCGATAATAAGGTTAAAATAAAAACGTAAAGCATCCGTTGTCTCTTTTTAAAAAAGGCTTTTAGTGCCATACCCTATACTTTAGGTTCCTGTACACAAACCACAAATGTTAAAGAGCTAATCTTTTGTCAGGTTATAGCCAACACATGCATGTAAAGAGTTTTTGATATTTTTTAAAAACTCCATAATCCAAAAGTGAAAAAAATAAATAAATAGATTTACAACGAGGCTCAAAGTGCGATCAATAGCGCAAAGTGCTATAAAACTTTAAATGTATTTTTCTCCTATGGCTATAGAGATTAGATATTAATTTTTACATCTGGTGATACCTAAGACCTTGTAGATAAATGCTCCATCGGTCGTTTTTTTGGTCCTCAAAATTGAGGATGGGACCGTTTTTGGATAGGTGTGTCTTGAAATTATGACTCAAATCTATCCTTTTCCTCTCATCTTAAAAACCTAGCAGTGAAATTATGTAAATCAAATTGGATGCTAGTCAAAATTCTACACTATTTTAACTATGAAACTTTACTCAATATATACCGTGCAATTTTTGGATCACATTTCAGATATTCTTGTTAGGTTTGGGGACAAAGCAAGTCTTTCAAGATTATCTAACCTACAAAATAAGGCTTTGAAAATAATATGCTTTCAACAATATTATTCTAATCCTCACATCCACTAAAAATCTCGTTATTATTTTCGATCTTTTAGTAACTTTAAATTATCTATCCCAAATCGTTGTCACAAACCAATGCATAAAATTGAATAATTTACCTCTTCATTTTTAATTACTCAACTCAATTTTACAAAATTAAACCGTCTTTTGACTATTTGTTATAAAAATACTGTATGTAAAATGTTAGGCTCATTATAGATTATAATTGCTATTGCTATTGTTATTAGTATTATTATTATATGTGATGTTAATATTATTTACATTTTATTTAAATTTTTATTACCGTCATTACTTATTACTATTTATCAGCGATATTTATCAATATTACCATTATTATCGTTATTATTATTATGTTGTTGTTGTTATTTTAGTTACTAATATAATCATTATTATTTTCATTACTATATCTAGTAGTAGTATTGTTATTATTATAATTCTCTTCGTTAAATTTACTTGAATGGTATTATATGATTGATATTATTATTTAATCGGTGTTTACCTTTTTATAAGTACTCGTACTATTAGTAAATAACCATGAAATGTAAAACTTTTATTTCAGAAGAAATATTTTTATTGTTATGAGATCCGATTCGAATAGTTAGCGGTGTACCTTAGGGTTGTGTGCTCAGACAAACTTTGTTTTTATTATTTATGAATGACTTATCATCTGTAGTAAAGAATCTTAAATGTATAATAAAGCTTTACGCTGATGACTTGTCTAGTTTGTTTTTAAAATTGCTAAAGGATTTACAACGTCAAGCATTTACAACGTCATTTGGGAGGGAGTTCCATTTGTTGACTACTTGTAAGGTGAAAAAATTTTGACGAGAAGCTAGACGACAATAGGGTTTTTCTAGTTTAAATGAATATCCTTTTGTAATAGAATTTACAGTTGTTTTTGGAAAGGTCTTTTGACAGTTGTAGCAGCTGTTTAGCTATTTATAGATGTTTATTAAATCTCCAAGGATTAGTCAGTACCTTGTGGTTGTCATATTAACTTTTAATAGTCTGTGGTGATATGTAAGACTTTGTAATCCATGAACTAACGTTCTTCTGAATATATTTTCAACTTGTTGTATGTCTTTAAGTGGACGAGGGTTGCATACAGATCCACAATATTCTAAATATGGTCGAACAAGTGCTGAAAATAGGCTTTTAAAACAAAATAAATTTAAATAATAGAAAGAACTTTTTATTAGAGGTATGTTTAGAGAATAGTATGTTATATCAATATCTATTCCGAGGTCAGTTTCTGAATTGCTAGATTTGATGCCAACCCTTTTTTTCTTTAATGGATTGTACATAGAATAGACATGATGTTTATTTTTGAAGCCTAGGTGTAGAACTGAACATTTTTCTACATTAAGTTTCATCCCTATTTATCTGACCAGTCAACAAGATATCAATAATATATATATATATATATATATATATATATATATATATATATATATATATATATATATATATACATATATAATAAATAATAGAGCTGAGAGAACAGAACCTTGAGGAAGTCAGTGTCCATTTTTTGGACCTCTATATCCTTTAGAATATTTAAACTTGTTCTAATAAATTTTAACTATTTATCTATCTATAGAAAAAACCGAGGTCTTGTACTTTGTAAAAAAGTCACTGAACGTCAAACAGCAACCTGACTAAAAAGAAAAGGATAAATTAAAGATTCAGATTAATATTTAAAAAAAGTTATTAATATTTTTTTTTTCCCTTTATTTTATTAATTAAAAATGCAGTGTCGTTTAGGTCAACCGCTAACTTGTGATCAGGACAGTTTAATAAAAAAATATTGTAGATGTTACCACGAACGGATCTGCTTTTGATGAAAGAAAAACCGAAATTATTCGAACATTAAAAATATTGGATAACTTACTTGAAAAGTTAAACAACCATGGTAACTATTTTTCCTGATCAGGAGTTTACTTACTTAAAATTACTTCTAAGTAGATTATTTCTACGTACAGAAATACAGTAAAGCCAGGGTTTCCATTTTGATTGAGAGCTAAAAATAAACAAGCGTCAATTATGCATATAGAGTATAACCTGAATTTAGGTGATATTGATTTTGTAGCTTTTCCTAAACACAAATTTATTCCTTCAGTAATTGTAGTCATTGAAATCAAAAAATGTTGCATGGAAAATCAAGCAATCATATTCTCTGGCCTAACACATTTATAGCAATCAAAATTGCAAATACGATTTATCACAACTTAGTCGCTTAGATGATATTAGGAGCATCAATTATCTTCCTTAAATTTAAAAGTAACTTATTTACTGATGCTGGAGTTAGCAAATCAATCATAATTATGATTTTAAGTGGTGAAACAACATTCATGCAATTTTTGTCTCTACAATCATATTAGTTAATTTTTATACTATTAAAATCATTTTTTGCATGTCCAAATAAAAAAATTAATTAAACTTAACAATATATAATAACAAATTATTATTAACAAATATTATTAATACGATGAAATATGTTTTAGTTTATTTGTATGTTAAACTTCCAATGTAAAATGATGATAAAATATAAAACGAGTTTAAAAGAAAAACACAAATGTGGTACTTAACAGCAATAAAACAACATTAAAAAGTTATTTTTTTAATATTTATTTGATTTAAAAGTATTTTGTTTTTAAATATTAAATTAATTTTGAATTGTCGAAGTAAAGTTTCGATTAAAGAAACAATGAAGTTAAAGAAACGATAGAAAGATATTTTACCAAAAATAAAGTAACAAGCTAATTTTGAATAATAATTTGAATAATTTTGATTATACTTTATTGTAGATACTATGAACACAAATAATAAGTAATTTATTCTATTGAATTGTTGTTTTAAAAACATATTTTGCGTCTTGTAATATTCCACTGTTTTATTATATTGCTACAATACAGACTTATCACGGATTTATAATTTTTTAAATTCTTTAGTGGGTGTAAAACATACTAACAATATCTCGGTAGGTTCTTTACACTAATAAAATACGAATATTTTTAAATTTTTGAATTTTTTTTTTCTAGTATTGATGTCATGATCAAGTGACTTAATATTAATGCAAAAAAAAGTTACAGCACCTGTATCCTTATATGATCAGCTTAAATGTTTTTACGAAATTTGTATAATTGCTAAATACAATATAAAGCAGTAATAAATAAAAAAAACAATAAATATAAAAAGTCTTAATTAAAAAACTATTTAATGATACGGAATTTTGATTATTATTTTGTATTAATAAGGATTAAAAATAAAAAGAAGGAATTATTATGCACAGCTCCGTTACAAGTCTATTACAATATTACAAATATCCTTTCAGTATATTTTGACAAGGTAATTGTTAGATCGCATAACTAACTACTTTACAAAAAGATAAGCCTTATTTTTTTACGAAGAGTGGGATGATACATAGATTTATCGCAAAATCAGTTGGTGTTTACTTGATTTTTTGGAGAGATCTGTCTGAGATAAATTTTTCTCGGCAAGATATATTTATACAAAATATATACAATTTTTAAAATATATTTATTTACAAAAAAAATTATAAAAAAGAAAATTATTTAAAACTTCTATTTTTTTATAAATTAAATGCAAGCAACTGGGATCGAGGCTTCAAAACGGGGGCTGGAAATCCAATCGTAGCGCATAAAACTTTTTTTAGCGCATAGTTATAACTTTCTCTTGATTCCGATTTTAATGACTTCCGAAGTTAGTGCATCCGAGTGCTTATCTGCATTTTTGTTCACCAACAAAATATATAAGCTATATAATATATGGATAAACGAGGGGAAGAGGGGAATGAGAACTTTTTATTACTATCAAAAAGTTGATTTAGTATAGATAAGATAAAAATAAACGATAGATTATTTTTTTGGTGTGTGTGTCTGTTTCCCTTGGTAAGATGTTTGTTGAGTATTCTCCAACAATAATAAAACATTGAGGACATTCATTCAGTCATTTTGTACTTTGTTTTGAATTTTGATGCGCAATTATTAATGAAAACTTTTTCTTCGTTGTTTATGTTTTGGTTGACCGAAAAAACATTTTATATGGAGGGAGTAAAATTTTTTCCAAAAAGGCTACAATAAACAAAATTTCTTAAATATTTATCATAATTTTTTTTTTTTTTTCACATTTTTTACCTTTGCTTCTTTTTAATATTTATGCCATAATGCTATAATTAGACATTAAAAATTTTTATTTTTTCTTGTCACGACCTTATTAAGTGAAATTCATTACAGACACCCGTTGTCACAGCCTTATCAAGTGAAATTCATTAAGTACGAAGACCCCTTTTTATGACGTTATCAAGAGATTTATTTATAGCTATGTTACCCAACTAAGTATTAAATTTACATTGTTTAAATTAAAATTACATTGCTTTTAGTATTATAATTTAAATCTCCTATAAGATAGTATTACTAACAGGCTCCTTAATTAAACCGTAATGCAAAACCTTACAGGAACAGTTTAAAATTACATTAAGTGGTCTTAATATCTCGAAGTTCTCAAAAACAATTTCAACGATAAATAAGTCAAAAATATAAATTGCTTTAAAAGAATATATAAATTATATTAACGATTTCTTTAAAAATACATATTTTTGAATTATATATTTGATCTCAAAGAATTTAGTTTTTATGGCATTTATGAACATTTAATCCTTTTATGAATTTAATTTAAGTATTTTTGCGCTTAATTAGTTTTCAAAAGTACGGATTTTAAAATAATAAATTGTATTAAATTAAAAATTTAATGTTATTATCGCATGTTGGAATATTAATTTGATATTTCAGTAAGTAGTGGAATATTAATTTATTATTCCAGATGTTAGTTTTTCAAGTGTTTAAATAATGGCTTGGAGTTGGAATCTAATATAGATCACACAGGAAAATCGTAAATCCATTATCCTTAGTCTAAGAAATTTATTTCTCGAATTAAATAAATTCCTTATTTTAAGAAATGATTTGCGGTGTAGGAAGTTTGTTTCTTAAAACAAAAAACATGTTTTCTGTTTTAATAAAAATATTTTTTAATAAAAAATACAATTTCGCTGTCAAACAGTATTTTTTTAAACTGTAGAATGTTGATAAAGGGCAAAAATATTTAAAATCATATCGTAACTATAAATTCAAAATCTTAACTTATAATTTGTAGAAGTAGTGTTTTATAACGCAATACTTATGACGCAATACTTATGACGTGAGCAATTATAAAACTAGTTATAAAACTAATTATAAAAAATGGCGCTCCCGAAAATCAGTGCGAATTGAACCTATCGTTTCCCTAGTTGTGCTATTGTGTGTACTATTTTGTGGAAACATTTTCAGTAAGTTGTAAATGCTAAAGTAAAAACACTTCAATAGCAATTCAAAGCTAAATTAAGACATTTAATACTAATAATAAATTAAGGATTTAATATAATAGATTTTTTTTCCTCTTTTAAAAGTTTTTAAACTAAATTAGCATTATAAATTCTAATTAACCAAGAATAATTAATATTAAAATAAAAATCAATTAAAATATTAGTTTTACGTATTAAAACGATAACGTATTTAACGTAACGTAAAACGATAACGTAGATAACGAAACGATAACGATATACGTATTAAAACGATTACGTATTAAAACAATAACAATACTTGTGATTTACAACTACTGTAATTCTGTAATACAATAACAATAAATATTGTATTGCAATTCATCTTTATAAAACAATAACAATATCTGAAAAAAATATGTATTGTAATGACCCACTACAATAACAATAAATATTGTATTGTAATTCGTCTTTGTAATACAATAACAATATATTGTTATTGTAATAAAAAAAATGTTTTAATAGTCCAGTTGCCAACTATATACCCTTGTACCTTTGAAATAGGGTACAACTAATATTTAATGGTTGATTCTATTTTATTGAAACATAATGGGAGGGGAAGGTGTGCCAGAATGGTAAATTGGGCAATTTTAAATATTGAAAATCAAAGTTAACGGGATCAAAAAAAAGGAAACCACTATTTTTCTGCAAATGAAAGGGATTCGGCAGACCTAAGACAGCGATTCAACATAAAATACGTTCTGAGAAAGGTAAAATAAATAATAAAAATGAAGCTAAAAGTTTTCTTTAAGTTTAAAAATTAGAGAATATTTTACAATAATAAACTACAGAATGTTCATCAAATTAATAACAAGATAGGTGATGCGAAATCTAAATATGTAAAAATAAGATTTGCAATATATTGCAAATCCGTAAATAAAAATTAGCAAAAATAATAATAAGTTCGTCAGAGATGAATATAAATACGTTAAAATACGTTAGCTTTTCTACTTTAATGTAAAGTAATACACTACAATAGTTATTGTAATTGTTTTCATCAAAACAATACAATAGTTATTGTAATTTTATTTCATTAAAACAATACAATACAATAGTTCTCTAATTTTATTGTATTGGTAGAAAAAAAACAATACAATACTTGTTGTAATTTTTTTTCATCACAGCAATACAATACCAAAATAATTTTTTTTTGTTGTTTCTGTAATATTACAATACAATATTATTGTATTGTAATGTGTAATTGTATTTAATTTTTACAATTACAATTACAATAGTCCTAACCCTATTTGAAATACGTCCTGTGCCCACTGGGAAGAAGTATTTGCTTTTAAAGTTGACTCAAAAGTTTATTACTTTGCATTTATTAATTTAGGTATGTAGAATGTTTTGTAAATTATCTTACATTTAAATTGTTTATAACACTGACATACTTTACGTACATATTTTGTGATGATGAGTAAAAACTTATTATTTGTGAAGAGTTATTATTTGTGAAGAGTTTAACACTTCTTTGTTATTTTTCTTCCTAGTTACATTTTAATTTAGTTTTTTTTAGTTTTGTTTAATTCGTCGTTTAAGAATGTTTGAAACTTACAAAAATATTTAAAAAGTTTACTATGTACAAAAATATAAAAAGGTATACAAATGGCTAGAGCAAGAAATAGAGATAAATTAGTCTGTAGAAAAGAGTGGTATTTTAAAAAATAGATCAACATCCATTCTCTTTTTAGGATGTTAAAGAAATTTTAAAATAAGCATAAGTGCATTAAATTGAAAGCACAGGCTTTTATTTTATAATGAACTTTTTATATTATTTTATTTAGAACTTCTAAAAACTTTTTTTATATCGGTCATTTTTCAAGAAGTTAAATAGATTTCTTTTATAAAGATGTCTTCAATTAAGACGTATGATAGAAGTTCTTTTATAGAAGACGTCTAATAGTCGTTTTTGACAACCATCTTTATCTTGACCTATTTTAGACGTTTACAGACGTCTAAAATACGACTAGATAAATGGAAAACATTAAAAACATAATTTTGAGGAGTTTTTCCATTTCAAAATTATCCATAGGTTAGTAATTTTTTAGATTAAATTTATATATATTTGGACATTAAATGAACAATGTTTCATTTTATTCTTTATAAGACTAAAGCGAGGTTAATAAAACTAATTTAGTCTAATTTGGTTTATTATTAAAATTTATTTTCAAAATTTTATAATAATATTATATTAAAAATTCTTCAAGTCTATAAAAAAATTAAAAAGAAAATTTTGAGGAACAATTTTTTTTACTCTATTTGTGATTCCACACCGATGTGCTTAAAGAATTAAAAAGAAATACACCACGTTTAAATAAATGGATAAATTATAATATAGTATCTCCCTATATTATAATAGAACAACTTCCTTGACAAGAAAATTACCTGAGACGCTCATTGTTTATTAGTTATAAAAAAAAATGAAAAAAAAACATAATTTCATTTAAAATTAATTCTTGGAAAAAAATCTTAAAAAAAGTAAAAAAATCTCTTAAGTGTTTATCCTGCTCTTTATAATTATAGTAACATAATAAGTTTTGAAATTCTAACTTGATGCTAATTTTATTTTAAGAAAAAAAAATGCAGCTACAGCTTTGTTAGGTTTAAAAAAAACATTTTGGGGATGTAATCACCATGACTATAATCACCAAAGCTACAATCACCGAGGCTACAATGATCAAGACTATAGTCACCAAGGATATAATCACAATGTTTTTAAAAGTATTCTAATTTTACTATTATATCAAGACAAAAAAGTTTTGAAATTTTTCAAATAAGAAGAAAGTACTTCGAATTCTTTACTTATTCATTTTTTTTTTCTAAAGTATGATCGGCCAATCACTCTAGGCTCCCTATAATTAAAATTATTCGCCAAAATTATGAGATAGAACTAATTCAGACTATATATTATGATCCTTTGTCACTTAAGTGACATATTTGATGTGGGCTATTGTTGGTTATGATAAAAGTTGTATAGCTATCATTGTTGCAAGTACGCTAAGAATATGAATTTTTTATTTTATTTTTGATTTTAAAATATCAAAATCCTTTTTAGATAACTTTTTACATCAACTATTAAAAAAAATATTTCTCTTATAACATTCAAAAAATGCCATATGTTAAGTATTAAAAATATTTTTTTCTCGAAAAATATCAAGTTGGGTCTTAAACGAAGTGAAATTTTACAGAGATTTAATAAATAACTTATTTTTATCTTTATTGGTATTTAAAGATAAAAAAATAAAATAATTAAATATTCACATCCATAATGTACACACACACACACACACACACACACACACACACACACACACACACACACACACACACACACACACACAATAGTCTGTGGATAGCACACGCTTTTGCTAACAATTCCAGTGACCCGGGGTCGCCAACCCTATGGACAACTCTGCACACACACACACACACACACACACACACACACACACACACACACACACACACACACACACACAGTATTCAAAGTGGAAAAAAAAGTAACAGGATGGTTTTCTATAATTTTTAAAAACTATCCAATGAAAGAAAATATTTTACACAGTGTTTCATTAAAAAGACTCGTCAAATTAACTAACCTCAATTTATACAAACTAATATTAAATTACAGGTATTGTGGTTTAATATCTTCCTGCAAATTGCTTTACGGAGGCCACATATCAAAGTCTGCTATAACAATTTCAGCTCACTAACAGGAACCTATAAGAAAAAAAAGTAAAAAAAAAATGCTTTTTACGGGAATAAAAAAAAATAACCTGTTTTGAATAATATATAAAAACTAAAATAAAACGTCCTATAAATACTTATTTAAAAAAAAAAACATTTGTAGTTTATTTTTGATCTTTTTGTTAATTTGTTTATTTACACTATATTGGTGTTCCATTTTTCTAAATGTTGAAGTCCAAAAAGAAAATGCCCTTACAAAGATAAGCGTTTGCACGCGGCGAAAGTTTTTTCAACTTGGCATGCTTGTCATTTAAAGTTGGTTTTGTGCGATTATATCGTGGCACGTTTTTACGATTATGTCGTGGCATTTTTAAATATATATATATTATTCATTTAACGTTTTTTCTTTTTTTAAAGTATTATTAAATTATTTATTTTTATTAATATTTTTAAAACTTTAAGATAAGTTTAGGAATCAATAAAAAGTAAGTTTAAAAACAAAAAAAGTAAAAAATTATGTTAATACTTTGTAAGATTAATAATGTAAGAAAAAATAAAAGCTGACGATATATAATTAAAAATTTTGAGAACTCTTTAGCTAAATATGAGACGATTTGCCACGTTTGTTGCGCACGGAAATGAATACAAAACTTTAGTTTCTGGTTAAAAATGATTTTACTATTACTTAATAACAACATTTTAAAATAGTTTAAAAAAATGCCTATAGTTTTTAATTTTAAGTATTGTTTAAAACAAGTCTTTTCGGTTTAGAAGTTTTACCGATTTTTTATCCGGTCAAGCTTTAACTTAAATTATTATAATCATCATTTTAATTCATAAAGAATGTGAAAACTTAATCACTTTACATTAAGCCTTAAATGAATTCAATTCCTTCCGTGAAATATTTTCGTATTTTCTTAAGGAATTAAAAAAAGTAAGCAGAAAGTGTTTGAGTATTTTAAAAGTTTGTCTTATAAAACAAAACAAAAATTCAAAACTTTTAAAATTTTCTTATGAATGGACTTAAACTTGTTGTACTATCGGCCAAATTTTTTTAAAAAGGTTTTTTCAAATCTTTATCGAAGTAGGCAAATTAAAAATATACTACTATAAAACTAGGAAACTCCATATATAAACATAACTGTCTCAAAACTTTTATTATAATTATAACTGTCCGATGTCTTCAACACGGACTTAAATAAATGGCTGCTTAAAAAATTATATATATCTATATCTATATATATATATATATATATATATATATATATATATATAATATATATATATATATATATATATATATATATATATATATATATATATATATATATAT